>NC_069499.1:83043072-83417390 GCF_027579735.1 Bombina bombina
TACAATACCCCCCCAACATTACAACCCACCACCCACATACCCCTACTCTAAAACCCACCCAAACCCCCCTTAAAAAAACCTATCACTAACCCCCTGAAGATCTCCCTACCTTGAGTCGTCTTCACTCAGCCGAGCCGAATTCTTCATCCAAGCGGGGCAGAAGAGGTCTTCCATCCGATTGAAGTCTTCATCCAAGCGGCATCTTCTATCTTCATCCATCCGGAGCGGAGCGGCAGCATCCTGAAGACCTCTGATGCGGAACATCCATCCTGGCCGACGACTGAACGACGAATGATGGTTCCTTTAAATGACGTCATCCAAGATGGCGTCCCTCGAATTCCGATTAGCTGATAGGATTCTATCAGCCAATCGGAATTAAGGTAGGAAAATTCTGATTGGCTGATTCAATCAGCCAATCAGATTAAAGTTCAATCCGATTGGCTGATCCAATCAGCCAATTGGATTGACCTTGCATCCTATTGGCTGATCGGAACAGCCTATAGAATGCGAGGTCAATCCGGGGTTAGTGTTAGTTTTTTTTAAGGGGGGTTTGGTTGGGTTTTAGAGTAGGGGTATGTGGGTGGTGGGTTGAAATGTTGGGGGTTATTGTATTTTTATTTACAGGTAAAAGAGCTAATTACTTTGGGGCAATGCCCCGCAAAAAGCCCTTTTAAGGGCTGGTAAAAGAGCTGATTACTTTGTAATTTAGGATAGGGTAGGGCATTTTATTATTTTGGAGGGCTTTTTTATTTTATTAGGGGGCTTAGATTAGGTGTACTGTAATTAGTTTAAACTTCTTGTATTTTTTTTATTTTCTGTAATTTAGTGTTTTTTTGTATTATAGTTTAGTTTATTTAATTGTATTTTAGTTTAGCTAATTGTAGGTAATTTATTTAATTAATTTATTGATAGTGTAGTGTTAGGTGTATTTGTAACTTAGGTTAGGATTTTTTTACAGGTAATTTTGTAATTATTTTAACTAGGTAGCTATTAAATAGTTATTAACTATTTAATAGCTATTGTACCTAGTTAAAATAAATACAAAGTTGCCTGTAAAATAAATATAAATCCTAAAATAACTACAATGTAACTATTAGTTATATTGTATCTATATTAGGGTTTATTTTATAGGTATTTAGTTATAAATAGGAATAATTTATTTAATTATAGTAAATTTAGTTTGTTTTATTTAAATTATATTTAACTTAGGGGGGTGTTAGGGTTAGACTTAGGTTTAGGGGTTAATAACTTTATTATAGTAGCGGCAACGTTGGGGGCGGGAGATTAGGGGTTAATAATTGTAGGTAGGTGGCGGCGATGTTAGGGAGGGCAGATTAGGGGTTAATACAATTTATTATAGTGTTTGCGAGGCGGGAGTGCGAAGGTTTAGGGGTTAATACATTTATTAAAGTGGCGGCGAGGTCCGGTCGGCAGATTAGGGGTTAATAAGTGTAGGTAGGTGGCGGCGACATTGGGGGGGGCAGATTAGGGGTTAATAAATATAATATAGGTGTCGGCGATGTTAGGGACAGCAGATTAGGGGTTCATAGGTATAATGTAGGTGGCGGCGGTGTCCGGAGCAGAAGATTAGGGGTTAATAATATAATGCAGGTGTCAGCGATAGCGGGGGCGGCAGATTAGGGGTTAATAAGTGTAAGGTTAGGGGTGTTTAGACTCAGGGTTCATGTTAGGGTGTTAGGTGTAGACTTAGAGAGTGTTTCCCCATAGGAAACAATGGGGCTGCGTTAGGAGCTGAACGCTGCTTTTTTGCAGGTGTTAGGTTTTTTTTCAGCCAGCTCAGCCCCATTGTTTCCTATGGGGATATCGTGCATGAGCACGTTTTTCCAGCTTACCGCTACTGTAGGCAACGCTGGAGCAAGAAGATCACAAAGACGGTGTGTTAAGACCGGATAACTACATAGAGCTAAAACTGAAAGTAAAAAGGAGAGGAATCACCCTGAGGAAAGCAGTCTCCTATCTCACTGATCTGTGTCACTAAAGAGGTGATGTTTTATGCATATGACAAATTATGCATGGTCTTTTTTACACAATGATATGTACAAATTTTTAGTTTTACTGAGCTAATTAAAAAAGTGCTTTAAAAAACTTGTGTTTCCACATACTAAGGAACAGGTTTTCTGTTAAGGACTGTTGAATAAAAAAAAAAAAAAAAATCTTTTTGACATTATGCTTTTTTTTAATTTATTTACTTATTGCTTAATAAAGGTTAAAGGGGCAGTATACACTCATTTTCATATAACTGCAAGTAATAGACACTACTATAAAGAATAGGATGCACAGATACTGATATAAAAATCCAGTATAAAACTGTTTAAAAACTTACTTAGAAGCTCTCAGTTTAGCTCTGTTGAAAAGGTAGTTGGAAAGCCCACTGCAAGTGGGAAATAAGACACTCCCCCCCCCTCCCCCTTCTTTTGCATATGAAAAGACCCTTTACATAAACAGGAGCAAGCTGGAGTAGGTAGCTGACGGTATTCTCATAAAACTTTGGGGCTTGGTTAGGAGTCTGAAAATCAGACGAATCTTATTTAAAAATAAGCAAAACTATACATTTAAAAAAAAAACTGTATGGGCTATATAAATAGATCATCTACAAAACATTTATGCAAAGAAAAAAACATAATTTATGCTTACCTGATAAATTTATTTCTCTTGTAGTGTATCCAGTCCACGGATCATCCATTACTTATGGGATATATTCTCCTTCCCAACAGGAAGCTGCAAGAGTCCACCCACAGCAAAGCTGCTATATAGCTCCTCCCCTAACTGCCATTACCAGTCATTCGACCGAAAACATGCAGAGAAAGGAAAACCATAGGGTGCAGTGGTGACTGTAGTTTAATGGAAAAATTACCTGCCTTAAAGTGACAGGGCGGGCCGTGGACTGGATACACTACAAGAGAAATAAATTTATCAGGTAAGCATAAATTATGTTTTCTCTTGTAGTGTATCCAGTCCACGGATCATCCATTACTTATGGGATATATTCTCCTTCCCAACAGGAAGCTGCAAGAGTCCACCCACAGCAAAGCTGCTATATAGCTCCTCCCCTAACTGCCATTACCAGTCATTCGACCGAAAACATGCAGAGAAAGGAAAACCATAGGGTGCAGTGGTGACTGTAGTTTAATGGAAAAATTACCTGCCTTAAAGTGACAGTGCGGGCCGTGGACTGGATACACTACAAGAGAAATAAATTTATCAGGTAAGCATAAATTATGTTTTCTCTTGTTAAGTGTATCCAGTCCACGGATCATCCATTACTTATGGGATACCAATACCAAAGCTAAAGTACACGGATGATGGGAGGGACAAGGCAGGTACTTAAACGGAAGTTACCACTGCCTGTAAAAAACCCTTTCTCCCAAAAATAGCCTCCGAAGAAGCAAGGTATCAAATTTGTTAAATTTGAAAAAGTATGAAACGCAGACCAAGACTCCGTCTTGTAATCTGTTCAACAGAAGCCACATTTAAAAAAGGCCCAAGTGAAAACCACAGCTCTAGTAGAATGAGCTGTAATCCCTTCAGGAGGCTGCTGTCCAGCAGTCTCATAAGCTAAATGAATTATGCTTTTTAACCAAAAAGACAGAGAGGTTGCTGAAGTCCTTTGACCTCTCCTCTGTCCAGAATAGACAACAAACAAGGTGAATGTTTGATGAAAATCTGTAGTAGCTTGTAAGTAAAACTTTAAAACACGAACCACGTCCAAATTGTGTAATAGACGTTCCTTCTTTGAAGAAGGATTAGGATACAAGAATGGAACAACAATCTCTTGAGTGATATTCTTGTTAGATACCACCTTAGGTAAAAACCCAGGTTGGTACACAGGACTACCTTATCCGTACGGAGAACCAGATATGGAGAATCACATTGCAACGCAGATAACTCGGAGACTCTATGAGCCGAGGAAATAGCTACCAAAAAGGAACTTTCCAAGATAGAAGTTTGATATCTATGGAATGAAAAGGTTCAAATGGAACTCCTTGAAGAACCTTAAGAACCAGCTTTAAGCTCCATGGCGGAGCAACATTTTTAACCACAGGCTTGGTTCTAACCAAAGCCTGACCAAATGCCTGAACGTCTAGAATACCTGCCAGACACTTGTGCAAAAGAATAGACAGAGTAGAAATCTGTCCTTTTAAAGAACTAGCTGACAACCCTTTTCTCAAAATCATCTTGGAGAAAAGATAATATCCTGGGAATCCAGACTTTACTCCATGAGTAACCCTTGGATTCATAACAATAAGATATTTACACCATATCTTATGTTAAATTTTCCTAGAGACAGGCTTTTATGCCTGTATTAAGGTATCAATTACTGACTCGGAGAAGCCATGCTTTGATAACATCAAGCGTTCTGTCTCCAGGCAGTCCATCTCAGATTAGTTATATTTAGATGGTTGAAAAGACCCTGAGGTAGAGGGTCCTGTCTCAGAAGCAGAGACCGTGGTGGAAAGGATGACATGTCCACCAGATCTGCATACCAGGTCCTGCGTGGCCACGCAGGCGCTGTCAAAAGCACCAAAGCACTCTCCTGCTTGATCTTGTGCAAACCCCTCCGGAGGGAATTCCCACTCCCCCGAATGAAAAGTCTGACGACTTAGAAAATCTGCCTCCCAGTTCTCAACACCTGGGATAGGGATAGCTTTTAGACAAGAGTGAGTCTCTGTCCAGTGAATTATTTTAAGACTTCTAACATTGCTAGGGAACTTCTGTTCCCCCTTGATGGTTGATGTAAGCCACAGTCGTGATATTGTCCGACTGAAATATGATGTACCTCAGAGTTGCTAACTGAGGCCAGGTCTGAAAAGCATGGAATATCGCTCCCAGTTCCAGAATATTCATTAGAAGGAGGGTCTCCTCCTGAGTCCACTATCCCTGAGCCTTCAGGGAGTTCCAGACTGTATCCCAACCTAAAAGGCTGGCATCTGTTGTAACAATTGTCCCATCTGACCTGCGGAAGGTCATACCCTTGGACAGATGGACCCGAGATAGTCACCAGAGAAGAGAATCTCTGGTTTCTTGGTCCGGATTTAACAGGAGAACAAATCTGTGTAATCCCCATTCCTCTGGCTGAGCATGCATAGTTGCAGTGGTCTGAAATGTAGGCGTGCAAACGGTACTATGTCCCTTGCCGCTACCATTAAGCCGATTACATTCATGTACTGAGCCACCAAAGGGCGCGGATGGAATGAAGAACACGGCAGAAATTTAGAAACTTTGACAACCTGGACTCCGTCAGGTAAATTTTAATTTCTACAAAATCTATCAGAATCCCTAGGAGGGAAACCCTTGATATTGGGGATAGAGAACTCTTTCCTTGTTCACTTTCCACCCATGCGATCTCAGAAATGCCAGTACTACGTCCGTATGAGACTTGGCAACTTGGATGTTTGACGCCTGTATCAGGATGTCGTCTAAATAAGGGGCCACTTCTATGCCCCGCGGCCTAAGGACCGCCAAAGTGACCCCAGAACCTCCATAAAGATTCTAGGGGCTGTAGTTAACCCAAAGGAAAGAGCTGCAAACTGGTAATGCCTGTCTAGAAAGGCAAACCTGAAAAACCGATGGTGATCTTTATGCATCGTAATGTGAGGATAAGCATCCTTCAAATCCATTGTAGTCCTCTATTGACTCTCCTGGATCATAGTTAAGATGGTACGAATAGTTTCCATCTTAAATGATAGAATTCTAAAGAATTTGTTTAAGATCTTTTAGATCCAAAATAGGTCTGAAGGTTTCCTTTCCTTGGGAACCACAAACCGATTTGAGGAAAACTGTGTCCCTGTTCCTCTATTGGAACTGAATGGGTCACGTACACAATGCAAGAATGTCTCTTTCTTTATCTGGTTTGCAGATAAATGTGAAAGGCAAAAACTCCCCTTTTTTGGGGGGGAAAGCTTTGAAATCCAGAAGATATCTCTGGGGTATAATTTCCAATGCCCAGGGATCCTGGGCATCTCTTGCCCACGCCTGGGCGAAGAATGAAGTCTGCCCCCTATAGGATCCGTTACCAGATAGGGGTCCGTTCCTCATGCTGTTTTAGAGGCAGCAGCAGGCTCCTTGACCTGCTTATCTTTGTTCCAGGTCCGGTTGTCTCCAGACCGCCTTGGACTGAGCAAAAGTTCCCTCTTATTTTGCCTTAGAGGAAGTTGATGCCACACCTGCCTTGAATTTTCGAAAGGCACGAAAATTAGGCCTTTTTTGTCCCTTGATTTGGACCTGTCCTGAGGAAGGGCATGATCTTTTCCTCCAGTGATATAAGTAATAATCTCCTTCAAACTAGGCCTGAATAGGGTCTGCCCCTTGAAGGGAAGTTAAGTAGCTTATTTATTAAAGTCACGACAGCTGACCATGATATAAGCCATAGCGCTCTGCGCGCCAGTATAGTAAAAAACAGAATTCTTAGCCGTTAGTCTAGTCAAAGGAACAAAGGCATCAGAAAACAAAGGAATTGGCTAGCTTAAGTGCTCTAAGCTTGTCAAATATATTCATCCAATGGAGCCTGTAAAGCCTCATCAAGAGACTCAAACCAGAACGCCGCAGCAGCAGTGACAGGAGCAATGCGTGCAAGGGGCTGCAGGATAAAACCTTGTTGAATAAACATTTTTTATCCATTGGATCTAAAAAAGCACAACAGTCCTCGCCAGAGGTAGTGGTACGCTTAGCTAGAGTAGAAACTCTTCTCTCCACCTTAGGAACTGTCTGCCATAAGTCCCGTGTGGTGGCAACTATTAGAAAACATTCTTCTAAAAAATAGGAGGGGAAGAGAACGGCACACCTGGTCTATCCCATTCCTTATGAAAAATTTTAGTAAACCTCTTTAGGTATTGGAAAAACATAAGTACACACCGGCACTGCATATTATTTATCCAGTCTACACAATTTCTCTGGCACTGCGATTGTACACATTCATTCAGAGCAGCTAAAGCCTCCCTGAGCAACAAGTGGAGGTTCTCAAGCATAAATTTTAAATGTAGAAATATCAGAATCAGGTTAAATCATCTTCCCTGAGTCACAAATATCACCCACAGACTAAGCATATTGTGAGGTAGTATCAGACATGGCTCTTAAAGCGTCTGTATGCTCTGTATCTACCCCCAGAGCTGTTTTGCTTTCCTTTAATTTCAGGTAGTCTGACTAATACTGCTGCCAGTGTATTATACACAACCTTTGCCATGTCTTGTAAAATAAACGCTATGGGCGCCATTGATATACTTGGCGCCATTTGAGCGTGAGTCCCTGGAGCGGGAGTCAAAGGGTCTGACACGTGGGGAGAGTTAGTCGGCATAACTTCCCCCTCGACAGAATCCTCTGGTAAAATAAACGCTATGGGTGCCCTTGATGTACTTGGCGCCATTTGAGCGTGAGTCCCTAAAGCGGGAGTCAAAGGGTCTGACACGTGGGGAGAGTTAGTCGGCATAACTTCCCCCTCGACAGAATCCTCTGGTGATAATGTTTTTAAATACAAAAAATGATCTTTATTGTTTAACATGAAATCAGTACATCTGGTACACATTCTAAAATGGGGTTCCACCATGGCTTTAAACATAATAAACACAGAGCCTCCTCTATGTTAGACATGTTAGAACTAATAAAGAGACTAGTAAGCTTGGAAAACACTTTAAATCAAGTTAACAAGCAAATATAACAAACGTTACTGTGCCTTTAAGAGAAACAAATTTTGTCAAAATTTGAAAAACAGTGAAAAAAGGCAGTAAATCAAACGAAATTTTTACAGTACATGTAATAAGTTAACAGAGCATTGCACCCACTTGCAAATGGATGATTAACCCCTTAATGCAAAAAACAGATAAAAAAAAAAAAAAAAAAAAAAAAACGACATTTTTTTAAACAGACACAACAAAACTGCCACAGCTGAGCTGTGGATTACCTTCCCTATAACTGTTTCTATGCAAAATTTAAGCCAGCCATGTGGAAAAATTAGGCCCCAATAAGTTTTATCACCAAACATATGTTAAAAAACGATTAAACATGCCAGCAAACGTTTTAAAACACATTCTTATAAGAGTATGTATGTCTATTAATAAGCCTGATCCAGTCGCTATCACTGCATTTAAGGCTTTACTTACATTACTTCGGTATCAGCAGTATTTTCTTAGTCAATTCCATTCCTTAGAAAAATATATTACTGCACATACCTTAGCATATATCTCTATCAATCAGCCTGGTACCAGTCGCTTTCACTGCATTTAAAGGCTGTACTTACATTACTTCGGTATCAGCAGTATTTTCTTAGTCAATTCCATTCCTTAGAAAAATATTTTACTGCACATACCTTATTTGCAGGAAAACCTGCACGCCATTCCCCCTCTGAAGTACCTTACTCCTCAGAATGTGTGAGAACAGCAACTGGATCTTAGTTACGTCTGCTAAGATCATAGAAAAAACGCAGGCAGATTCTTCTTCCAAATACTGCCTGAGATAAACAGCACACTCCGGTGCCATTTAAAAATAACAAACTTTTGATTGAAGAAATAAACTAAGTATAAAAAACCACAGACTCTCACGACCTCCTATCTATGTTGAGACTTGCAAGAGAATGACTGGTAATGGCAGTTAGGGGAGGAGCTATATAGCAGCTTTGCTGTGGGTGGACTCTTGCAGCTTCCTGTTGGGAAGGAGAATATATCCCATAAGTAATGGATGATCCGTGGACTGGATACACTTAACAAGAGAAATGAGTGTATAATGTCCCTTTAATAGTGATGGGTGTGTGTATGTGTCATTTACTCCATAATGACAATAGCAAGTTTTCACAAACTCACATGTGAGTGCTTGTGTCTGCTATTACTGCCTGAGTGTGTGTGTGCGCCTATCTATCCTGCCTGTGTGTATGCTATTACTGCCTGAGTGTGTGTATGAATATCTATTCCTACCTGTGTGTGTGTATCTGCCTATTACTGCCTGAGTGTGTGTGTGTGTGTGTATGCCTATCTATCCCTGCCTGTGTGTGTATGCCTATCTATCCCTGCCTGTGTGTGTATGCCTATCTATCCCTGCCTGTGTGTGCATGTCTCTGTCTATTACTGACAGTGAATGTGTGTGCATGTCTCTGTCTATTACTGTTGGTGTGTGAATGTCTTTGTCTATTACTGCCTGTGAGTGCATGTCTCTGTCTGTTACTGCCTGTGTGTGCATGTCTCTGTCTATTACTGCCTGTGTGTGCATGTCTTTGTCTATTACTGCCTGTGTGTGCATGTCTCTGTCTATTACTGCCTGTGTGTGCATGTCTGTCTATTACTGCCTGTGAGTGCATGTCTCTGTCTATTACTGTCTATCGCCTAGATTTAGAGTTCTGCGTTAGGGTTAAAAAGCAGCGTTAAGGGGTCCTAACGCTGCTTTTTAATGCCCGCTGGTATTTAGAGTCAGGCAGGAAAGGGTCTACCGCTCACTTTCTTTCCGCAACTCGAGACTACCGCAGATCCCCTTACGTCAATTGCGTATCCTATCCTTTCTATGGGATTTGCCTAACGCTGGTATTACGAGTCTTGGAAGAAGTGAGAGGTAGAGCCTCTACCGACAAGACTCCAACCGCAAAAAAAAGTCTGTAGTTAAGAGTTTTATGGGCTAACGCCGGAACATAAAGCTCTAACTACTGTGCTATAAAGTACACTAACACCCATAAACTACCTATGAACCCCTAAACCGAGGCCCCCCCACATTGCAAACCCTATAATAACTTTTTTTTAACCCCAATCTGCCGATCCGGACACCGCCACCACCTACATTATCCTTATGAACCCCTAATCTGCTGCCCCTAACATCGACGACACCTATATTATATTTAATACCCCCTAATTTGCCCCCCCCAACGTCGCTGCCACCTACCTACACTTATTAACCCCTAATCTGCCGACCGGACCTCGCTGACACTATAATAAATGTATTAACCCCTAAACCACCGCACTCGCGCCTCACAAACACTATAATAAATTGTATTAATCCCTAACATCGCTGCCACCCACCTACAATTATTAAGCCCTAATCTCCCACCCCCAACGTCGCTGCTACTATAATAAAGTTATTAACCCCTAAACCTAAGTCTAACCCTAACCCTAACATTCCCCTAAATTAAAAATAATTTAAATAAAATGAACAAAATTTACTATCATTAAATAAATTATTCCTATTTAAAACTAAATACTTACCTATAAAATAAACCATAATATAGCTACAATATAACTAATAGTTACATTGTAGCTATTTTAGGATTTATATTTATTTTACAGGCAACTTTGTATTTATTTTAACTAGGTACAATAGCTATTAAATAGTTAATAACTATTTAATAGCTACCTAGCTAAAATAATTAAAAAAATACCTGTAAAAAAAATCCTAACCTAAGTTACAAATACACCTAACACTACACTATCAATAAATTAATTAAATAAATTACCTACAATTAGCTAAACTAAAATACAATTAAATAAACTAAACCTTAATACAAAAAAACCCCACTAAATTACAGAAAATAAAAAAATTACAAGAAGTTTAAACTAATTACACATAATCTAATCCCCCTAATAAAATAAAAAGCCCCCCAAAATAATAAAATGCCCTACCCTATCCTAAATTACAAAGTAATCAGCTCTTTTACCAGCCCTTAAATGGGCTTTTTGCGGGGCATTGCCCCAAAGTAATCAGCTCTTTTACCTGTAAATAAAAATACAATACCCCCCCAACATTACAACCCACCACCCACATACCCCTACTCTAAAACCCACCCAAACCCCCCTTAAAAAAACCTATCACTAACCCCCTGAAGATCTCCCTACCTTGAGTCGTCTTCACTCAGCCGAGCCGAATTCTTCATCCAAGCGGGGCAGAAGAGGTCTTCCATCCGATTGAAGTCTTCATCCAAGCGGCATCTTCTGTCTTCATCCATCCGGAGCGGAGCGGCAGCATCCTGAAGACCTCCGATGCGGAACATCCATCCTGGCCGACGACTGAACGACGAATGATGGTTCCTTTAAATGACGTCATCCAAGATGGCGTCCCTCGAATTCCGATTGGCTGATAGGATTCTATCAGCCAATCGGAATTAAGGTAGAAAAATTCTGATTGGCTGATTCAATCAGCCAATCAGATTGAAGTTCAATCCGATTGGCTGATCCAATCAGCCAATTGGATTGACCTTGCATCCTATTGGCTGATCGGAACAGCCTATAGAATGCGAGGTCAATCCGGGGTCAGTGTTAGTTTTTTTTAAGGGGGGGTTTGGTTGGGTTTTAGAGTAGGGGTATGTGGGTGGTGGGTTGAAATGTTGGGGGTTATTGTATTTTTATTTACAGGTAAAAGAGCTAATTACTTTGGGGCAATGCCCTGCAAAAAGCCCTTTTAAGGGCTGGTAAAAGAGCTGATTACTTTGTAATTTAGGATAGGGTAGGGCATTTTATTATTTTGGAGGGCTTTTTTATTTTATTAGGGGGCTTAGATTAGGTGTAATTAGTTTAAACTTCTTGTATTTTTTTATTTTCTGTAATTTAGTGTTTTTTTGTATTATAGTTTAGTTTATTTCATTGTATTTTAGTTTAGCTAATTGTAGGTAATTTATTTAATTAATTTATTGATAGTGTAGTGTTAGGTGTATTTGTAACTTAGGTTAGGATTTTTTTACAGGTAATTTTGTAATTATTTTAACTAGGTAGCTATTAAATAGTTATTAACTATTTAATAGCTATTGTACCTAGTTAAAATAAATACAAAGTTGCCAGTAAAATAAATATAAATCCTAAAATAACTACAATGTAACTATTAGTTATGTTTTATCTATATTAGGGTTTATTTTATAGGTAAGTATTTAGTTATAAATAGGAATAATTTATTTAATTATAGTAAATTTAGTTCGTTTTATTTAAATTATATTTAACTTAGGGGGGTGTTAGGGTTAGACTTAGGTTTAGGGGTTAATAACTTTATTATAGTAGCGGCGACGTTGAGGGCGGGAGATTAGGGGTTAATAATTGTAGGTAGGTGGTGGCGATGTTAGGGAGGGCAGATTAGGGGTTAATACAATTTATTATAGTGTTTGCGAGGCGGGAGTGCGACGGTTTAGGGGTTAATACATTTATTATAGTGGCGGCGAGGTCCGGTCGGCAGATTAGGGGTTAATAAGTGTAGGTAGGTGGCGGCGACATTGGGGGGGGCAGATTAGGGGTTAATAAATATAATATAGGTGTCGGCGATGTTAGGGACAGCAGATTAGGGGTTCATAGGTATAATGTAGGTGGCGGCGGTGTCCGGAGCAGAAGATTAGGGGTTAATAATATAATGCAGGTGTCAGCGATAGCGGGGACGGCAGATTAGGGGTTAATAAGTGTAAGGTTAGGGGTGTTTAGACTCAGGGTTCATGTTAGGGTGTTAGGTGTAGACTTAGAGAGTGTTTCCCCATAGGAAACAATGGGGCTGCGTTAGGAGCTGAACGCTGCTTTTTTGCAGGTGTTAGGTTTTTTTTCAGCCAGCTCAGCCCCATTGTTTCCTATGGGGATATCGTGCACGAGCACGTTTTTCCAGCTTACCGCTACCGTAGGCAACGCTGGTATTGAGAGTTGAAGTGGAGCTAAATTATGCTCAACGCTCCCTTTTCTGAGGCTAACGCAGCCATTCAGACAACTCGAAATACCAGCGTTGTCTTAAGGGTGCGCTGGAAAAAAAAGGAGCGTTAGCACTGCGGGTCTTTACCGTCAAAACTCTAAATCTAGGCGTATGAGTGCTTGTCTCTGTCTATTACTGTCTGTGTGTGCGAGTGTCTGTCTATTACTGTCTGTGTGTGCATATCTCTGTCTATTACTGCCTGTGAGTGCATGCCTCTATCTATTACTGTCTGTGAGCGCATGTCGCTGTCTATTACTGTCTGTGTGTGTATATCTCTGTCTGTTACTGTCTGTGTATGCATGTCTCTGTCTATTAAGCACACACAGGCAGTAAATTACTGCCTGTGTGTGCATGTCTCTGTCTATTACTGCCTGTGAGTGCATGCCTCTATCTATTACTGTCTGTGAGCGCATGTCGCTGTCTATTACTGTCTGTGTGTGTATATCTCTGTCTGTTACTTTACTGCCCGTGTATGCATGTCTCTGTCTATTAAGCACACACAGGCAGTACATTACTGCCTGTGTGTGCATGTCTCTGTCTATTACTGCCTGTGAGTGCATGTATCTGTCTATTACTGTCTGTGAGTGCATGTCTCAGTCTATTACTGTCTGTGAGTGCATATCTCTGTTTATTACTGCCTGTGTGTGCATGTCTGTCTATTACTGCCTGTGTGTATAATATATTTGACAAATAAACAGCTATTACAGTTCTTTATCAAATTATTTATGTGCAAAAATCTCATAGACTTTTAATTTAATTTTTTTAAATTTAATAGTGAATTTTGTACAGTGACATATTGCAATCCTTTAGAAAATCTTACCTGATGACGTTTTTGCAAAGTTCAACTTTAAAGTCTATTGGACGTAGATACATTTTGGATAAGAATTTAAAGGGATTGATATGCATTAAACAAATAAATATGCATAGCTATGAGAAAAGTATAAATATAATGGCAATAAGTAAAATATATAAAGATATTTTTAGATAATATCAATATATTTGGAAAAAACATTGTAGTAGAAAAAGGACATATTTAACGGGATAGGAAAGTCAAAATTAAACTTTCATAATTTAGGATACACCAAAAAATGTTAAGACAATTCTATTATTCTTGTTCTCTTGGTATCCATTGTTGAAAAGCATATGTACATATCCTTAGCAGCAGCAATGCACTACTAGGAGCTAACTGATGGTTGGCCGCAACACACATGTGTCTCTTGTCATTTGCTCACCAGATGTGTTCAGCTAGGTCCCAGTAATGCACTGCTGCTTTGTAGCTGACCTCTAAATGACAGAGTGACATGCAAGGTCTAGGAGGGGGACTTTAAAATCTGTGAGGGGGGCGCATTTTGGAATTTTGCCCTGGGAGCCAGATTCTCTAGAAATGGCCCTGTAATGCGGTGTATGTTTGGTGTATTATACTCTCTTGATATCAGGAAAAAGGGTTGTAATTCTTTGTGATTTATTAATTTAATTCACAACTTATAGTTTATAATTGCACCAGAGTCAGCTAGCTTGGATGTGGATTATTTATTTTGTTGAATTTTATTTTACTGGGTTCTTTATTTTATTTTGTTTAGTTTAGTTTGTTTTATGTGTTTGCAAATCCTTGTATGGGTGTCTTCGTAAGTTATCTTCTATATCTATCTTAATTGATAATTGGTGTTTGATATCTTTGCTAATTAGTGCCAATCTGAATTGCGGAATAACCTAAGTGGAACAACTGCTTTTGAGCATAGAGATCCATAGATATCACTCTATAAATAAGTTGACATGATATCTTTTATTTATTCCTTTGGGGGTTCTAGTTTGTAGTGTGAAGATCCAATATACTTCTCTCTTGAGAAGTCTCTTGGTTCGATCACCTCCTAATGGATCTTTTTCTATATGTTCTATGGCTGTAAAGGACAAATTTCATAATCTTTGTCCATGTTAATGAAAATGTTTGGCTACTGGGGTCCTAGGTATTTCTTCCTCTATCGAGTTAAGATGTTCTCTAATATGATCTTTTAAGGGGCGTGTTGTGATACCAGTATACTGTTGTAAACATTGTTTGCATGTAATGAGGTATATAATATGTGTAGACGTGCAATCCATTCTCTGTATAATATAATATGTTATGTTTGTTTGGGTGGAGCTGAACGTTAAGCTTTATTTGATATATGAACAACTTCTGCATGATACTCGGCCATCTATAATTTCCTTTAATGGATGTTAATCAAATAATGATGACATCTGATCTTTTGTGAAATTTTTTGGTGACCATCTTTAATGGTGATCTTTTTTTGGTGACCGTCTTTAATGGAGTCCTCGACAGGAAACATTTTCTTAAAAATGGGAGACGGGGAAAAAGACACCCCTGGTTTCTCCCATTCCTGTGAGATAATCTCCCTAGCATGGTCCGGCACAGGACAAACCACTGAACTGGAAGGTTCATCAAAAGAAACTATTAAGTTTACTAGATTTCTTAGGAGTGACAATGACAGGGGTATAGCTAAAACCTTCTTTAACAATACACAAAGGTGTTCAAGCTTAAATCTGAAGGATACCACCTCAGTCTCAGAAGGAATTATACTGTCTGAATCTGAGATTTCACCCTCAGAATATCCCAATGTATCTTTCTCATCAGACTTATGAGAAAGGGCAACTTAGGAAGCAGAACTGAGGACAAGCACCTTACTTCCTGAATTTCTAGATTTCCTTGCGTTTTCCCTGTAATCTGGGAATGGCAGCTAATGCCGCAGATACCGCTGAAAATACCTGGGCAGCAAGGAGTTAGAGGAACCACAGGGCACTGCATGTGACGCCATTGAGGCTTGGGACGTAGCAGGAGAAAGCTGAGGTATTATTTTAACAGCATCATCCTGAGAGACATTAGGCTCAAAAATTGTACCTTTATTTTGCAAGGTTTTCTTGACACATAGGAGCTGCAATCTGTGCATCTAAACATAATAAGCATGAATTCATGAGAGCAGGCTCTTGCTCCATATCAGACATTTTGTGAAACAGTAAATAAACTTGTACAGATAAGTTTCAAAGATTTAAATATTAAATTAAAATAAACCAAGGAAAAATACACTTTAAATTTTATCCCAAATTAGGATCGATCCCCAGCTAAAATTATGTGAGAAAAGGTAAGATTTTTTTTTTAATAAACATCAAATAAACTTCTAAAATACCCCTCAGGCAACCCCACACCTCAATTACTGAGGTGCCTTACCGCTACCAGCAATTAACACCGGATCACCCAGAAATGGAGAAAAACAACCTTTTCCTCAGAAATGTTATGACGTAAAGCCGGTCATGTGACCGCAACTGCCACGCTCAAATTACTGCTGCGACACAGAGAGGCACTAAAAATAGCTTTCTGGTACACTGAGTTCCAGAAATATCCGTTTTTTCAAACTGGACAGTTTAAAATGTTGCATCATTATATTTTAAAGCAAAGGGGAAATGAATAAGCTGCTGAAAAAAGAAAATTCAGTTTTACTTTCAGTTTAAACTTGTATTGTTTTATCAAGTAAATATGTGTCCTAAAATAAAGCCTAATAAAAACATTTTACCCTTTCTGATTAAAAGAGTTTAAATGTTAAATGTAACCCATACAACAGGATTATCTATGTCCCAATGAAAAAAAGCAGTCTTTTAATTTGTTAAGTGCATGGTCTCCCCAACTGGAAAAAAAAAGCACTTACCTGCTCCACTGTCCGGCATGTAGACAGTTACAAGGTATAAGAGGACACAGTTCCTCACAGAGACCTTTGAAAAAGAAAGAACAGAGTAGCCAACTCTGGCTTTCTAAACTAGGGCAGCAATTGTTAGGAAAACTGCTTTAAAGCCACTACTACCAAACTGCAAGGAATGACGTGGAATACGGCTATACCCCAAAAATTGCATGGAGATTAAAACAAAATTTTTCTTTAGACACCTAAACTTCACCTCCTCCATGCACCGAAGGCAATGAGAATGATTGTGGGTTGTGGGTAAGGGAATGATACTTAGCAATTTAACTGTGGTGCTCTTTGCCTCCTCCTGCTGGCGAGGAGTGATATTCCCAACAGTAATTACTCAAGCCGTGGACTCATCATATCTTAGGAAAGAAATAAAAATTTGTAGTAGTCTATCCCTTTAAAGGGACAGGAAACCCCAAATTTATTTTTCACGGTTTGGATAGAGCATATAGTTTTAAACAACTTTCCAATTTACTTCAATTATCAAATCTGCTTTGTTCTCTTGTTATCCTTTGCTGATGGAACAGAATTGCACTACTGGCAGCAAGATGAACACTATAGTAACAAGATAGTAGGTAAAGTAGAACTAATGATAAGTACCTATAGGTGCCAAATATTTTTGTAATCAACTAGCACCTGTTAGGGGTGCAATATAGCACTAAGGACACTCATAGAAAAATGAGTTACAAAGTCTGTAACAAAAAAGAGTGCTTTACCCCTACAATTATATAGGAAACATTCTCACTGAATAATACAGGAACGATTTTTAACTATTCATACTTTATCTTTATTTTTATTGATTTAACTATTCAATCATACACGTTTAAAACACTTAAACTATCAAGATATTATTATTTAGCATAGGTGTGTGAATAATACCTCTGGGAATCATGTATCTAGATGTAAAACATTGTAATTGGTTTGTATAATATCAAGCAGTCAGATACAAACAATACCTTTTGTAGCCGGCTATTATTAAATTCAGAAATAACGCTGTAACAAGAGGACCCATTAATATGTGGGATGTCAGATTATGAGATTAAAGCTTTCTAGCTAATACTCTATCTGTATTTATAAAGTCCTTGTTTGCCCAGTTAACTTTAGCACAGCTGTTCAGTGTAATAGATTCTGTCTGCTTAAACTCTCTAGATATTAATATTTAGCATAGGTGTGGGAATAATACCTCTGAGAATCATGTATCTAGATGTGAAACATTGTACTTGGTTTGTATAATATCAAGCAGTCAGATACAAACAATATCTTTTGTAGCCGGCCATTAATAAATTCAGAAATAACGCTGTGACAAGAGGACCTGTTAATATGTGGGATGTTAGATTACAAGATTAAAGCTATCTAGCTAATACTCCATCTGTAATTATAAAGTCCTTTTTTGCATAGTTAACTCAGAGCACTATAACATTCTATCTAAAGGTTTAACATTTTGTCCAACGAACAGATTAAACAAATTTGATCTTATCAAAGATGTACACCTTTTCTGTAGAAAACTATTGTTAAAACAATTCTATCCTAAAAAAATGACCAAATTTGGAGGCATGAAGAATTATCATCCATACAGGATCTAAAAGAATTGGCAAATAAAAATCTGCCCAACACAGATGAGATCTCTAACACTAGCTCAGCTATGTGGTGATAAAGTATAAAACCCAAATCAAATTTTGTACCATCTACAACCATTTCCCCAGAAGTTCAAACATTTTGCAAAAAATTGTATGTAACCAGATTGAAAAACTACCATCAATCAGAGGGCAAAGCAATATTTCCCAACCAGAAATAAAAGCACTTGAGGAAATCAAAACATGGTCAGATATAGTGATAAAACCGTCTGACAAGGACGGAAATATTGTTCTATGGCCTAAAGACAAATATTTAACAGAAGCACTAAAACAACTGAATACTACAACATGCTATAAACAATTATTGTTCAATCCACATGAAACCTATACTGAACAATAAAACAAAATGGTACTAAAGAAGGCATTATTACTAAAACAGAGAAAAATTATCTGATGAAAACCAATCCAAAGATGGCCACAATCTTTTTCATACCAAAGTACATAAAAACCTATCTGAGCCACCAGGAAGGCCCATAGTATCAAGAAATGCAAACTTAACTGAACTAGCCAGTAAATACATAGATTTGAGACTAAGAGAATACCTAACTATGTTACCTTCTTGCATTTGTGACACAATGGAAGTGTTACAAGTACTATGAGATCTCAAAGTAACAGAAACAACCTGGCTAACAACTATGGATGTTAGGGGAAGCTACACTACAGAAAACAAGGGATTATATTATTTTACCAAAAAAAGGGCAAATTTGTAAGCAAACTGGGTACTGGCAGACAGCTGCCAGTACCTAAGATGGTGGCCAATAGGTCGAGGGGGGAGGTTTAGAGAGCTGTTTGGGGGATAAGGAAGATTGGGGGGTAATGGAGGATCCTAAACTTCATAAACAAATATATAAAAAAAAATATTTTTATACAGGCAGACTTTCTGCCAATACTTAAGATGGCGGTGACAATTGTGAGGTGGGGGAGGGAAGAGAGCTGTTTTAGAGGGGTCTGGGAGGGATCAGGGGGTGGGATGTGTCAGGTGGGAGACTGATCTCTACACTAAAGCTAAAATTAACCCTACAAGCTACCTTATTATCCCCTTCACTGCTCGACATATTACAAGTGTGGTGCGCAGCGGCCATTAGCGGCCTTCTTATTCTGAAAAATCAATGCCAAAGCCATATATGTCTGCTATTTCTGAACAAAGGGGATCCCAGAGAAGCATTTACAACCATTTGTGCCATAATTGCACAAGCTGTTTGAAAATAATTTCAGTGAGAAACCTAAAGTTTGTGAAAAAGTTAACGATTTTGTTTATTTGATCGCATTTGGTGGTAATATAGTGGCATGAAATATACCAAAATGGGCCTACATCAATACTTTGAGTTGTCTACTACACTAAAGCTAAAATTAACCCTACAAGCTCCCTACAAGCTACCTAATTAACCCCTTCACTGCTGGGCATAATTTAAGTGTGGTGCGCAGCGGCATTTAGCGGCCTCTTAATTACCAAAAAGTAATGCCAAAGCCATAAATATGTGCTATTTCTGAACAAAGGGGATCCCAGAGAAGCATTTACAACCAACCAGTTTTGCCATAATAGCAAAAGCTGTTTGTAAATAATTTCAGTGAGAAACAAAAGTTAGTGAAAAAGTTAACAATATTTTTTATTTGATCGCATGTGGCGGTAAAATGGTGGCATGAAATATACCAAAATGGGCCTAGATCAATACTTTGGGTTGTCTACTAAAATAAAATATATACATGTGAAAGGATATTAAGGAATTCCTGACAACTATCAGTGTTACAATGTAACTATCACTTATTTTGAAAAAAAAAAAATGGTTTGGAAATAGCAAAGTGCTACTTGTACTTATTGCCCTATAACTTGCAAAAAAAGCAACAAACATGTTAACATTGGGTATTTCTAAACTCAGGACAAAATTTAGAAACTATTTAGCATAGGTGTTTTTTTGGTGGTTGTAGATGTGTAACAGATTTTGGGGGTCAAATTTAGAAAAAGTGTTTTTTTTTTCAAATTTTTCATCATATTTTATAATTGTTTTATAGTATATTATAAGATATGATGAAAATAATGCAATCTTTAGAAAGTCCATTTAATAGCGAGAAAAACGGTATATAATATGTGTGGGTACAGTAAATGAGTAAGAGGAAAATTACAGCTAAACACAAACACCGCAGAAATGTAAAAATAGCCCTGGACAATGAAAAATGGTCTAGTCCTTAAGGGGTTAAGTAACAAATTCATAGATCAATTTACACACACTAATGTAAACCAAATTAAACTACTTTCCTCTTCAAAACATCATTGGCATCTATTGCCCTAGAAATTTATAAATAACCCACTTAACTCTAGATAAATACTAACATTAATAGACACCATACCCCTATGACACTCTATTAAAATATGTCAGAAATGGTATACACCGTGTTCTATGTAATCTTGCTTATGTCATTATTGTCATGCTACTGATGCATTCAATACTTTCATTATAAATACCAACCTGTAATAAATAGATTGAAAACCCTGCATATGGTCCTATTACCAAATAATATCTCTGTGGTATAATAAAAAATACACACAAGTGAAAGTATGTACAATAAGAAAAATTAGAACTTATTCTTCAGCAGCAAAATAAAGAACTCCCTAATAAAGTAACATATATTATCGTAACAACATGCATAAGTTCGCAAAGTAACATATATTATCATAATCAACATGCATAAGTTTGCAACATGTAACAGAGTATAGCATAACGTTTTCGAATGAAAAATGTATCCCCATTGGATGCCTAAACATGATTGACATGCAATCCTACCAATCAGAATCAAGATAATTCCTCATGATCATCCAATCTAGTAAATAGATTTACCAAACAGCCAGCGTGTAACCCCTCTGAGGAAGCGTGAGCGAAACAAGTGGCAGGGGTCTGGCTTCAGAGAGCTCATACTCTGTTTTTTTTAACCGTTTACTCCCTATGATAATTGTTGATTGCAATAATTTTTGCTAATTGTTTGTAAATGTGTGTTATATTCTGAGATCAGACGTTATGCTATGATAGTGAAACGAGTCAGTTAAATGTTTTCTAGCCTGCGCTATAGAGGGGCTTAAGCAGACAAAAGCTATTACACACAGCTGTGCTAAAGTTAACTCTGCAAGCAAGGACTTTATAATTACAGATAGAGTATTAGCTAGATAGCTTTAATCTCACAATCTGACATCCCACATATTAACAGGTCCTCTTGTTACAACGTTATTTCTGAATTTATTAATAGCCGGCTACAAAAAATATTGTTTGTATCTAACTGCTTGATATTATACAAACCAAATACAATGTTTTACATCCAGATACATGATTCTCAGAGGTATTATTCACACACCTATGCTATATATTGATATCAAGAGAGTTTAAGCAGACAGAATCTATTACACTGAACAGCTGTGCCAAAGTTAACTGTGCAAGCAAGGACTTTATAATTACAGATAGAGTATTAGCTATTAAGCTTTTATCTCGTAATCTGACATCCCACATATGAACAGATCCTCTTGTTACAGTGTTATTTGTGAATTAATTAATAGTCAGCTACAAAAGATAATCAGCTAGATTACGAGTTTTGAGCGCTATAGGGATTTTAACGACTGCCACAAAAGCGGCGTTATTTCATCTCCCTATAGCGCTGGTATTACAAGTTTTTAAAAAGCAGGCTTGTGCGGGCGATATGGTTGCTTTGAGCTCCATACCACACCGAAAACAAGCGCAGCTTTGACGTGCTTGTACACGATTTCCCCATAGACATCAATGGGGAGAGCCGGCAAAAAAAAGCCTAACAACTGCGATCGCGAAACGCAAAGCTTCGTAACGCAGCCCCATTGATGTCTATGAGGAAATGAAAAGTTAAGTTTAAACCTAACACCCTAACATAAACCCCAAGTCTAAACACCCCTAATCTGTTTCCCCCTGATATCGCCGCCATCTACATACAGTTAACCTCTAATCTGCTGCCCCCAATATCGCCGCCACCTACATACAGTTATTAACCACTAATCTGCCAACCCCAACATCGCCGCCACCTACATAAAACTATTAACCCCTAATCTGCCAACCCCAACATCGCCGCCACTTTACTAAAGTTATTAACCTCTAAACCTCTGGCCTCCCATATCACTACCACTAAATAAATCCATTAACCTCTAACCTTACGTAACGTAACCCTAAGCCTAACACCCCCTAACTTTAACATAATTAAAATACAACTAAACTAAAGTTACAATTATTAACTAAATAACTATTTAAAACTAAATACAAACTTACCTGTAAAATAAAACCTAAGCTAGCTACAATATAACTAATAGTTATGTTGTAGCTAGCTTAGGTTTTATTTTTATTTTACAGGTAAGTTTGCATTTATTTTAACTAGGTAGACTAGTTAGTAAATAGTTATTAACTATTTACTAACTACTTAGTTAAAAACATAATTTATGCTTACCTGATAAATTTATTTCTCTTGTAGTGTATCCAGTCCACGGATCATCCATTACTTATGGAATATATTCTCCTTCCCAACAGGAAGCTGCAAGAGTCCACCCACAGCAAAGCTGCTATATAGCTCCTCCCCTAACTGCCATATTCAGTCATTCGACCGAAAACATGCAGAGAAAGGAAAAACCATAGGGTGCAGTGGTGACTGTAGTTCAAATGAAAAAATTACCTGCCTTAAAGTGACAGGGCGGGCCGTGGACTGGATACACTACAAGAGAAATAAATTTATCAGGTAAGCATAAATAATGTTTTCTCTTGTTAAGTGTATCCAGTCCACGGATCATCCATTACTTATGGAATACCAATACCAAAGCTAAAGTACACGGATAATGGGAGGGACAAGGCAGGTACTTAAACGGAAGTTACCACTGCCTGTAAAAAACCCTTTCTCCCAAAAATAGCCTCCGAAGAAGCAAGGTATCAAATTTGTTAAATTTGAAAAGTATGAAGCGCAGACCAAGACTCCGTCTTGTAAATCTGTTCAACAGAAGCCACATTTAAAAAAGGCCCAAGTGAAAACCACAGCTCTAGTAGAATGAGCTGTAATCCCTTCAGGAGGCTGCTGTCCAGCAGTCTCATAAGCTAAATGAATTATGCTTTTTAACCAAAAAGACAGAGAGGCTGCTGAAGTCTTTTGACCTCTCCTCTGTCCAGAATAGACAACAAACAAGGTGAATGTTTGATGAAAACTGTAGTAGCTTGTAAGTAAAACTTTAAAGCACAAACCACGTCCAATATTGTGTAATAGACGTTCCTTCTTTGAGGAAGGATTAGGATACAAGCATGGAACAACTATCTCTTGAGTGATGTACTTGTTAGATACCACCTTAGGAAAAAACCCAGGTTGGTACGCAGGACTACCTTATCCGTACGAAGGACCAGATAAGGAGAATCACATTGTAACACAGATAACTTGGAGACTCTACGAGTCGAGGAATTAGCTACCCAAAAGGAACTTTCCAAGATAAAGATTGATATCTATGGAACAAAAAAGGTTCAAACGGAACTTCTTGAAGAACCTTAAGAATCAGGTTTAAGCTCCATGGCGGAGCAACAGTTTTAAACACAGGCTTGGATCTAACCAAAGCCTGACCAAATGCCTGAACGTCTAGAATACCTGCCAGACGCTTGTGCAAAAAAATAGACAGAGTAAAAATCTGTCCCCTTTTAAGGAATTAGCTGACAACCCTTTTCTCAAAAACATCTTGGAGAAAAGATAATATCCTGGGAATCCAGACTTTACTCCATGAGTAACCCTTGGATTCATAACAATCAGATATTTACACCATATATATGTTCAATTTTCCTAGAGACAGGCTTTCATGTCTGTATTAAGGTATCAATGACTGACTCGGAGAAGCCATGCTTTGATAACATCAAGCGTTCAGTCTCCAGGCAGTCCATCTCAGATTGATTCTATTTAGATGGTTGAAAGGACCCTGAGGTAGAGGGACCTGTCTCAGAAGCAGAGACCGTGATGGAAAGGATGACATGTCCACCAGATCTGCATACCAGGTCCTGCGTGGCTACGCAGGCGCTGTCAAAAACACCAAAGCCCTCTCCTGCTTGGTCTTGACCTCCGGAGGAAATCCCACTCCCCCGGAAGAAAAGTCTGACGACTTAGAAAATCCACCTCCCAGTTCTCAACACCTGGGATATGGATAGCTGATAGACAAGAGTGAGTCTCTGTCCAGTGAATTATTGTAATACTTCTAACATCGCTAGGGAACTTCTGTTCCCCCTTGATGGCTGATGTAAGCCACAGTCGTGTATATTGTCCGACTGAGTATGATGTACCTCAGAGTTGCTAACTGAGGCCAAGTCTGAAGAGCATGGAATATCACTCCCAGTTCCAGAATATTTATTAGAAGGAGGGTCTCCTCCTAAGTCCACTATCCCTGAGCCTTCAGGGAGTTCCAGACTGCATCCCAACCTAAAAGGCTGGCATCTATTGTAACAATTGTCCCATCTGACCTGCGGAAGGTCATACCCTTGGACAGATGGACCCGACATAGTCACCAGAGAAGAGAATCTCTGGTCTCTTGGTCCAGGTTTAACAGGGGGACAAATCTGTGTAATCCCCGTTCCTCTGACTGAGCATGCATAGTTGCAGCGGTCTGAAATGTAGACGTGCAAACGGTACTATGTCCCTTGCCGCTACCATTAAGCCGATTTCATTCATGTACTGAGCC
Source organism: Bombina bombina (assembly GCF_027579735.1). Taxonomy (NCBI): domain Eukaryota; kingdom Metazoa; phylum Chordata; class Amphibia; order Anura; family Bombinatoridae; genus Bombina; species Bombina bombina. The sequence continues at coordinate 83,067,771 of NC_069499.1, forward strand.
ACCGAAGGGCGCGGATGGGATGAAAAAACACGGCAGAAATTTAGAAACTTTGACAACCTGGACTCCGTCAGGTAAATTTTCATTTCTACAGAATCTATCAGAGTCCCTAGGAGGGAAACCCTTGAGATTGGGGATAGAGAACTCTTTCCTTGTTCACTTTCCACCCATGTGATCTCAGAAATGCCAGTACTACGTCCGTATGAGACTGGGCAATTTGGATGTTTGACGCCTGTATCAGGATGTCGTCTAAATAAGGGGCCACTTCTATGCCCCGCGGTCTAAGGACCGCCAAAGCGACCCCAGAACCTCCATAAAGATTCTTGGGGCTGTAGATATCCCAAAGGAAAGAGCTACAAACTGGTAATGCCTGTCTAGAAAGGCAAACCTGAAAAACGATGGTGATCTTTATGCATCACAATGTGAGGATAAGCATCCTTCAAATCCATTGTAGTCCTCTATTGACTCTCCTGGATCATAGTTAAGATGGTACGAATAGTTTCCATCTTAAATGACGGAATTCTGAGGAATTTGTTTAAGATCTTTAGATCCAAAATAGGTCTGAAGGTTCCCTCTCCTTGGGAACCACAAACAGATTTGAGTAAAAACTCTGTCCCTGTTCCTCTCTTGGAACTGGATGGATCTCGTACACAATGTAAGAATGCCTCCTTCTTTATCTGGTTTGCAGATAATTGTGAAAGGCGAAATCTCCCCTTTTTTTGGGGGGGAATCTTTGAAATCCAGAAGATATCTCTGGGATATAAATTCCAATGCCTAGGGATCCTGGGCATCTCTTGCCCACGCCTGGGCGAAGAATGAAAGTCTGCCCCCTATAGGATCCGTTACCGGATAGGGGTCCGTTCCTTCATGCTGCCTTAGAGGCAGCAGCAGGCTCCTTGGCCTGCTTATCTTTGTTGATTTAGACCTATCCTGAGGAAGGGCATGACCTTTTCCTCCAGTGATATAAGCAATAATCTCCTTCAAACCAGGCCCGAATAGGGTCTGCCCCTTGAAGGGAAGTTAAGTAGCTTATTTATTAAAGTCACGACAGCTGACCATGATATAAGCCATAGCGCTCTGCGCGCCAGTATAGTAAAAAACAGAATTCTTAGCCGTTAGTCTAGTCAAATGAAAAAGGCATCAGAAAACAAAGGAATTGGCTAGCATAAGCTTGTCAAATATATTCATCCAATGGAGTCGCTTAACTGTAAAGCCTCATCAAGAGACTCAACCCAGAACGCCGCAGCAGCAGTGACAGAAGCAATGTATGCAAGGGGCTGCAGGATAAAACCCTGTTGAATAAACATTTTTTATCCATTGGATCTAAAAAGCACAACTGTCCTCGTCAGAGGTAGTGGTACGCTTAGCTAGAGTAGAAACTCTTCTCTCCACCTTAGGAACTGTCTGCCAGAAGTCCCGTGTGGTGGTAACTATTAGAAAACATTCTTCTAAAAAATAGGAGGGGAAGAGAACGGCACACCTGGTCTATCCCATTCCTTATTAAAAAAATTTTAGTAAACCTCTTTAGGTATTGGAAAAACATCAGTACACACCGGCACTGCATATTATTTATCCAGTCTACACAATTTCTCTGGCCCTGCGATTGTACACATTCATTCAGAGCAGCCAAAGCCTCCCTGAGCAACAAGTGGAGGTTCTCAAGCATAAATTTTAAATGTAGAAATATCAGAATCAGGTTAAATCATCTTCCCTGAGTCAAAAAAAATCACCCACAGACTAAGCATATTGTGAGGTAGTATCATACATGGTTCTTAAAGCGTCTGTATGCTCTGTATCTACCCCCAGAGCTAACTGCTTTCCTTTAATTTCAGGTAGTCTGACTAATACTGCTGCCAGAATATTATTCACCACCTTTGCCATGTCTTGTAAAATAAACGCTATGGGCGCCCTTGATGTACTTGGCGCCATTTGAGCGTGAGTCCCTGAAGCGGGAGTCGAAGGGTCTGACACGTGGGGAGAGTTAGTCGGCATAACTTTCCCCTCGACAGAATCCCCTGGTAAAAGAAACGCTATGGGTGCCCTTGATGTACTTGGCGCCATTTGAGCGTGAGTCCCTAAAGCGGGAGTCAAAAGGTCTGACACGTGGGGAGAGTTAGTCGGCATAACTACCCCCACGACAGAATCCTCTGGTGATAATGTTTTTAAAGACAAAAAATTATCTTTATTGTTTAACATGAAATCAGTACATCTGGTACACATTCTAAGATGGGGTTCCACCATGGCTTTAAAACATAATGAACACAGAGCTTCCTCTATGTCAGACATGTTAGAACAGACTAATAATGAGACTTGTAAGCTTGGAAAACACTTTAACAAGTTAACAAGCAAATATATAAAATGTTACTGTGCCTTTAAGAGAAACAAATTTTGTCAAAATTTGAAAAACAGTGAAAAAAAGGCAGTAAAACAAACGAAATTGTTACAGTACATGTAATAAGGTAACAGAGCATTGCACCCACTTGCAAATGGATGATTAACCCCTTAATGCAAAAAACAGATAAAAAAAAAAAAAAAAACGACATAGACGTTTTTAAAAACAGACACAACAAACTGCCACAGCCAACAGTGGGAAGCTTCAGTTAACTGTTTCTATGCAAAATTTAAGCCAGCCATGTGGAAAAAACTTAGGCCCCAATAAGTTTTATCACCAAACATATGTTAAAAAACGATTAAACATGCCAGCAAACGTTTTAAAACACATTTTTACAAGAGTATGTATCTCTATTAATAAGCCTGATACCAGTCACTTTTACTGCATTTAAGGCTATACCAACATTACAGTGTTATCACCAATGTACGTTAAAAAACGATTAAACATGCCAGCAAACGTTTTAAAACACATTTTTATAAGAGTATGTATCTCTATTAATAAGCCTGATACCAGTCGCTATCGCTGTATTTAAGGCTTTACTTACATTACTTCGGTATAAGCAGTATTTTCTTAGTCAATTCCATTCCTAGAAAAATATTTTACTGCACATACCTTATCTGCAGGAAAACCTGCACGCCATTCCCCCTCTGAAGTACCTCACTCCTCAGAATGTGTGAGAACAGCAAATGGATCTTAGTTACGTCTGCTAAGATCATAGAAAAACGCAGGCAGATTCTTCTTCCAAATACTGCCTGAGATAAACAGCACACTCCGGTGCCATTTAAAAATAACAAACTTTTGATTGAAGAATAAACTAAGTAGAAAGCACCACAGACTCTCACGACCTCCTATCTATGTTGAGGCTTGCAAGAGAATGACTGAATATGGCAGTTAGGGGAGGAGCTATATAGCAGCTTTGCTGTGGGTGGACTCTTGCAGCTTCCTGTTGGGAAGGAGAATATATTCCATAAGTAATGGATGATCCGTGGACTGGATACACTTAACAAGAGAAATAAATACAAACTTACCTGTGAAATAAGACCTAACCTGCCTTACACTAAAACCTAGCATTACATAAAAAAAAACTAAATTACAAAAAATGAGAAACAAATGATCAAAAATAAAAAAGCATTACACCTAATCTAATAGCCCTATCAAAATAAAAAAGCTCCCCCCCAAAAAATAAAAAATAAAAACCCTAGCCTACAATAAACTACCAATGGCCCTTAAAATGGTCTTTTGTGGGGCATTGACCCAAAGATATCAGCTCTTTTACCTGTAAAAAAATACAAACACCCACCCAACAGTAAAAACCACTACCCAAACAACCAACCACCCAAATAAAAAAACCTATTTAAAATAACCTAAGCTCCCCATTGCCCTTAAAAGGGCATTTAGCTCTTTTACATGCCCAGAACCTAATCTAAAAATAAAACCCACTTAAAAAACCCTTAAAAAACCTAACACTAACCCCCGACGATCCACTTACAGTTCTTGAAGTCCCGCTTGAAGGATCCATCCAGCCGGAGAAGTCCTCATCCAGGCGGCAAGAAGTCTTCATCCGGACGGCCTCTTCCATCTTCATTCAGCTGGAGATGTCCTCATCCAGGCGGCAAGAAGTCTTAATCCAGACGGCATCTTCTATCCGTGCCGCCGAGATGAAGATAGAAGACGTCCCCGAGATGGATGAAGGTGTTGCCGCCTGGATGAAGACTTCCTGCTGCCTGGATGAAGATGGATGTCCGGACTTCAGGAACCGTGAGTACATTTTATGGGGTTAGTGTTAGGTTTTTTTTTAATTTATTTGGGTGGGCTTTTATTTAAATTATGGATGGGCACTTGTAAAACAGCTGAATGCCCTTTTAAGGGCAGTAAAAGAGCTTATTGTCCTTTTAATGGCAATGCCCATACAAATGCCCCTTTAGGGGCAATGGGTAGTTTAAGATTGTTTAGAGTTAGTTTTTTTATTTTGGGGGGTTAGTTGGGTGGGGGGGGGTACTTTTAGGGGGCAATGCCCTACAAAAGGCCCTTTTAAGGGCTATTGGTAGTTTATTGTAGGTAAGGTGGTGTTTTTATTTTGGGGGGGCTTTTTTATTTTTATAAGGCTATTAGATTAGGTATAATTGTTTTTATTTTTGTTTTTGATCATTTCATTTATTATTTTTTGTAATCTTAGAGTTTTTTATTTTTCGTACATTAGTGTTTATTATTTTTTTTAATATTAGATTTTTTAAATTTTTTCATAGTGTTAGGTTTTTTTAAATTTGTAATTTAGGATTTTTAATTGGTAGTTTTTTTAATTTTATTAGAATAGCTATGTTAGTTTAATTTATAGTTTAAACTTAGGTTTTTATTTTTTTCACAGGTAAGTTTTTATTTAGTTTAAGATAGTTATATTGTAATTTTAATTTAAAGTTAGAGGGGTGTTAGGTTTAGGGGTTAATAGTTTAATTTAGTGTTTTGCGATGCGGGACGGCGGTTAAGGGGTTAATAAGTTTAGTTTAGTTACAATGCGGGAGGCTGGAGGTTTAGGGATTAAAAGGTTTAGTTTATTAGTTGTGATGTGGGGGGCTGGACTTTTAGGGGTTAATACTTTATTATAGTATTGGTGATGTGGGGGCCGGCGGTTTACGGGTTAATAGGTTTATTTAGTGTCGGCGATGTTGGGGGCGGCGGATTAGGAGTTAATAACTTTTATTAGTGTCGGCGATGTTAGGGAGCGTCGGATTAGGGGTTAATAACTTGTATTAGCTTTGGCAGTGTCGGGGAGCGGCAGATTAGGGGTTAATAAATTTAACATAGTGTTTGCGATTGTTACACAAAATCCATAGCTACTGATCTCAGGTGGCGGTGTGGATTGTGTCGGTATAGGCTATAACGCAAGCATTTTAGCCGGACCGCACAACCTGTAATACAGGCGATATGAAAATCCCGCACTCAAACGTCATGCTTGCGGTATAACTATACTGCAGTGACTCTTAATATGCGTTCCCGGCCATTCCACGTGCAATGGCCAATTTTTCAGCGGTATAGCTGTACAGCAAAACTCGTAATCTAGCCGATTATAAATATTAAAATTGATTAAAAAGGATTAGTCATGTTTCAAGGTATTTTGCATTCAAAAGTTTGGGGTCTCTTAGAAGTTTCCTTATTTTCCATGAAAACATATTTGAAATGAGTTTGAACAGGAAATATAGTAACTAACAAGGTTAGAAAAATGAATTTTAAGTAAAATAATAATTTTGTCCTTCAAACTTTGCTTTCGTCAAAGAATCCTCCATGTGCAGCAATTAAAGCTTTGCAGACCTTTAACATTCTAGTTGTCCATTTGTTGAGGTTATCTGAAGAGATTTCACCCCATGCTTCCAGAAGCATCTTCTACAAGTTGGATTGGCTTGATGGGCACTTATTAAAGTGATGGTAAACTCTCACCTTTTAAAAATCAGATTTGGAATGTAAGTGACATTTTAGATGGAGTTTAAGTCATCAGTTGTAATGACGATACACTATAACTTACTTTTTAATATAGTTCTAAAACTCATATTCCACGTACTCAACCGCCCACTTCAAAAGTAAATTTTTCTGTGAGCTGACAGTTTGTTGTCCAATCGGTGTTCTCCTCAAATGGCACTTTTATTGTAGCTAGAGAACTGATTGGACAACAAATAGAACATTTGAAGTGGGTGGTGGAGCGTGGAGTATTTAAATGACATATCTATGTTAAAAATTAAGTTATAGCGCATCTTCGTATTTTCCCATTATTTTTTTAAAAAAAATTTTTTATGTTAGTCTATGTATCTAAAATAGTTTTTGAAAGCATATTTTACTAATAGGTATTCCCAAATTGGTAAGAAGCAAATCCAGATCCAGTGTGTTAAATAATAAATTGTGCTCCGTAAAGAGTTGAATCCCATGAGTGGCTGCCTTCTTCTGCATTCGGATCTCCATGCACACCCCTAGTTTCCATCTTTTCCCTATGGGGCATATTTATCAAGCTCCGTACGGAGCTTGATGCCCCTTGTTTCTAAAGACCGCTGCTCCATAACTTGTCTGCCTGCTCTGAAACGGCGGACAGAAATCAACCCAATCGAATACGATTGGGTTGATTGACACCCCCTGCTATCGGCTGATTGACCGCAAATCTGCAGGGGCGACATTGTAAACTGCTGGTGCAATGATAAATGCCGACAGAGTATTCTGTCTGCATTTATCGATGTGCAGCGGACATGATACGTTACTTTGTATCATGTCCGCTCGCACATTGATAAATATGCCCCAAAATCTTAAATTTTTATTTTTTTTTCGACTCTAAATAAAAGTTAATATTTTATTTTAACACCACATTTTACTTCTTAATATAATATATTGAAATAATACCCTACTGCTCTCACTGAGCACCACACAGGACTGAAAATATTGTTTGAGCAGAATCAAGTAACTGCTTGCAGGAAAACTAGCAACAAAAAGTTATAGCAAATATAATATGTATGTGAAATAAAATAATTGTATAATAAATTTCTCTACAGTAACCCTTTATTATATATATTTTTTCAATTATTTTTTAAATGAGTTGAAGTTTCAGTGCTTGAGTATTGATTTAATAAAATTGTAATTCCCCTGGGAATATTTTTTATCAAACATTGAGTAATACAAATTCAGTTTTCCTATAAGTGAGTTCTTAGAATACTTAATAAATAATATATTGGTAGTATATATGTCAATAACACTTTTTTTCTTATTTTTATTTAATTTTATTCCTTTCTATTTGGAATCACAACATGCTTTTATGCCCTTTTAACATAAAGAGGAGAATTTCTAGTTTGTAAATCTCTATCACGATTAAAAATGGTATTAAGGGATTTTAATAGGTTATAATAGAAAAAAAATATAATAACCTGAAATCCAATTTAAGTGAAAGAGATCTCATGTATTTCTCATTTGTCAGACCTGTATATGGACCAACTGCTGCGGAAAAGCAGCAAATACATATAAAAATCCTGATTTAATTCTGATACAGAAAAATACAATTTGAAAACTGGACGCCTTATCAAATGTCCCATTTGAGAACTTATTTCCCTAGCAAAAAGCTGTCACTGTCATTATGTTTTACAAGGAAGCAATTTAGTTGTACAGCTAAAAAGGGTTACTCTACCGTTGGAACGTAAGCATTTGAAGTTATCACAAAAAAAAAATATATATAGCATTTCAAATGTCAGTGAAATGGGTAGATATAATTGAAAAGTATCAATCAAAAAAGCAAAAGGGGTTTACGAGCTTAGTCTGCTACCTGGATTCTCTGAGTATTTGATTTTTTCAGATCAGACTCAATGAAATAAAATATTTCTTCCCAATGCTTGTTTGGTGTCAGATCCACAATACATTTTGTTAGTTTTCGTTTATGCTTCACTAACCTTAATTTCATTAAAGGAAGTTGTTCAGTCCAGTGCCACAGATGTCAATCTAAAAAACAAAAGCCAACCAAGTCAGAATTGCTCTTACATGTTTTTATTCGTGTATCTTTTTATTCAAGGTGGTTGTGTGTGCACATTTGAAAGTATCGAGTTTCTACTTAATAAAACTTTAAAGTTGTTGTATTCTCCGTCTCCTGGGAATCTGCAAAGAAAAAAAACAAACTCAATGAATATTTTCTGGGACTGAGTGTAAACTATTTTTAAAAAAAATTTGAAAGGATATTGAATTAAAATTATATCTATCTAGGAAATGAAAGGGCAACACTTTTCACTGGAAAACAGTAAATGCTGTTTAAACAGAAGCTAAAAAATATACAGCAATATGAATTGTTCCTTTTGAACAAATTATTATTAGTTAATAATGACAATTCCTATGTTTCTGTTGGGGAAGAGCCTAAGTGGAAACCAAAAAAAAAAATCATTACTTTATTTAGGACAGAATAAGACATTTTTCTAAAAACAAGGAACTGTAATATATTTTGAAATGTCAACACTAATTTAAACCTGGAATAAGATATTGGACAATACTGCAAAGCAGCAATGGGTCACTGTCCGAATTTATAAATGTCAATTACCATTGTGTGTGTTGCATGAAAAAAGGAAAGAAGGAAAGTTAATACAACTAAAAGCATTTCTATATAACAATATAAAGCTATATTCAAAAAGATCCACAGTGTGACACTGTCAAGTAGATTACAAGTTTTGTGTTTGTGTTTTAATGATGAAAAAATGGTAATTTCGGCGTTAAAACAGCACCACAGCCATTACAAGTCTTGTCTGTATAGCTGTAACGCAACGTACGGCCCGCACTTGTAAAAATTACGTTTTTTCATGGGACTTCCATAGTGCAGCCATTACGAGTTTTGCGGTGAGGCTAAAGAACTTGCGTTATACCCTGTACCAACAAGATCTGTTTCGCAATCTAAAAGCAGTAGTTATGAGTTTTACACTACAAAACTGTTACATAAAACTCATAACTAAACTGTCACAAAGTACACTAACACCCATAAACTACCTATTAACCCCTAAACCAAGGCCCTCGCGCATGGCAAAACACTATTTTAAAGTTATTAACCCCTAATCTGCCGCTCCCGACATCGCCACCACTTTTAAAAAAATGTAACCCCTATTCCGCCGCTCCCCACATCGCCCCCACTTTACTAAAGTTAATAACCCCTAATTCCGCCGCCACTATAATAAACCTATTAATCCCTAAACCGAAAGCCCCCACAACGAAATATACTAAAAATACCTATTAAGCCATAAACTGAAAGCCCCCCACATTGCAATAAACTAATTTAAACTAGTAACCCCTAAACCTAACGCCCCCTAACTTTATATTAAAATTACAATTTCCCTATCTTAAATTAAATTAAAACTTGCCTGTCAAAGTAAAAGAACTAAGTTTAAACTAACAATTAAACTAATATAACTGTTAAACTAAAATTAAACTAACTACCAATTAAAGACAACTAAAATACACATAAAAAAACACTACTCTAAAAATTACAAAATATCTAATTACAAAAAATAAAAAAGACTAAATTACAAAACATAACAAACACTAAATTGCAAAAAATAACAAATGATATTATCAAAAATAAAAAAGAATTACACCTAATTTAATAGCCCTATAAAAATAAAAAATCCTCCCAAAGTAAAAAAAAACCTAGCCTACAATAAACTACCAATAGCCCTTAAAAGTGCCTTTTGTATGGCATTGTCCTAAGTTAAACAGCTCTTTTACCTATAAAAAAGATACAAAACCCCCCCCCAACAGTAAAACCCACCACCCAACCAACCCCCCAAAATAAAAAAAAACCTAACTGTAACAAAAACCTAAGCAACCCATTGCCCTGAAAAGGGCATTTTTAAGGGCATTGCCATTTAAAGCGCATTAAGCTCTTTTGCATTGCCCTGAAAGGGCATTTAACTCTTTTATAGTATGGGGTGGTGGGGGTTTGTAATGTTAGTATTGTTTTTCAGGTAAAAGAGCTGTTTAACTTAGGGCAATGCCCTACAAAAGGCCCTTTTAAGGGCTATTGTTAGTTTATTATAGATTAGATTTTTTATTTTGGGGTGTTTTTTTTATTTAAATGGTATTAGAATAGGAATACTTTTTATTATTTTGATAATTTGTTTGTTATTTTGTGTAATGTTTTTATTTTTTCGTTTTGGGGAGGGTTTTTATTTTTAAATTAGGGGTTGGGCTTTTCATAAAAGAGCTGAATGCTCTTTTAAGGGCAGGAAAGGAGATGAATGCTCTTTTAAGGGCAATGCCCATACAAATGCCCCTTTCAAGGCAATGCGCAGATTAGGTTTTACTTTATTTTTATTTTGTGGGTTTGGGGGTGGGGGTTTGTATACTGTTAGGGGGTGTTTGTTTTGTTTTGCAGCAAAAGAGTTGTTAACTAGGGCAATGCCCTACAAAAGGTCCTTTTAAGGGCCCACAAAAAGGCCCTTTTAAGGGCCCTTGGTAGTTTATTATAGATTAGGCTTTTTTATTTTGGGGTGGGTTTTTTATTTTTTTAAAAGGGTATTAGAATAGGAATAATTTTTATTATTTTAGATAATTTCGTTTGTTATTTTTTGTAATGTTAGATTTAATTTTTGTAATGTTAGGTTTTAGTGTAAGGCAGCTTAGGTTTTATTTCACAGGTAAGTTTGTATTTATTTTAACTAGGTAGTTATTGCATAGTTAATAACTATTTACTAACTAGCCTACCTAGTTAAAATAAATACAAACTTAACTGTGAAATAAAAATAAAACCTAAGCTAGCTATAATATAACTATTAGTTAAAATTAAAGACAGCTAAAATACACATTAAAAAAAACCCTACTCACAAAAACAAAAACCTAAGCAACCCATTGCCCTGAAAAGGGCATTTGTATGGGCATTGCCATGAAAAGGGCATTAAGCTCTTTTGCATTGCCCTGAAAGGGCATTTAGCTCTTTTACGAAAAGCCCAAACCCTAAACTAAAAATCCTAACACTAACCCCCGAAGATCTACTTACAGTTGCTGAAGTCCCGCTTGAAGGATTTTCATCCCGGCGGCTCCATCATCATCCAGGTGGCTCCATCTTCATGCAGGCAGCTCCATCTTCATGCAGGCAGCTCCATCTTCATCCAGGTGGCTCCATCTTCATCCAGGTGGCTCCATCTTCATCCAGACGGCATCTTCTATCTTCATCCCTGCAGCGTTTTCTATCGTCATCCTGGGGGCACAGATCGTGTCCATCCTGAAGACATCCGGCGCGGAGCATCCTCTTCATACGGTCGTCACCGTACACTGAATCTTCAATGCAAGGTACGCGATTGAAAATGGCGTCCCTTGCATACCTTTTGGCTGATTTGATCAGCCAATAGGATTTCAGTAGCTCTCATCCTATTGGCTGATTTGAATTTCCAAAACCAAATCAGCCAATAGAAATGCAAGGGACGCCATTTTAAATCGCGTACCTTGCATTTAAGATTCAGTGTACGGCGGCGACCGTATGAAGAGGATGCTCCACGCTGGATGTCTTCAGGATGGAACCGCTCTGCGCCGCCGGGATGAAGATAGAAGACGCCGCCGGGATAAAGATAGAAGTTGCCTCCTGGATGAAGATGGAGCCGCCTGCCACCTGGATGAAGATGGAGCCGCCGGGATGAAGATCCTTCAAGTGGGACTTCAACAACTTTAAGTGGATCTTCGGGGGTTAGTGTTAGGATTTTTTTGGGTGGTTTTTCTTTAGTTTAGGGTTTGGGCTTTTCATAAAAGAGCTAAATATGGGTTTGTTGGTTTGTAATGTTAGTGGTACTTTGTATTTTTTTCAGGTAAAAGAGCTGTTTAATTTAGGGCAATGCCCTACAAAAGGCCCTTTTAAGGGCTATTGGTAATTTATTATAGATTAGGTTTTTTATTTTGGGGTGTTTTTTTTTTTTAATTGTATTAGAATAGGAATACTTTTTATTATTTTGATAATTTGTTTGTTATTTTGTGTAATGTTTTTTTTGTTTTGGGGTGGGTTTTTATTTTTAGATTAGGGTTGGGCATTTCATAAAAGAGCTGAATGCCCTTTTAAGGGCAGGAAAGGAACTGAATGCCCTTTAAGGGTAATGCCCATACAAATGCCCTTTTCAGGGCAATGGGTAGATTAGGTTTTACTTTATTTTTATTTTGTGGGTTTGGTGGTGGGGGTTTGTATAGTGTTAGGGGTGTTTTGTTTTGTAGCAAAAAACATAATTTATGCTTACCTGATAAATTTATTTCTCTTGTGGTGTATCCAGTCCACGGATCATCCATTACTTGTGGGATATTCTCCTTCCCAACAGGAAGTTGCAAGAGGATCACCCACAGCAGAGCTGCTATATAGCTCCTCCCCTAACTGCCATATCCAGTCATTCAACCAAAACTAGCAGAGAAAGGAGAAACCATAGGGTGCAGTGGTGACTGTAGTTTAAATTAAAATTTAGACCTGCCTTAAAAAGACAGGGTGGGCCATGGACTGGATACACCACAAAATAAATAAATTTATCAGGTAAGCATAAATTATGTTTTCTCTTGTAAGGTGTATCCAGTCCACGGATCATCCATTACTTGTGGGATACCAATACCAAAGCTAAAGTACACGGATGAAGGGAGGGACAAGGCAGGCTTAAATGGAAGGTACCACTGCCTGTAGAACCTTTCTCCCAAAAATAGCCTCCGAAGAAGCAAAAGTATCAAATTTGTAAAATTTTGAAAAGGTATGAAGCGAAGACCAAGTCGCCGCCTTGCAAATCTGTTCAACAGAAGCCTCATTCTTAAAGGCCCAGGTGGAAGCCACAGCTCTAGTAGAATGAGCTGTAATTCTTTCAGGGGACTGCTGTCCAGCAGTCTCATAGGCTAAGCGTATTACGCTCCGAAGCCAAAAAGAAAGAGAGGTTGCCGAAGCTTTTTGACCTCTCCTCTGTCCAGAGTAAACAACAAACAGTGTAGATGTTTGGCGAAAATCTTTAGTAGCTTGTAAAATTATGAGAGTATAGGTGTTGTCGCTATGATTGCTCTTTATTGGTGGAGTCATGAACCAATAGTTGATCGTTGTAGTATCTGAATGAAAACCATGACGTATTGACACACCTTTGCATTGATCAATTGTAACCAGGATAATGACGCATGCGCAATGTGAATCCTGAGACGCCTAAATAAGTTTATTTAAAGCCGTGGTTTTTAATTATGCAGTACACTTGATAAAACGGTTTGAGACCGTGAAACGTTGTGATTGCTTTTAAATAAAGTCTGTTTTTACTATACCAGACTTGCCACTGTATTTTAATTCCTATAACAATATTTCCACTACCGCTCATGTGTTTGTCAGTTTGCCTACACTGACCTACAGAGGAGTTAGTGGTATACAATATATATTTATACACTTATATCCCCATTGATCGGGTGTTTGCTAGAGGCACTTGAGTGTCGCGCAGAGGAGAGTACAGACTTTCGGTTCCAGACGCTGGAGGTTCCAGGGACGTGTCGGCATAGAGGAGCCGTGCTGTTACACCTTGAGCAGTTAGCTGGGCGACTGTTGAGAGCCCAGAAGGCTTATTCAGCACTGATATAGTGCTTTGGATCTAGTAAGTATGGGAATTTTGAGTGGGGAGACATCAGACCCATTTGACCCTGCACTATTGTGGCGCCTTCTTTCTCTGTCTTACCTTTGGTATCATAGGAGCGTATCCCAACTACATCCAGAAGAAGCAGCTTGCCACTGACCGTATTAGATTTGACCTGTGACATCTATTCAACCCTTGCAGAGGAGACAACAGTATATTCTGAGGACTTTTTCACCACATTTGAACTGATAAGTTTCTCATATATTACAGATTGGATCTGTTAAATTTTTAATCTGAATACGAATGTTTTAATTCACTATGTCTATGAAGCTATAGATGAAGCTAACAGTATTTCGTGATTACTAATATTCCACACCTTTGTGTATATATCACTGCACCATTTATATATTTTATATATGTAAAAAAGGAGAACACCCACTACACATCGTAATATTCACACCAATATTACATTTTTGAGATCACAGGTATAAGATCAGATTGTCATAGATCTAGCTCACTAATATCCATTTTAAATACACTATTATCATCGTTTTGACATTAACAATATTAATATCACAATACATAGTTGAACATTTTGAGGCGCATCCAATTGACATTTGGTTTTTATCATTTGTTTTATATTACATTACAAAGTACTTACTTACCAAAAAATGTGGCAGCGCAAAAATTCAACTGATATAAGATACACTCTACCTATTAAATACCACAATTTAAAATTCTAAAATCCTACAATCCAAAAAATAATAATAAAAACTCCTTTATGAACAATTCTAAACTTACAAATGGTAAAGTGCTAGTGCTATTCTTCCATAAATGATTTAGTTAAAATGTATATTTCCTTATGAGTAATATAATAAACTAAAAAATCTATTGCACATATAAAAAAATCTATTACACATATAAAATTCTATTACACATAAAACACTGTTTCATGTAATATTCAAAATATAAGTTCAAAGTATAAATACCGCAGTTCAACCTCTTGAACTTAAGCAAGTCCCAAAAAGGGTTAAAATCCAAATGGAGTAAGTATGGCTTAAATGTTCTTTCACAATGGGTTTCCAGCTGATATCTTTCCGTTGCTGCTTGTCTCAGGATCCTACTTGTGTCCAGATCCTCCTTTCACACGAACTAAAACAACAAAAACACAAGCGCATCCGAGATTCACTGTATCTTTCTTTATTATTTCAAAAGTAAAGCCATAAAAATATACACTTACAAGATAAGTGCAAATTATGTGCACATAGAGTTTAAAGTTGCTCTGCGATCCCAACCCAAGCCTCAGTCTCTGGTCTTTGTAATGGGAGCTGTATGTCCGCTCTCCTATCTTTATTCCTCCAGCTTAGTGATTCAGCAAATCCGGTATTGTTTCACCGGTGAGGCACGATTGTCCTGTCAGTAAGTAAGGCTTGTTCAACTTTTTCTCCCGAACGCGTTTCATTCACTCTCGGGTGAACTTTCTCAACGGGCTTTGAATGTTGAACAGCTGTTGTTGTGAGCTTTAAATTTACCGGGTTTGGCTCCCATTGGTTGGTGTCATATTACTCACAAGTACAATGTATCAGAGTTAGTTGTGGTAGGTCTGACATTACATCAGTATAAGTGCTCTGCAGATGTTAAACTGTAACTTATCCTAAAACATTTATATTAGTAAGATGAATCATTTGTAAGAAGCTGTTCATAAGTTTCGCTCTTTGTTCTATAACATCAAATCAATTCCATATTAAAAACTGTTTTTACCTACAATCGACTTTTTCTATGAAATGCTTAAAAACCCTTTACAGAATGATAAAATTATAAATCAATTCATAACATTCAAAAAATAATTTAACGAACACATTTAAAAATGTAATTTGATTAATATTAATTAAACTTCATTATGATATTAGAAGTCACTAAAAAACAAAACATCATATACAATAAGATACAGTTAAATAAACTTATAATTAAACTAAATTTATTCATATTTCCTTTTATCTAAAATATTAGAAAATATTAAAAATCCTAGTAATTACTATAGATTAACACTATACTGCTCTTTACCTATTTTGTGGGACAGACATATATTACACTATACCATAAATGCTTGAAGTTCAATTTCTATGTTTAATCCTCTAGGGCTTAGACTTCCTAATTGGTGAATCCACTTGGTTTCAGCTTTTCTAAGTTTTAATAGGCGATTGCCCTGATTATCACTAGTAACATGTTCCAACACTTTGAATGTAATTCCTACACTACTACACTGATGTTTTAATTTACAATGATGGGAAACACATGGCCTTCCAAACCATTTTTTATATTGTTCAAATGTTCATAGACTCTCCATTTTATTTTACGTTTAGTACGCCCTATATAAATTAATCCACATATACACGTCATTTGGTATACTACATATGTTGAATGACATGTGGTTCTATCTTTGATTTTAAATTCATTAGTTCTGTCCCAGTCCCAAGTACTCTCTGATGTTTCATCTATAATATGGCATAAACAACAGTCTATTTTCCTACACTTATATGTTCCTGATTTGAGTGCTAACCAATTAGACAGGGTTCCCTCATTTTTAGGTCTGGTAACTTTCAGTTTGGATGGAGCAATTAGACTCTTAATATCCCTATTTTTCCTATACACTACATCAGGCCGCTCATCTAATTCTCCTGCTAATATTGGATCAGCTAATAAAATTTTCCAATGTTTATTTTAAATTGATCTAACACCCTGTACTCCTTCACTATATGTTGTTATGAAAGTAATATTATTTATCCTCTTTCTTACATTTGATACTTTGTTTCCTTTATCTACTAGCAGTTTACTTCTATCATAAAAAAAAAAAAAAAAGGAGAGTCTATGAACATTTGAACAATATAAAAAATGGTTTGGAAGGCCATAGTGTTTCCCATCATTGTAAATTAAAACATCAGTGTAGTAGTGTAGGAATTACATTCAAAGTGTTGGAACATGTTACTAGTGATAATCAGGGCAATCGCCTATTAAAACTTAGAAGAGCTGAAACCAAGTGGATTCACCAATTAGGAAGTCTAAGCCCTAGAGGATTAAACATAGAAATTGAACTTCAAGCATTTATGGTATAGTGTAATATATGTCTGTCCCACAAAATAGGTAAAGAGCAGTATAGTGTTAATCTATAGTAATTACTAGGATTTTTAATATTTTCTAATATTTTAGATAAAAGGAAATATGAATAAATTTAGTTTAATTATAAGTTTATTAACTGTATCTTATTGTATATGATGTTTTGTTTTTTAGTGACTTCTAATATCATAATGAAGTTTAATTAATATTAATCAAATTAAATTTTTAAATGTGTTCGTTAAATTATTTTTTGAATGTTATGAATTGATTTATAATTTTATCATCCTGTAAAGGGTTTTTAAGCATTTCATAGAAAAAGTCGATTGTAGGTAAAAACAGTTTTTAATATGGAATTGATTTGATGTTATAGAACAAAGAGCGAAACTTATGAACAGCTTCTTACAAATGATTCATCTTACTAATATAAATGTTTTAGGATAAGTTACAGTTTAACATCTGCAGAGCACTTATACTGATGTAATGTCAGACCTACCACAACTAACTCTGATACATTGTACTTGTGAGTAATATGACACCAACCAATGGGAGCCAAACCCGGTAAATTTAAAGCTCACAACAACAGCTGTTCAACATGCAAAGCCCGTTGAGAAAGTTCACCCGAGAGTGAATGAAACGCGTTCGGGAGAAAAAGTTGAACAAGCCTTACTTACTGACAGGACAATCGTGCCTCACCGGTGAAACAATACCGGATTTGCTGAATCACTAAGCTGGAGGAATAAAGATAGGAGAGCGGACATACAGCTCCCATTACAAAGACCAGAGACTGAGGCTTGGGTTGGGATCGCAGAGCAACTTTAAACTCTATGTGCACATAATTTGCACTTATCTTGTAAGTGTATATTTTTATGGCTTTACTTTTGAAATAATAAAGAAAGATACAGTGAATCTCGGATGCGCTTGTGTTTTTGTTGTTTTAGTACATTACAAAGTACTGTTACACTCATAATAACTCCATCTAATAAAAATAAATAAAATAATAATGCACACAAAAGTTGTAAGGGCTCAAAGATATGATATCTCAGGTGTTATAAAAAAAGGCTGCAAAGGGCTTTATAGAGATACATACATAAACATGTCTAAAGATGTATATATGTATGTATGCATATATATATATATATATATATATATACATACAGTATATGTGCACATATGTATTTATGTATTTACAGACATATATACACACATAAATACATATATAGACATATATAGGCATAAATATAAGGGAATTGGAGCCCTTTGCAGCCAAGTAGATGAAAACATGATGAAGCATATTTATGCAATATTCATATTTAATAAAGGTTTTAACTATGTATTTACTGTAATATTTCACATTCTAATGTTCTGCACATAGCAGAATATGTTCTAAGTATTTCTAAATAGATATTCCGTTATATATATATATATATATATATATATATACCTATATATAATCATGTATATGTATATATATATATATATATATATATATATATATAATCACAAATGAGTATAGGTACAGCACAATATCATCAAATTCCATACAACTGTATGAAGTGCATGGGAGAAAAAGGGTCCTGCAGTCCCCAAAAGTATAGATAGAGCAATAGAATACTCCCAGCGCTGTTTCTTTTTTAGGAAAACTTCCTTTATTAAAGTATCAGAGAAAAACAATAGCTACGTTTCGGGCCTACATAGCCCTTATTCATGCTGTATATTACAGGTAAAGCACCTCAATTTATACCACCTGTGGTTATGTCATATGCATATCATCTTCTTTACGGCATACTGCCATCTAGTGGACATTAAACAAAAGGAACTCCACCAAACAGGTGCTGAAGGGTGTCCTCACCTCTGAGCCGTGGGAACCCTTCAGCACCTGTTTGGTGGAGTTTCTATTCTTTAATGTCCACTAGATGGCAGTATGCCATAGAGAAGATGATATGCATATGACATTAAGGAGTTAATCTGTTAACCACAGGTGGTATAAATTGAGGTGCTTTACCTGTAATATACAGCATGAATAAGGGCTATGTAGGCCCAAAACGTAGCTGTTGTTTTACTCTGATACTTTAATAAAGGATGTTTTCCTAAAAAAGAAACAGTACTGGGAGTATTCTATTGCTCTCTCTCTCTCTCTCTCTATATATATATATATATATATATATATATATACTATAACCTCGTTTGTAACATGTCCATCGCCAGTAGCGCATGCATCTTCAAACGAATGTTGTCTGCGCGAGGCAGCCAAAAGAATCCAAAAATGGCCGGTGGATTCTTTCACCACCCTGCCATTTTCTGAATCCCCCTCGATGCAGCATAGGCAAACAAAGCCTTAAAAAAAAACACCAACCCGCCCACATGAAACAACGAAAAAACACTTAACCGCCGGCAAGAAATAAAAAAAAACACCTAACTGCCCGTACGAAGTATAAAAAAAAAAAAAAAATAACATCCCGCACAAAGTATTAACAAACACCAAAATCGCCAACCCCCACATCGCAAAATAATAAAGTAATAACCCCTAATCCGCAAATAACATAATTAAAATATTAGCCCCTAAACCGCCAACCCCCCCACATCGCAATAAACCTAATTAACCTATTAACCCCTAAACTGACAAACCCCACATCGCACTAAACCAAATTAACCTATTAAATCCTAAACCACCAACCCCCACATCGCAATAAATCTAATTAACCTATTAACCCCTAAACCGCCAACCCCCCACATCGCAATAAACCTAATTAACCTATTAAATCCTAAACCGCCAACCCCCCACAACACAAATAACTAATTTAATTGTTAAGCCTCCTAACCTAACACCCCATAAATTAAATTAACCCCAATAATAAGTTACACTTAAAATAATAAAACCTAACATTAAATTACAAAACAAAAATCTAAAATTGCAAAATATAAAAAACAAAATTATCAAAAATAAAAAAACACCCCCTTGTCTAAACTAAGCTACAAATAGGCCTTAAAAGGGCCTTTTATAGGGCATTGCCTTAAGTTAAACTAAGTCCCCCCTAACAGTAAAAACCACCCACCCACCAAACCCCCCAAAGTAAAAAAACCTAGCACTAAAAAAACCTTAACTACCCATTGCCCCTAAAGGAGCATTTGTATGGGCATTGCCCTTAAAAGTGCATTCAGCTCTTTTACTGCCCATAAAAGCGCAATCAGCTCTTTTACAACTAATTAAATCCCTAAAGCTTGCAGTCACAGAGCCGAAATGCATAGAAGATAACCAGCTCCAGCTCATAACTCTTTACTAACTGGCCAATTAGCGTGAACACCAGTACTCCCAAGACCGCCAACACTGTGAGTAACGAACGCTATAGGAGCAGAACACTCACAATAGGCGTTAGGAGGTTTGCTAATATTGGATAAGCACTGATTTCCTTCGAGAGGTGAGAATTTAATTCACAGTAGACAAGGAGACAAGCATAAGGATTGGTTGCTGAGAACACCCGCCATATCCGGTAGGAGTCTAAGGACGCCACTACTATCAGAGCGAGCCCGGCTAAGCAGGGTAAGAAAATACAAACCACCTTACTAAACATACAAGCCACGGATACACTGCCATACTACACAATGGGAAGGAATACTTTGATCTAAAGAGACATTGGAAAGAGCTATATTTCCTGAATTCAAGCCCCGGCTTAAGCTACCAGGTTGAGAGAATCCCAACTCAGAAAGAGTAAATCAGTAGTTACTGACACAGTTTGAAGGGATTTCCATATAAAAGACGTTTCTATTTTTCATTCAGTCGCATTATTACACGGTTTTGAAAGTGTTGCCAACAAAGTGCACAGTGTTACATTCTGAATAGTAACCACAAATCAAGGCGCACATTGTGACTTTATAAACATTATCTGCAACCTATTAATATCATATAAAAACGTGGAATATACACAATGTTATATTTTAATTGATACTACCAACATCACATATATTTTTCATGCCGCAAGAATTTTTTAAACTATATTATTTGTTGACATCCCCTTTTTTTGTTTAAAATAAAAAAAATTGCTGCAGCCTTTTTGTGTCAAACGATATACTTTTCAAAATTTTAATATCGTATTTTAAAGGAATATATATATTATTTCCATGACTGCTATACACCGGTGTATTACTTTTTTATTTGAATCTTTATTTTTATTTCTTATATGTTTTTCTCTATCATATGATATATTTATATGTGCATTTCCAATCAGATATCTGATAATTATCAGTGATCAGCGTATAAAAGATTGCTGGGTTTAATAAATTATACTTTATTTTTCTACCATATCGCATATCATGAGTTTTCTTTGTGAACATCTAGATTGTAACAAGTCTCCATCTATTTTATTATTTTTTATTATTATAACTTTTTGATAGTCTGTTAGACACTAAGGCCTAGATTTAGAGTTGGGAGGTAGCCATGAAAACCAGCGTTAGAGGCTCCTAACGCTGGTTTTTACCGCCCTCTGGTATTTGGAGTCAGTCAGGAAAGGGTCTAACGCTCACTTTCCAGCCGCGACTTTTCCATACCGCAGATCCCCTTACGTCATTTGCGTATCCTATCTTTTCAATGGGATCTTTCTAACGCCGGTATTTAGAGTCTTGGCTGAAGTGAGCGTTAGAAATCTAACGACAAAACTCCAGCCGCAGAAAAAAGTCAGTAGTTAAGAGCTTTCTGGGCTAACGCCGGTTTATAAAGCTCTTAACTACTGTGCTCTAAAGTACACTAACACCCATAAACTACCTATGTACCCCTAAACCGAGGTCCCCCCACATCGCCGCCACTTGATTACATTTTTTTAACCCCTAATCTGCCGACCGCCACCTACGTTATACTTATGTACCCCTAATCTGCTGCCCCTAACACCGCCGACCCCTATATTATATTTATTAACCCCTAACCTGCCCCCCACAACGTCGCCGCCAGCTACCTACAATAATTAACCCCTAATCTGCCGACCGCAAAGCGCCGCCACCTACGTTATCCTTATGTACCCCTAATCTGCTGCCCCTAACACCGCCGACCCCTATATTATATTTATTAACCCCTAATCTGCCCCCCTCAATGTCGCCTCCACCTGCCTACACTTATTAACCCCTAATCTGCCGAGCGGACCGCACCGCTACTATAATAAAGTTATTAACCCCTAATCCGCCTCACTCCCGCCTCAATAACCCTATAATAAATAGTATTAACCCCTAATCTGCCCTCCCTAACATCGCCGACACCTAACTTCAATTATTAACCCCTAATCTGCCGACTGAATCTCGCCGCTACTGTAATAAATGGATTAACCCCTAAAGCTAAGTCTAACCCTAACACTAACCTCCCCCTAAGTTAAATATAATTTAAATCTAACGAAATAAATTAACTCTTATTAAATAAATTATTCCTATTTAAAGCTAAATACTTACCTGTAAAATAAACCCTAATATAGCTACAATATAAATTATAATTATATTATAGCTATTTTAGGATTTATATTTATTTTACAGGCAACTTTGTAATTATTTTAAACAGGTACAATAGCTATTAAATAGTTAAGAACTATTTAATAGCTAAAATAGTTAAAATAATTACAAAATTACCTGTAAAATAAATCCTAACCTAAGTTACAATTAAACCTAACACTACACTATCAATAAATTAATTAAATAAAATACCTACAATTATCTACAATTAAACCTAACACTACACTATCAATAAATTAATTAAATACAATATCTACAAATAAATACAATGAAATAAACTAACTAAAGTACAAAAAATAAAAAAGAACTAAGTTACAAAAAATA
Source organism: Bombina bombina (assembly GCF_027579735.1). Classification (NCBI taxonomy): domain Eukaryota; kingdom Metazoa; phylum Chordata; class Amphibia; order Anura; family Bombinatoridae; genus Bombina; species Bombina bombina. Next base: position 83,090,130 of record NC_069499.1, read on the forward strand.
AAAAAATATTTACAAACATTAGAAAAATATTACAACAATTTTAAACTAATTACACCTACTCTAAGCCCCCTAATAAAATAACAAAGACCCCCAAAATAAAAAAATGCCCTACCCTATTCTAAATTACAAAAGTTCAAAGCTCTTTTACCTTACCAGCCCTGAAAAGGGCCCTTTGCGGGGCATGCCCCAAAGAATTCAGCTCTTTTGCCTGTAAAAAAAAAACATACAATACCCCCCCCAACATTACAACCCACCACCCACATACCCCTAATCTAACCCAAACCCCCCTTAAATAAACCTAACACTAAGCCCCTGAAGATCTTCCTACCTTGTCTTCACCTCACCGGGTTCACCGATCGGTCCAGAAGAGGGTCCGAAGTCTTGATCCAAGCCCAAGTGGGGGGCTGAAGAGTGACGTCCATCCTCGGGCTGAAGTCTGGATCCAAGCGGCGGCTGAAGAAATCCATCATCGGGCTGAAGTATTGATCCAAGTGGGCGCTGAAGAAGTCCATCATCGGGATGAAGTCTTCTATGAAGCAGCATCTTCAATCTTCTTTCTTCCGGAGCCATCATCTTCCAGCTGACGCGGAACATCCTCTTCTACCGACGCCTACTCGCCGAATGACGGTTCCTTTAAATGACGTCATCCAAGATGGCGTCCGTCGAATTCCGATTGGCTGATAGGATTCTATCAGCCAATCGGAATTAAGGTAGGAAAATTCTGATTAGCTCATGGAATCAGCCAATCAAAATCAAGTTCAATCCAATTGGCTGATATGATCAGCCAATCAAATTTAGCTCGCATTCTATTGGCTGATCAGAACAGCCAATAGAATGCAAGCTCAATCTGATTGGCTGATTGGATCAGCCAATCGGATTGAACTTGAATCTGATTGGCTGATTCCATCAGCCAATCAGAATTCCGCGTCGGCTGGAAGATGATGGCTCCGGAAGAAAGAAGCTTGAAGATGCTGCTTCATAGAAGACTTCATCCCGATGATGGACTTCTTCAGCGTCCGCTTGGATCAAGACTTCAGCCCGATGATGGATTTCTTCAGCCGCCGCTTAGATCCAGACTTCAGCCCGAGGATGGACGTCACTCTTCAGCCCCCCGCTTGGGCTTGGAGGACCCTCTTCTGGACCGATCGGTGAACCCGGTGAGGTGAAGACAAGGTAGGAAGATCTTCAGGGGCTTAGTGTTAGGTTTATTTAAGGGGGGTTTGGGTTAGATTAGGGGTATGTGGGTGGTGGGTTGTAATGTTGGGGGGGGGGTATTGTATGTTTTTTTTATACAGGCAAAAGAGCTGAATTCTTTGGGGCATGCCCCGGAAAGGGCCCTTTTAAGGGCTGGTAAGGTAAAAGAGCTTTGAACTTTTGTAATTTAGAATAGGGTAGGGCATTTTTTTATTTTGGGGGTCTTTGTTATTTTATTAGGGGGCTTAGAGTAGGTGTAATTAGTTTAAAATTGTTGTAATATTTTTCTAATGTTTGTAAATATTTTTTTTATTTTTTGTAACTTAGTTCTTTTTTATTTTTTGTACTTTAGTTAGTTTATTTAATTGTATTTATTTGTAGGAATTGTATTTAATTTATTTATTGATAGTGTAGTGTTAGGTTTAATTGTAGATAATTGTAGGTATTTTATTTAATTAATTTATTGATAGTGTAGGTTTAATTGTAACTTAGGTTAGGATTTATTTTACAGGTAATTTTGTAATTATTTTAACTATTTTAGCTATTAAATAGTTCTTAACTATTTAATAGCTATTGTACCTGTTTAAAATAATTACAAAGTTGCCTGTAAAATAAATATTAATCCTAAAATAGCTACAATATAATTATAATTTATATTGTAGCTATATTAGGGTTTATTTTACAGGTAAGTATTTAGCTTTAAATAGGAATAATTTATTTAATAAGAGTTAATTTATTTTGTTAGATTTAAATTATATTTAATTTAGGGGGGTGTTAGGGTTTAAGTTAGACTTAGCTTTAGGGGTTAATAAATTTATTAGAGTAGCGGTGAGCTCCTGTCGGCAGATTAGGGGTTAATACTTGAAGTTAGGTGTCGGCAATGTTAGGGAGGGCAGATTAGGGGTTAATACTATTTATTATAGGGTTATTGAGGCGGGAGTGAGGCGGATTAGGGGTTAATACATTTATTATAGTAGTGCTCAGGTCCGGTCGGCAGATTAGGGGTTAATAAGTGTAGTTAGGTGGAGGCGACGTTGGGGGCGGCAGATTAGGGGTTAATAAATATAATATAGGGGTCGGCGGTGTTAGGGGCAGCAGATTAGGGGTACATAGGGATAATGTAGGTGGCGGGGGTGTACGGAGCGGCAGATTAGGGGTTAAAAATAATATGCAGGGGTCAGCGATAGCGGGGGCGGCAGATTAGGGGTTAATAAGTGTAAGGATAGGGGTGTTTAGACTCGGGGTACATGTTAGAGTGTTAGGTGCAGACGTAGGAAGTGTTTCCCCATAGGAGCTGAACGCGGCTTTTTTGCAGGTGTTAGGTTTTTTTTCAGCTCAAACAGCCCCATTATTTTCTATGGGGGAATCGTGCACGAGCATGTTTTTGAAGCTGGCCGCGTCCGTAAGCACCGCTGGTATCGAGAGTTGAAGTTGCGGTAAATATGCTATACGCTCCTTTTTTGGAGCCTAACGCAGCCATTCTGTGAACTCTAAATACCAGCGGTATTTAAAAGGTGCAGCCAGAAAAAAGCACGCGTAGCTAACGCACCCCTTTGGCCACAAAACTCTAAATCTAGGCGTAAATTTGGTCACATATTATTTGAAACAGAGAGCCGTAGGCACCACCTCTTAAACTCCCCCTCTTTGTCCAATACCTGTTGCATATCTGTGAGAATTTGCAACTCTTGAAGTTGGCAATTCTGTTTTTAGTAAAAAGTCTGATATACACCCCCCTTTCTGTCCATTTAAGCTCCTAATAGGAGGCAAGGCAAAGAAAGATGTTCCAGCTCCAAAGCATGAATCAGAAGTGGTTAAAAAGTATAACAAATTTATTAAAAACAAGTCACAAGGCATATAATTAGTGATGTCGCGAATAGTTCACCGGCGAATAGTTCCCGGCGAACATAGCTTGTTCGCGTTCGCCGCGGCAGGCGAACATATGCGATGTTCGATCCGCCCCTTATTCGTCATCATTTAGTAATATTTTGACCCTCTACCTCACAGTCAGAGACACATTCCAGCCATTCAGCAGCAGACCATCCCTCCCAGACCCTCCTACCTCCTGGACAGCATCCATTTTAGATTCATTCGGAAGCTGCATTCTTAGTGAGAGGAGGGACAGTGTAGCTGCTGCTGATTTAATAGGGAAATCAGTGTCCACTACAGCCCTGAAGGACTCATCTGATCTCTGCTGTAAGGACAGCACCCCAAAAAGCCCTTTGTAGGGCTAGAACATCAGTCTGTTTTTTTTTGTTTTTTTTTTCCTGTGTAATCTAATTGCAGTTGTCTGCCTGCCAGCGTGTGTGTCAGGCTCACAGCTTATACTGTGCCCACTTGCCCAATGCCACCACTCATATCTGGTGTAACAGTAGTGTACATTTAAAAAAAAAAATCCCACTTTTTTGACTGTGAAATAATAGCAGTCAGTTTCCTTAACACGTGTGCATTTCAGTGCCTGCCAGGGCACAGTGTAACCCAGTGCAACTCATATCTGGTATAACAGTAGTGTACATTTTAAAAAAACAACACTTTTTTGACTGTGAAATAATAGCAGTCAGTTTCCTTCAATCATATCTGGTGTAACAGTAGTGTACATTTAAAAAAACAACACTTTTTTGACTGTGAAATAATAGCAGTCAGTTTCCTTCACACGTGTGCGTTTCATTGCCTGCCAGGGCACAGTGTCACCCCAGTGCAACTCATATCTGGTGTAACAGTAGTGTACATTTAACAAAAACAACACTTTTTTGACTGTGAAATAATAGCAGTCAGTTTCCTTCACACGTGTGCGTTTCAGTGCCTGCCTGCCAGGGCACAGTGTCACCCCAGTGCAACTCATATCTGGTGTAACAGTAGTGTACATTTAAAAAAACAAAACACTTTTTTGACTGTGAAATAATAGCAGTCAGTTTCCTTCACACGTGTGCGTTTCAGTGCCTGCCTGCCAGGGCACAGTGTCACCCCAGTGCAACTCATATCTGGTGTAACAGTAGTGTACATTTTAAAAAAACAACACTTTTTTGACTGTGAAATAATAGCAGTCAGTTTCCTTCACACGTGTGCGTTTCATTGCCTGCCAGGGCACAGTGTCACCCCAGTGCAACTCATATCTGGTGTAACAGTAGTGTACATTTAACAAAAACAACACTTTTTTGACTGTGAAATAATAGCAGTCAGTTTCCTTCACACGTGTGCATTTCAGTGCCTGCCTGCCAGGGCACAGTGTCACCCCAGTGCAACTCATATCTGGTGTAACAGTAGTGTACATTTAAAAAAACAAAACACTTTTTTGACTGTGAAATAATAGCAGTCAGTTTCCTTCACACGTGTGCGTTTCAGTGCCTGCCTGCCAGGGCACAGTGTCACCCCAGTGCAACTCATATCTGGTGTAACAGTAGTGTACATTTAAAAAACAATACAATTTTGACTGTAATAGATTGAATAGCAGTTAGTTGTCTGCAAGCGTGTGTGTCAGGCTTATAGCGTCTACTCTGCCAACTTCTGCCAGTGCACAGTGCCACTCATATCTGTTGTCACAGTAGCTTGCACGCATAGTACTACTAATCGAAAAAAAAATTACAGGCAGAGGCAGGCCACCCTGAAGGGGCCGTCGTGGTCGTGGTGCTGTGATTCCTTTTGGCCCATTGAATAATGCCCAGTGTTCAGAGGCCACGTACCCCGAACTCAAACAGTTCTGAGGACATAGTTGACTGGCTAACACAGGACACCCAATCTTCTACAGCTTCAGCTCGGAACCTTGACGCACCATCCTCCTCCAGCTTATCTTCGGGCACCTCTCAAGTTACCACTCGCTCGCCTGCTGCCACCACCAACACTAGCACCACAGCCGCTTCACTTGATCTGTCAGAGGAGTTATTTACACATCAGTTGGAAGAAATGAGTGATAGTGATGCGCAACCATTATTGCCAGAGGATGTAGATAACAGGGATATGTCTCAGTCAGGCAGCATTACACACATGGACGTACGTTGTGATGATGATGATGTTGTACCCGCTGCTGCTTCCTTTGCTGAATTGTCAGATACAAGTGAAGCGGTTGATGTTGACGATGCGTCCGTGGATGTCACGTGGGTGCCTGCTAGAAGAGAAGAAGAAGAGGGGGAAAATTCAGATGGGGAGACAGAGAGGAGGAGGAGACGAGTTGGAAGCAGGGGGAGGTCATCGCAAGGAGCTAGTGGCACAGTCAGACAGCATGCATCGGCACTCGGGGTCAGCCAGACAGCACGCCAATCAACGCATGCTGTTGCCACCACCAGAATGCTGTCATTGCAGAGCTCAGCAGTGTGGCATTTTTTTTTTGTGTCTGCCTCTGACAACAGCGATGCCATTTGCAACCTGTGCCAAAAGAAACTGAGTCGTGGGAAGTCCAACACCCACCTAGGTACAATAGGAAAGAGAGCGGCAGGCACTACAAAAACCAAGCGGGCTGACACTAAAGTTTGAAAAATCAAAAAAAAACTTTAATGAAAGTTATCTCAAAAGTTAACAGTTAAGGCAGAACACAAGTACAGGGGGGTGAAAAAAATGTGACAAGGAAGGCCTGACGCGTTTCGCGCCCCCTAGTGGCGCTTAATCATAGGCTACAGCACTAGGTAAGAGATACCTATTTAAAGGGAAAACCATTAACCCTAGACGTGCAGAAAATAATTTAAAAACATTATAAATTGTTAAAAACATTGGCACACTTACAGTGGGAATAATATACAAGATTGTATATATATATACAGGTTTCTATAATACAACAAGCAACAAGGTTTGAACTTAGACTGCCTGAATTAAAAGATGATAACGGATGTTAATATACGGAGAGGAGTTTAGTAAGAACTAGTACACTATATGCTTTTTAACTAATATGGTCAATTCGCTTAATTTTTATAATGAAGACAAGCAATGAAAAAAGCAGTATATAGATAATAAATATATTATATGTATATCCAACAGAACTTAGTTGTCTATTAGGTAATTCACATCACATTCTTTGTTCATTCCAAAGGGTTGCCGTGTATTTAGCTTTATTATCCAAAATATTTCCTTTTTATCTAGTATATGTTGTCTGTTACCTCCTCTAATAGGAATTCTAGCTATGTCTATAATTTGGACGGACATATCTGCCAAATGTGTGAAATGTAAACCATTAAAATGACTTGCTACTGCAGAGTCCTTACAATAGTTTTTGACATCTCTCATATGCTCTCCAAACCTTGTTCTGACTTCACGTGAGGTTTTTCCCACGTACTGACATTTACAAATATTACAAGTCAGAAGATAAATAGCAAACTTAGTTTTGCAGTTAGCATAAAAGTCTATAACATATTTCCCATGATCTACACTCGAGGAGAATTGAGTGCCTTTAATAAGGTTAGGGCAGGTATGACAATCCCTACTACCACATTTGTGAACACCCTTTCTAGATAGCCAATCCCCTGACGGGGTACTGTTTGTGTCCAAGACCAGACTGGGAGAAAGTACCTTCCCCAGTGTCTTGGGTTTTTTTTGGGACAAACCTGAAATTTTTTACCAGAGGTTTAAGAATGTCATCTCCCAATAATAAATGGGAATGTTTCTTTAAGATTTTAACCACAGCATTGTAATGCATTGAGTATTCTGTGGTGAAAATAATACTCTCATTAGTGCCCAATTTAGACTCATTTTTGTTGTTAATAGGTTTATTCTTATACTTTTTTACTGCCAGTCTCGATTGTTCGAGTTTTCTTGGATTGTAACCTCTCTTAATTAACCTCTCTTTCAATTCTAGAGACTGTGTTTCATATATAAGATCGCTTTTGGTGTTCCTGCGAAGCCTAATAAACTGCCCTCTTGGTATGGCTTTCTTTACATGTTCTGGGTGCTGTGATGCGGCATGCAGAATGGTATTTCCTGCTACTGGTTTCCTGTACGTTTGGGTCACAATTTGATTGTCTATAATTTTCAATGTTAAATATTTTTCAAAGTATTAATAGCTGAACGCTCTGTGAAATTCATATTCTGGGTGGCAGCATCGCCGCCTGTACTGACATCAGCTTCAAGTTTAAGTATGTCCTCTTGGACTAGTCTATGGTAGGCATTGACCATAGGGCCCCTAAAGTTAATAGGATAAAACTTAGACCTATATTTATTTGGTCTTCCTAATTTCTCTGTTGAGCTCTCCTGGTCAGTGCCCCCCATACTGTATAACTCATTAAGTGTTGCTACAGAGCACGCATCTATGAATGGTAAATGTGGAACAACTGCATTAGATTTAGGATGGATCAAGTAGTACTTTTTGTTCGTTACATAGATGATTTGCTCATGATAGTTAACAATGAGAAGAAATCTGTTGTTTTGGATGATTTATTGTCTTATCTAAGTAACAACTTAATGGGTTTGCAATTTATAGGTGAATTAAATGGGTTGCAAATCAACTACTTAGATTTAACATTGAAAATTATAGACAATCAAATTGTGACCCAAACGTACAGGAAACCAGTAGCAGGAAATACCATTCTGCATGCCGCATCACAGCACCCAGAACATGTAAAGAAAGCCATACCAAGAGGGCAGTTTATTAGGCTTCGCAGGAACACCAAAAGCGATCTTATATATGAAACACAGTCTCTAGAATTGAAAGAGAGGTTAATTAAGAGAGGTTACAATCCAAGAAAACTCGAACAATCGAGACTGGCAGTAAAAAAGTATAAGAATAAACCTATTAACAACAAAAATGAGTCTAAATTGGGCACTAATGAGAGTATTATTTTCACCACAGAATACTCAATGCATTACAATGCTGTGGTTAAAATCTTAAAGAAACATTCCCATTTATTATTGGGAGATGACATTCTTAAACCTCTGGTAAAAAATTTCAGGTTTGTCCCAAAAAAACCCAAGACACTGGGGAAGGTACTTTCTCCCAGTCTGGTCTTGGACACAAACAGTACCCCGTCAGGGGATTGGCTATCTAGAAAGGGTGTTCACAAATGTGGTAGTAGGGATTGTCATACCTGCCCTAACCTTATTAAAGGCACTCAATTCTCCTCGAGTGTAGATCATGGGAAATATGTTATAGACTTTTATGCTAACTGCAAAACTAAGTTTGCTATTTATCTTCTGACTTGTAATATTTGTAAATGTCAGTACGTGGGAAAAACCTCACGTGAAGTCAGAACAAGGTTTGGAGAGCATATGAGAGATGTCAAAAACTATTGTAAGGACTCTGCAGTAGCAAGTCATTTTAATGGTTTACATTTCACACATTTGGCAGATATGTCCGTCCAAATTATAGACATAGCTAGAATTCCTATTAGAGGAGGTAACAGACAACATATACTAGATAAAAAGGAAATATTTTGGATAATAAAGCTAAATACACGGCAACCCTTTGGAATGAACAAAGAATGTGATGTGAATTACCTAATAGACAACTAAGTTCTGTTGGATATACATATAATATATTTATTATCTATATACTGCTTTTTTCATTGCTTGTCTTCATTATAAAAATTAAGCGAATTGACCATATTAGTTAAAAAGCATATAGTGTACTAGTTCTTACTAAACTCCTCTCCGTATATTAACATCCGTTATCATCTTTTAATTCAGGCAGTCTAAGTTCAAACCTTGTTGCTTGTTGTATTATAGAAACCTGTATATATATATACAATCTTGTATATTATTCCCACTGTAAGTGTGCCAATGTTTTTAACAATTTATAATGTTTTTAAATTATTTTCTGCACGTCTAGGGTTAATGGTTTTCCCTTTAAATAGGTATCTCTTACCTAGTGCTGTAGCCTATGATTAAGCGCCACTAGGGGGCGCGAAACGCGTCAGGCCTTCCTTGTCACATTTTTTTCACCCCCCTGTACTTGTGTTCTGCCTTAACTGTTAACTTTTGAGATAACTTTCATTAAAGTTTTTTTTTTATTTTTCAAACTTTAGTGTCAGCCCGCTTGGTTTTTGTAGTGCCTGCCGCTCTCTTTCCTATTTTACCTTTGGGCGATCTTGAGTCATATCGCTGGCTACGGCACTCTCTCAGCCACTCTCATTGGAGGACTTGGTGTGATCTTCGTATGTGCCGGTTCCGGTTCCGGATGCAGCTACACCGCGCTTACCTTGGTTTGACCCACCTAGGTACAACTGCTTTGCGAAGGCACATGATCGCACATCACAAACGCCTATGGGATCAACACATGAGTACAAGCAGCACACAAACTCAAAGCCGCCATCCTCCTCCTGGTCCAGCATCTTCAGCCACGTGCTGTCCTCCTTGCCCCTCTCAACCATCCGCCACTCCGTGTCTCGCCTTGAGCAGTTCCTGCTCATCTGCCCACAGTCAGGTGTCTGTCAAGGACATGTTTGAGCATAAGAAGCCAATGTCACAAAGTCACCCCCTTGCCCGGCATCTGACAGCTGGCTTATCTGAACTCTTAGCCCGCCAGCTTTTACCATACAAGCTGGTGGAGTCTGAGGCGTTCAAAAAATTTGTAGCTATTGGGACACCGCAGTGGAAGGTACCCGGACGAAATTTCTTTTCACAAAAGGCAATCCCCAACCTGTACTCGATTGTGCAAAAGGAAGTAATGGCATGTCTGGCACACAGTGTTGGGGCAAGGGTCCATCTGACCACTGATACCTGGTCTGCAAAGCATGGTCAGGGCAGGTATATCACCTACACTGCACATTGGGTAAACCTGCTGATGGCCGCCATGCATGGAATGCGTGGCTCTGAAGAGGAGTTGGTGACACCACCACGACTTGCAGGCAGGCCTGCTGCCACCTCCTCTACTCCTCCTACTCCATCCTCTTCCATAACCTCCTCGGCTGAGTCCTCTTCTGCTGCTGAGTCTTGCTCCACATCAACGGCACCCCCCCCAGCTCCCAAGGTACTATTCCACATCCCGGATACAGCAGTGTCATGCCGTCTTGGCGTTGACTTGCCTGAAAGCAGAGAGTCACACCGGACCCGCACTCCTGTCCGCCCTGAGCGCACAGGTGGATCAGTGGCTGACTCCGCACCAACTGGAGATCGGCAAAGTGGTTTGTGACAATGGAAGAAATTTTGTGGCGGCATTGAATTTGGGCAAGTTGACACATGTGCCGTGCATGGCACATGTGTGTAATCTGATCGCACAACGCTTTCTGCATAAGTACCCAGGATTACAGGACATCCTGAAGCAGGCCAGGATGGTGTGTGGCTATTTCAGGTGTTCCTACACGGCCATGGCGCACTTTTCAGATATCCAGCGGCGAATTAACATGCCAGTGAGGCGCTTGATTTGCGACAGCCTGACACGTTGGAATTCAACACTCCTAATGTTCGAACGCCTGCTCCAACAAGAAAAAGCTGTTAATGACTATTTGTATGACCGGGGTGCTAGGACAGCCTCTGCGGAGCTGGGAATTTTTTTGCCACATTACTGGACGCTCATATGCAATGCCTGTAGGCGCATGCTTACTTTTGAAGAGGTGACAAACCTACTCAGTCGCACCGAAGGCACCATCAGCGACATCATGCCATTTGTTTTCTTCCTGGAGCGTGCCCTGCGAAGAGTGGATCAGGCCGTAGATGAGCGTGAAGAGGAAGAGGAAGAGTTGTGGTCACCATCACCACCAGAAACAGCCTTATCAGCATCGCTTGCTGGACCTGCGGCAATGCTGGAAGAGGATTGTGAGGAAGAGGAGTCAGAGGAGGAATGTGGCTTTGAGGAGGAGGAGGAGGAAGAACAACCACAACAGGCATCCCAGGGTGCTCGTTGTCACCTATCTGGTACCCGTGGTGTTGTACGTGGCTGGGGGGAAGAACATTCCTTCAGTGAGATCACTGAGGACAATGAACGGGACATGAGTAGCTCGGCATCCAACTTGTGCAAATGGGGTCTTTCATGCTGTCGTGCCTGCTGAGGGACCCTCGTATAAAAAGGCTGAAGGAGAACGACCTGTACTGGGTGTCCACGCTACTAGACCCCCGGTATAAGCATAAAGTGCCTGAAATGTTACCGAATTACCGCAAGTCAGAAAGGATGCAGCAGTTCCAAAATAAATTAAAAGGTATGCTTTACACAACGTATAAGGGTGATGGGTGATGTTACAGCACAACGGGAATCTAACAGGGGAAGAGGTGAAAGTAATCCTCCTCCTCCCACGACCACGCCAGCAAGGACACGACGCTTTACAGACGTGTTGTTGATGGAGGACATGCAGAGCTTTTTAAGTCCTACGCATCACCACAGCCCTTCGGGGTCCACCCTCAGAGAACGACTCGACTGACAGGTAGCAGACTACCTCGCCTTAACTGCAGATATTGAAACTCTGAGGAGCGATGAACCCCTTGACTACTGGGTGTGCAGGCTTGACCTGTGGCCTGAGCTATCCCAATTTGCGATAGAACTTCTGGCCTGCCCCGCTTCAAGTGTCCTGTCAGAAAGGACCTTCAGTGCAGCAGGAGGTATTGTTACTGAGAAGAGAAGTTGCGGCTGCAACAATACCTAATTTTTTCAGGCATGTGTACATGCCTAATTTTTCTGGCCTCTGGTGCTGCACTGTGGCTTCAAAAACCAAACAAAAAAAAGGCACATAACAGGGATTAAACTGATAGGAATAGTACTACTTAACACACCACTCCTATCTGGTGGCACATTAGATTGCACACGCAGTGCCCCAAATTTGAAGTAGAAGGTCCGACCAAGCATCTTTTTCCATCTCCCGGTTCCTAAAATCGATGCCATATACACGTCCCCTGATAGGGGACGTAACAGGGATTAAACTGATAAGAATAGAACTACTTAACACACCACTCCATTCTGGTGGCACATTAGATTGCATGCACAGTGCCCCAAATTTGAAGTAGGAGGACCGACCAAGCATCTTTTCCATCTCCCGGTTCCTAAAATCGATGCCATATACACGTCCCCTGATAGGGGACGTAACAGGGATTAAACTGATAAGAATAGTACTACTTAACACACCACTCCTATCTGGTGGCACATTAGATTGCACGCGCAGTGCCCCAAATTTGAAATAGGAGGACCGACCAAGCATCTTTTTCCATCTCCTGGTTCCTAAAATTGATGCCATATACACGTCCCCTGATAGGGGACGTAACAGGGATTAAACTGATAAGAATAGTACTACTTAACACACCACTCCTATCTGGTGGCACATTAGATTGCACGCGCAGTGCCCCAAATTTGTAGTAGGAGGACCGACCAAGCATCTTTTTCCATCTCCTGGTTCCTAAAATCGATGCCATATACACGTCCCCTGATAGGGGACTTAACAGGGATTAAACTGATAGGAATAGTACTACTTAACACACCTTATAATAACGCAGAGAGAGGCAACGCAGAGAGAGGAGTCTGAAGAAGAGGAGTCAGAGGAGGAAGGTTGCTTTGAGGAGGTGGAAGACCAAACACAGCAGGCGTCCCAGGGGGCTTGTTTTCACCTTTTAGGGACCCTTGGTGTTGTACTTGGCTGGGTGGAGGAAGACACCTTCAATGACATCAGTGAGGACAAGGAACGGGACATGGCTAGCTTGGTATCCAACCTTGTGCAAATGGGGAGTTTGCGGTTGTGCAAATGGACTGTTTGCGATTGTTTGCGGTGCGTTAAATGGGGAGTTTGGTCTGTCACTGTGAAGCGGGCGTAACCCTTACACTACCTGATCAATACAACATCATACCTGATGTTTTAAAGCACGTTATTCCAAACAATTTAGGAATGTTAGGTGATTTATGCCCTTTATGGATTAAAACCAGACTCTGCATCAACTATGTCATTTTCCATGGGAGTTTTGCCATGGATCCCCCTCAGGCATGCCACAGTCCAGGTGTTAGTCCCCTTGAAACAACTTTTCCATCACTATTGTGGCCAGAAAGAGTCCCTGTGGGTTTTAAAATTCGCCTGCCTATTGAAGTCTATGGCGGTTCGCCCGGTTCGCCCGTTTGCGAACAGTTGCGGAAGTTCGCGTTCGCTATTTGTGAACGCAAAATTTTATGTTCGCGACATCACTACATATAATGAGACTGTCCCAATCATAGACTACTACAAACAGAAGACTGTGTGTAACACAATGTCCAATGAATGCTCTGTTAGTCCGGTAAGGAACAAGGCTCCGCCCCTTTTGTGATGTCACTACTCCAACAATCGTTTCACCAATCACAGCTTGGCTTTTTCAAGGATGACTTGAAAGATGGTCCTGATGACCTTTTATAGTTGTAACTCCACTTCTGATTGGGTCCTGGATTCTTATGCAGGTGTTTTGACAGAGTCCTCATGTCTTATTGATTTAATTAAGAAAAATACTTTTGCGACATAGCAAAAATACATATAATTGGCATGTTATCAAGTACAATTCATCCTATATAATAATTGGCCAAGTATGTTTGTCAGATGCAGTCATGCGCAGTAGAGACTGCATGTGACAAACATACCTGGCCTTAATCATTGTCGGCTTGGAGAGGTGAGTGACAGCTGTGAGATAGGGAGCGCGAGGTACACAAACAGCTGTGAGGTCTGGGGAGCGTGAGGTAAGCTGATTGAAACAGCCTGTGGCAAGAGATATGGAGTGCAGCTGTGAGGTCTGCCGCGTGAGAAGCGGCAGCGCGCTCCACAGACCTCACAGCTGTTTGTGGCCGACGGGAGCGTTGCGATGGGGGCGTGGCTGGGCATTGCGAGGGGCATGGCCGGGCAGGTGTCGCCGCGATGGGGCGTGGCCAGAGAGGCAAAGGCTTTCAATGAAGACAGAGCCAGAGAGGGAGCAGGAGAGGGGGGGAGAAGAGCAGGAGAGGGGGGGGAAACGGGCCAGAGAGGGGGGGAGAAGGGCCAAAGAGGGGGGGAGAAGGGCCAAAGAGGGGAGGAGAGATCCAAAGAGGGGGGAGAGAGAGAGCCAAAGAGGAAAGAGAGCCAAAGAGGAGAGAGAGCCAAAGAGGAGGGAGAGCCAAAGAGGGGGGAGAGAGAGCCAAAGAGGGGGGAGAGAGCCAAAGAGGGGGGGAGCCAAAGAGGGGGGGGGGAGAGAGTCAAAGGGGGGGAGAGAGTCAAAGGGTGGGGGAGAGCCAAAGAGGGGGGAGAGAGAGAGCCAAAGAGGAAAAAGAGCCAAAAAGGAGAGAGAGCCAAAGAGGGGAGAGAGCCAAAGAGGGGGGAGAGACAGCCAAAGAGGGGGGGGGGGGAGAGCCAAAGAGGGGGGGGGGAGCCAAAGAGGGGGGGAGAGAGCCAAAGATGGGGGGAGAGAGCCAAAGATGGGGGGAGAGAGCCAAAGTGGGGGGAGAGAGCTAAAGGGGGGGGAGAGCCTAAGGGGGGGAGAGCCAAAGAGGGGGAGAGAGAGAGCCAAAGAGGGGGGAGAGAGAGAGCCAAAGAGGGGGGAGAGCCAAATAGGAGAGAGAGCAAAAGAGGGGAGAGAGACAAAGAGGGGGGAGAGAGAGCCAAAGAGGGGGGAGAGAGAGCCAAAGAGGGGGGGCAGAGCCAAAGAGGGGGGGAGAGCCAAAGAGGGGGGGAGAGAGCCAAAGAGGGGGGGAGAGAGCCAAAGAGGGGGGGAGAGAGCCAAAGAGGGGGGATAGAGCCAAAGAGGGGAGAGAGAGAGCAAAAGAGTGGGGGGGGAGAGCCAAAGAGGGGGGGAGAGAGCCAAAGGGGGGGAGCCAAAGGGGAGGGGAGAGCCAAAGATGGGGGAGAGAGAGAGCCAAAGAGGAAAGAAAGCCAAAGAGGAGAGAGAGCAAAAGAGGGGAGAGAGCCAAAGAGGGGGCAGAGAGAGCCAAAGAGGGGGGGAGAGAGAGCCAAAGAGGGGGGGAGAGAGCCAAAGAGGGGGGAAGAGAGCCAAAGAGGGGGGGGGAGAGCCAAAGGGGGGGGGAGAGAGCCAAAGGGAGGGCGGGGAGAGCCAAAGGGGGGGGAGAGAGCCAAAGGGGGGGGAGAGAGTCAAAGGGGGGGGAGAGCCAAAGAGGGGGGAGAGAGAGAGCCAAAGAGGAGAGAGAGCAAAAGAGGGGAGAGTGCCAAAGAGGGGGGAGAGAGAGCCAAAGGGGGGGGAGAGCCAAAGAGAGGGGGAGAGCCAAAGAGGGGGGGAGAGCCAAAGAGGGGGGGAGAGCCAAAGGGGGGGGAGAGCCAAATGGGGGAGAGAGCCAAAGGGGGGGGAGAGAGCCAAAGGGGGGGGGAGAGAGCCAAAGGGGGGAAGAGCAAAAGAGGGGGGAGAGAAAGAGCCAAAGAGGAGAGAGAGCAAAAGAGGGGAGAGAGCAAAAGAGGGGAGAGAGCCAAAGAGGGGGGGGAGAGAGAGCCAGAGAGGGGGGGAGAGCCAAAGAGGGGGGAGGAGAGCCAAAGAGGGGGGAGAGAACAAAAGAGGGGGGAGAGAGAGCAAAAGAAAGGAGGGAGAGAGCCAAAGAGGAGAGAGAGAGAGCAAAAGAGGGGAGAGAGAGAGCAAAAGAGGGGAGAGAGAGAGCAAAGGAGAGGGGGGAGAGAAAGCAAAAGAGAGGGGGGAGAGAAAGCAAAAGAGAGGGGGAGAGAAAGCAAAAACAGAATTTATGCTTACCTGATAAATTACTTTCTCCAACGGTGTGTCCGGTCCACGGCGTCATCCTTACTTGTGGGATATTCTCTTCCCCAACAGGAAATGGCAAAGAGTCCCAGCAAAGCTGGTCACATGATCCCTCCTAGGCTCCGCCCACCCCAGTCATTCGACCGACGGACAGGAGGAAATATATATAGGAGAAACCATATGATACCGTGGTGACTGTAGTTAGAGAAAATAATTCATCAGACCTGATTAAAAAACCAGGGCGGGCCGTGGACCGGACACACCGTTGGAGAAAGTAATTTATCAGGTAAGCATAAATTCTGTTTTCTCCAACATTGGTGTGTCCAGTCCACGGCGTCATCCTTACTTGTGGGAACCAATACCAAAGCTTTAGGACACGGATGAAGGGAGGGAGCAAATCAGGTCACCTAAACGGAAGGAACCACAGCTTGCAAAACCTTTCTCCCAAAAATAGCCTCCGAAGAAGCAAAAGTATCAAATTTGTAAAATTTGGCAAAAGTGTGCAGTGAAGACCAAGTCGCTGCCTTACATATCTGGTCAACAGAAGCCTCGTTCTTGAAGGCCCATGTGGAAGCCACAGCCCTAGTGGAGTGAGCTGTGATTCTTTCAGGAGGCTGCCGTCCGGCAGTCTCATAAGCCAATCGGATGATGCTTTTAAGCCAAAAGGAAAGAGAGGTAGAAGTCGCTTTTTGACCTCTCCTTTTACCAGAATAAACAACAAACAAGGAAGATGTTTGTCTGAAATCTTTAGTAGCCTCTAAATAGAACTTTAGAGCACGGACAACGTCCAAATTGTGTAACAAACGTTCCTTCTTTGAAACTGGATTCGGACACAAAGAAGGTACAACTATCTCCTGGTTAATATTTTTGTTAGAAACAACTTTAGGAAGAAAACCAGGCTTAGTACGCAAAACCACCTTATCTGCATGGAACACCAGATAAGGAGGAGAACACTGCAGAGCAGATAACTCTGAAACTCTTCTAGCAGAAGAAATTGCAACCAAAAACAAAACTTTCCAAGATAGTAACTTAATATCTATGGAATGTAAGGGTTCAAACGGAACCCCTTGAAGAACTGAAAGAACTAGATTTAGACTCCAGGGAGGAGTCAAAGGTCTGTAAACAGGCTTGATCCTAACCAGAGCCTGAACAAATGCATGAACATCTGGCACAGCTGCCAGTCTTTTGTGTAGTAAGACAGATAAAGCAGAGATCTGTCCCTTTAGGGAACTTGCAGATAATTCTTTCTCCAAACCTTCTTGAAGAAAGGAGAGAATCTTAGGAATTGTTATCTTATTCCATGGGAATCCTTTGGATTCACACCAACAGATATATTTTTTCCATATTTTATGGTAAATTTTTCTAGTTACAGGTTTTCTGGCCTGAACCAGAGTATCTATCACCGAATCTGAAAACCCACGCTTTGATAGAATCAAGCGTTCAATCTCCAAGCCGTCAGTTGGAGGGAGACCAGATTTGGGTGTTCGAATGGACCTTGAAAAAGAAGGTCCTGTCTCAAAGGTTGCTTCCATGGTGGAGCCGATGACATATTCACCAGGTCTGCATACCAAGTCCTGCGTGGCCACGCAGGAGCTATCAAGATCACTGAGGCCCTCTCCTGATTGATCCTGGCTACCAGCCTGGGAATGAGAGGAAATAGTGGGAATACGTAAGCTAGGTTGAAAGTCCAAGGTGCTACTAGTGCATCTACTAGATTGGGATCCCTGGATCTGGACCCGTAGCAAGGAACCATGAAGTTCTGACGAGACGCCATCAGATCCATGTCTGGAATGCCCCATAATTGAGTTATTTGGGCAAAGATTTCCGGATGGAGTTCCCACTCCCCCGGATGAAATGTCTGACGACTCAGAAAATCCGCTTCCCAATTTTCCACTCCTGGGATGTGGATCGCAGACAAGTGGCAGGAGTGATCCTCCGCCCATTGAATTATTTTGGTCACTTCTTTCATCGCCAGGGAACTCTTTGTTCCCCCTTGATGATTGATATAAGCAACAGTCGTCATGTTGTCTGATTGGAACCTTATGAATTTGGCCTTTGCTAGTTGAGGCCAAGCTCTGAGAGCATTGAATATCGCTCTCAGTTCCAGAATGTTTATCGGGAGAAGAGACTCTTCCCGAGACCATAGACCCTGAGCTTTCAGGGATTCCCAGACCGCACCCCAGCCCACTAGATTGGCGTCGGTTGTGACAATGACCCACTCTGGCCTGCGGAAGCTCATTCCTTGGGACAGATGGTCCAGGGTCAGCCACCAACGGAGTGAATCTCTGGTCTTTTGATCTACTTGAATCATTGGAGACAAGTCTGTATAATCCCCATTCCACTGTTTGAGCATGCACAGTTGTAATGGTCTTAGATGAATTCGTGCAAAAGGAACTATGTCCATTGTTGCAACCATCAATCCTATTACTTCCATGCACTGCGCTATGGAAGGACGAGGAACAGAATGAAGCACTTGACAAGAGCTTAGAAGTTTTGATTTTCTGACCTCTGTCAGAAAAATCCTCATTTCTAAGGAATCTATTATTGTTCCCAAGAAGGGAACTCTTGTTGACGGGGACAGAGAACTCTTTTCTTTGTTCACCTTCCATCCGTGAGATGTGAGAAAGGCTAGAACGATGTCCGTATGAGCCTTTGCCTTTGACAGAGACGACGCTTGTATTAGAATGTCGTCCAAGTAAGCTACTACTGCAATGCCCCTTGGTCTTAGAACCGCTAGAAGGGACCCTAGCACCTTTGTGAAAATCCTTGGAGCAGTGGCTAATCCGAATGGAAGAGCCACAAACTGGTAATGTTTGTCCAGAAAAGCGAACCTTAGGAACTGATGATGTTCCTTGTGGATAGGGATATGTAGGTACGCATCCTATAGATCCACGGTAGTCATAAATTGACTTTCCTGGATGGTGGGTAGAATCGTTCGAATAGTTTCCATTTTGAACGATGGTACCCTGAGAAATTTGTTTAGGATCTTCAAATCCAAAATTGGTCTGAACGTTCCCTCTTTTTTGGTAACTACGAACAGATTGGAATAAAATCCTATTCCTTGTTCCTTTATTGGAACTGGGTGTATCACTCCCATCTTTAACAGGTCTTCTACACAATGTAAGAATGCCTGTCTCTTTATTTGGTTTGAGGATAAGTGAGACTTGTGGAACCTTCCCCTTGGGGGTAGTTCCTTGAATTCCAGGAGATAACCTTGAGAAACTATTTCTAGTGCCCAAGGATCCTGAACATCTCTTGCCCAAGCCTGAGCAAAGAGAGAGAGTCTGCCCCCCACCAGATCCGGTCCCGGATCGGGGGCTACTCCTTCATGCTGTCTTGTTAGCAGTGGCAGGCTTCTTGGCCTGCTTACCTTTGTTCCAGCCTTGCATTGGTTTCCAGGCTGGTTTGGGTTGTGAGGCATTACCCTCTTGCTTAGAGGATGCAGAATTAGAGGCTGGTCCATTTCTGCGAAAGGGACGAAAATTAGGCTTATTTTTAGCCTTAAAAGACCTATCCTGTGGAAGGGCGTGGCCCTTTCCCCCAGTGATGTCTGAAATAATCTCTTTCAAATCAGGTCCAAATAAAGTTTTACCTTTGAAAGGAATGTTAAGTAATTTTGTCTTGGATGACACATCCGCTGACCAAGACTTTAGCCAAAGCGCTCTGCGCGCCACAATAGCAAACCCTGAATTTTTCGCCGCTAATTTTGCTAATTGCAAAGCGGCATCTAAAATAAAAGAGTTAGCCAATTTAAGTGCGTGAACTCTGTCCATAACCTCCTCATATGGAGTTTCTCTACTGAGCTGTACAAAAATCTTTTTAAGCAAACCTTCCAATTTTTTATCCATAGGATCTTTGAAAGCACAACTATCTTCGATAGGAATAGTAGTGCGTTTGTTTAGAGTAGAAACTGCCCCCTCGACCTTGGGGACTGTCTGCCATAAGTCCTTTCTGGGGTCGACCATAGGAAATAATTTCCTGAAATATAGGGGGAGGAACAAAAGGTATGCCGGGCTTTTCCCACTCTTTATTTACTATGTCCGCCACCCGCTTGGGTATAGGAAAAGCGTCGGGGGGCACCGGAACCTCTAGGAAACTGTCCATCTTGCATAATTTCTCTGGAATGACCAAATTGTCACAATCATCCAGAGTAGATAACACCTCCTTAAGCAGTGCGCGGAGATGTTCTAATTTAAATTTAAATGTCACAACATCAGGTTCAGCTTGATGAGAAATTTTTCCTGAATCTGAAATTTCTCCCTCAGACAAAACCTCCCTCATGGCCCCTTCAGATTGGTGTGAGGGTATGACAGAACAATTATCATCAGCGTCCTCTTGCTCTTCAGTGTTTAAAACAGAGCAATCGCGCTTTCTCTGATAAGTAGGCATTTTGGATAAAAGATTTGCTATGGAGTTATCCATTACAGCCGTTAATTGTTGCATGGTAATAAGTATTGGCGCACTAGATGTACTAGGGGCCTCCTGCATGGGCAAAACTGGTGTAGACACAGTAGGAGATGATGTAGTATCATGTTTACTCCCCTCATTTGAGGAATCATCTTGGGCAATATCATTATTTGTGGCAGTACTGTCCTTACTTTGTTTGGACGCTATGGCACAATTATCACATAAATTTAAATGGGGAGATACATTGGCTTTCATACATATAGAACATAGCTTATCTGAAGGTATAGACATGTTAAACAGGCTTAAACTTGTCAACAATGCACAAAAAACGTTTTAAAATAAAACCGTTACTGTCACTTTAAATTTCAAACAGAAAACACTTTATTACTGAATATGTGAAAAAGTATGAAGGAATTGTTCAAAAATTACCAAATTTTCACCACAGTGTCTTAAAGCCTTAAAAGTATTGCACACCAAATTTCAGAGCTTTAACCCTTAAAATAACGGAACCGGAGCCGTTTTTCAATTTAACCCCTATACAGTCCCAGATACAGTCTTTGCTAAGACCCAACCAAGCCCTGAGGGGAATACGATACCAAATGACGCCTTCTAAAAGCTTTTTCAGAGATTCTTAGATCCACACACATGCATCTGCATGCCCTGTTCTCAAAAAACAACTGCTCATTAATGGCGCGAAAATGAGGCTCAGTCTATGACTAGAAAGGCCCCCTGACTGAAAAAGGTGTCCAATACAGTGCCTGCCGTTTTATAAACGTTCCCCAAGATTATAAATGTCAATTGTTAGCCTAAATTTGAATAATATGCACAAATAAAGCAATCGATTTAGCCCATAAAAATGTCTACAAGTTATTTAGCCCATAATAAGCCCTTTATTCTGTTTGTTTTTGACTAAGAAAATGGCTTACCGGTCCCCATGAGGGGAAATGACAGCCTTCCAGCATTACACAGTCTTGTTAGAAATATGGCATACCTTAAGCAGAAAAGTCTGCTAACTGTTTCCCCCAACTGAAGTTACTTCATCTCAACAGTCCTATGTGGAAACAGCAACCGATTTTAGTTACTGTCTGCTAAAATCATCTTCCTCTTACAAACAGAAATCTTCATCCTTTTCTGTTTCAGAGTAAATAGTACATACCAGCACTATTTTAAAATAACAAACACTTGATAGAAGAATAAAAACTACATTTAAACACCAAAAAAACTCTTAACCATCTCCGTGGAGATGTTGCCTGTGCAACGGCAAAGAGAATGACTGGGGTGGGCGGAGCCTAGGAGGGATCATGTGACCAGCTTTGCTGGGACTCTTTGCCATTTCCTGTTGGGGAAGAGAATATCCCACAAGTAAGGATGACGCCGTGGACCGGACACACCAATGTTGGAGAAAGAGGGGGGAAGAGAGAGCAAAAGAGAGGGGGAGAGAGCAAGGGGTGGGACCGCTGTACTGCAAAAAATGGCCCGGGTACATGGGCTTTAGTACTAGTTTATACATAATTAACAAACATAAAAATTGAATAAACATTCAGTAAAACCTTATAATTCTAAAAGTAAATGTGGGAATCGAACCACTGTCTTCAGGGTTCAATTTTTTTAACAAAAAATGATATCTTTACATCCTGAGCCAACATGATAATATTAAAGCTATAAACTCCTTACTAGTCTTAGCAAATAATTATGTTATACAGAAATATTCATAAAATGACATCTACCTGGAATCGAACCAATATCCTCCATTTTGTAAAACTTATTATTATGTTACTGTGATAGTCCACCAGGATATTTAAATTTCTGAAATATTCTAAAAGCATAAAATGATTATAACCAGAGGAGAAAATTATTCTAAAAAAAATATTCTAAAAAAGTATATATTAATTTAAACTATTGGGAATTGAACCTCAATCTTAAAGATTCTTAAGATAGCTAGATATATGTTTTAGCATCTTGAGCTAGCAGGATTGTTCTAAAAATTTAGAATTTTTATTAATAATTGGTTGTATTTTACAGAGAAATTTATAAAGTAGCATCTACCTGGAATCAAACCAAAGTCCTCAAAATCTTACAATTATTATATTACTATCACAACCGACTAGGCTATTTGAATTTCCAAAATGTATCAAAGGTATAGAGTAGTCATAACCATAGAGGAATATTATTCTAAAAAGTGATGCAATTCAAAATCTTTATTTAAACCATTGGGAATAGACGTGTTTAGATCAAAGATCCATGTAATTTCCAATCTACCTAAGATCGCATTAATGTCCCCACCTCTCCAATGTAATTGGGCCTTTTGGATACCCAAATATTATTTTATATGTTTAGGATCACAGTTATGTTTCCTTTTAAAGTGATCAGATAGTGCATGTTTAACAAAACCTCTTTTGATATTATATACATGCTCCCTAAATCTAACTGAAAGTTTTCTAGAGGTCCTTCCAATATAGATTAAATGGTGAGAACATTTTAATAAGTAAATAACATTATTTGAATCACATATAATCATGTGTCTTATCTCATATTGTTTATCGTTACCCATTGTTAGAGATCTAATGTTCCTCTCTTGTGGGGAGAATTCTTTACAGCCCATACATTTCCCGCATCTGTAGAAACCTTTTAGATTTTCTCCTAACCAATTTTCATTGTTCTTATCTTTGAGAAAACTTCTAGTGATTTTATCTTTTGAATTGGGTACTCTTTTAAAAACTATAAATGGTTTATCCTGTATAATATCTCTCAGACCATAGTCTTTTTTAAGTACGTCCCAATGTCTATTAATGATGTTCCTTATTTCTTTATTTTGGGCACAATAATCTAAGATTATAGGTCCTACTTTCCCTTCATTGCATTCAAACTTCTCATTCTTTTTGTCATTATATTTAAAAAAGGTCTCTCTTTTTTCTTGGCCTATTTCTTGTATAATAAGATCAAGCTTTTGCTCTGGATACTTTTTTTCTATAAATTTAGTCTTAAAGTGTTTAGATTGTTCGTAAAAAAACACTGTTATCACTACAATTCCTTGCAGTCTGCTTATTTGGCTCTTGGGGATATTTTTTAACCAGTTGTAAAGATGACAGCTGTCTAATTGAATGTATCTATTGACATCTACAGGTTTAAAATAATTTTTAGTTTTTAACATACCATTTTCAATATATATGGATAGATCCAAAAAAACACAATTTATGCTTACCTGATAAATTTATTTCTCTTGTGGTGTATCCAGTCCACGGGTCATCCATTACTTGTGGGATATTCTCATTCCCAACAGGAAGTTGCAAGAGGACACCCACAGCAGAGCTGTTATATAGCTCCTCCCCTAACTGCCATATCCAGTCATTCGACCGAAAACACGCAGAGAAAGGAGAAACCATATGGTGCAGTGGTGACTGTAGTTTAAATGAAAAAATTACCTGCCTTAAAATGACAGGGCGGGCCGTGGACTGGATACACCACAAGAGAAATAAGTTTATTAGGTAAGCATAAATTGTGTTTTCTCTTGTAAGGTGTATCCAGTCCACGGATCATCCATTACTTGTGGGATACCAATACCAAAGCTAAAGTACACGGATGAAGGGAGGGACAAGGCAGGTACTTAAATGGAAGGTACCACTGCCTGTAAAACCTTTCTCCCAAAAATAGCCTCTGAAGAAGCAAAAGTATCAAATTTGTAGAATTTTGAAAAACTATGAAGCGAAGACCAAGTCGCCGCCTTGCAAATCTGTTCAACAGAAGCCTCATTTTTAAAGGCCCAAGTGGAAGCCACAGCTCTAGCAGAATGAGCTGTAATCCTTTCAGGAGGCCTGTAAATTTTCATCTCTACAGAATCTATCAGAGTCCCTAGGAAGGAAACTCTTGTGAGTGGGGATAGAGAACACTTTTCCTTGTTCACTTTCCACCCATGCGACCTCAGAAATGCCAGTACTACGTCTGTATGAGACTTGGCAATTTGGAAGTTTGACGCCTGTATCAGGATGTCGTCTAAATAAGGGGCCACTGCTATGCCCCGCGGCCTTAGGACTGCCAGAAGCGACCCTAGAACCTTTGTAAAGATTCTTGGGGCTGTAGCTAATCCAAAGGGAAGAGCTACAAACTGGTAATGCCTGTCTAGAAAGGCAAACCTGAGAAACCGATGATGATCTTTGTTATCGGTATGTGAAGATAAGCATCCTTTAAATCCACTGTAGTCATATTTTTTTTTACAGTGTATGTAATAAGTTAACAGAGCATTGCACCCACTTGCAAATGGATGATTAACCCCTTAATTAAAAAAACGGATAAAAAAAAACCCGATATAGACGTTTTTTAACAGACACAACAAACTGCCACAGCCTGCTGTTGCCCTACCTTCCCCAATAAACAACTTTGGAAAGCCTTTGAGCTCTTTAGAGATGTCCTATAGCATACAGGGGACTCCTGAGGGAAGCTGGATGTCACAGTTTGTAATTTTAACTGCAACAACTGTAACTTTTATACTACAACAGTGGAAAGCCTCAGGAAACTGTTTCTAGGCAAAATTTAAGCCAGCCATGTGGAAAAAACTAGGCCCCAATAAAGTTTTGTCACCAAAGCATATATAAAAACGATTAAACATGCCAGCAAACGTTTTATATTGCAATTTTATAAGGGTATTACCCCTGAGAGTAAGCATGATACCAGTCACTATTAAATCACTGTATTCAGGCTTAACTTACATTAATCCGGTATCAGCAGCATTTTCTAGCATTTTCCATTTCTAGAAAAAATTGTAACTGCACATACCTCATAGCAGAGTAACCTGCACGCCATTCTCCCGCTGAAGTTACCTCTCTCCTCAGACATATGTGAGAACAGCAATGGATCTTACAACCTGCTAAGATCATAGAAAACTCAGGCAGATTCTTACAAGACTTGGAAGAAGACTTCACCGCCTGGAACAGGACCTTCTCTGCCGGACTTCAGGACAGGTGAGTACCACTTGGCGGTTAGACTTTTTTTTAAGGGATTTTTTTTGGGGGGGGGGGGTTTATTTAGATTAGGGATGGGCTTTTCTCAAAAGAACTGTTAATCTTAATGCCCTTTTAAGGGCAGCAAAAGAGCTAAATGCCCTTTTAAGGGCAATGCCCATACAAATGCCCTTTTCAGGGCAACGGGTAGTTTAGGTTTTTTTAGTGTTAGGTGCTTTTATTTTGGGGTGTTTGGTGGGTGGGGGGATTGACTTTTAGGGGGGACTTAGACTTTTTTGTGTAAAAGAGCTGTTTATATTGGGGCTTTGCCCTGCAAAAGCCCTTTTAATGGCTATCAGTAGTTTCTCATTAGATTAGGAGGTGTTTTTATTTTGGGGGGCTTTTTTATTTTCGTAGGGATAAGGTATAATTATTTAATTATTGGCAATTCTCTTTTTAATTTTATGTAAATTTAGCATTATTATTTTCTGTAATTTTAGA
Source organism: Bombina bombina (assembly GCF_027579735.1). Lineage (NCBI taxonomy): Eukaryota > Metazoa > Chordata > Amphibia > Anura > Bombinatoridae > Bombina > Bombina bombina. The sequence continues at coordinate 83,115,677 of NC_069499.1, forward strand.
TTAATTTACACTTAGTTTTTTTAATTTTTAAAGTAATGCTAGGTTTTTTTAATTGTAATTTAGTTTTAGTTTAATTCATGTAATGGGGTTAGTTTAGGGGGTGTTAGGATAGGGGGCTTAGTGTTTAACTATTTGCGTTGTGGGTTATTGGCAGATTAGGGGTTAATAGATAGATTAGATTGTTTTGTGGGTTATTGGCGGATTAGGGGTTAATAGATAGATTAGATTGTGTTGTGGGTCATTGGTGGATTAGGGGTTAATAGATAGATTAGATTGCGTTGTGGGTTATTGGCGGATTAGGGGTTAATAGTTAATAAGTAATTGCAATGTGGGTTTGATGGCGGATATAGGGGTTAATATTTGTATTAGGTAGTTGCAATGTTGGGGTTGGCAGTTTACGGGGTTAATATTTGTATTAGGTAGTTGTGATGTTGGGGTTGGCGGTTTAGGGGTTAATAATGGAATTATTAGTTGGGTTTGGTGGCGGATAGGGAGGCGTGTTAGACTTTACGGGGGATTTTTTTAGATACATATTTTTTTTTTTAAGGCGCCGGCAGTTTCTAAAGTGCCGTAAGTCACTAGCGACTCCAGAAATTTGCATTTACACACATTTCTGGACATCGCTAGTTTATCCAACTTACGGCACTTTATGAACTGCCGGTGCCGTATATATAATAGCCCGATGTGCAAGGTGAAATTACTGCCTGCGCAGTATATGTAATCGCGCCCGAGATAAGACAAATGATTACATGTGATTCAAATATTGTTATTTACTTATTAAAATGTTCTTGCAATTTAATCTATATTGGAAGGACCTCTAGAAAACTTTCAGTTAGGTTTAGGGAGCATGTATATAATATCAAAAGAGGTTTTGATAAACATGCACTATCTGATCACTTTAAAAGGAAACACAACTGTGATCCTAAACATATAAAGTTACATTTGGGTATCCAAAAGGCCCAATTACATTGGAGAGGTGGGGACATTAATGCGATCTTAGGTAGATTGGAAATTAAATGGATCTTTGATATAAACACATTTATTTCCAATGGTTTAAATAAAGATTTTGAATTGCATCACTTTTTAGAATAATATTCCTCTCTGATTATGTTTACTCTGTACCTTAGACACATTCCAGAAACTCAAATAGCCTAGTGGGTTGTGATAGTAATATAATAATTGTAGGATTTTGAAGACTTTGGTTTGATTCCAGGTAAATGCTGTTTTCAGGGCCGTCTTTAATATTGACTGGACCCTGGGCGAAAATTTTCTTGCCCCCCCCCATGCAATTTTGCTCTCCACCCCAACATCCCAAAAAACAACTAAATCAATTTATTTTTTAATTATTAGTCCAGCATTTAATATTCTTTTGAATGTGATTCTGGTGTGAGGTTAGTTGGTTAAAGAGATTTAGGGCAGCCGACAGGAGCAAAGCAAGGTAAAGACTGAGGAGGAAGCATGGAGGTGCAGTATAAGTTTACTGACTGGAACAGCAGAACTACTATGGGAAGCTGTAAAATCTGAGACAGAGAGAAAACAAAAACTATAAAAATAAACCTTACATTAATGTGTGAAGTATCAGCATGACACTATACATCAGCCACAGCAGCACATGTCACTTCTTTGGTAGGAACAAGTTCCCTCTCACCTTGCACTAGACAATGCTGCATGGGGAGGGGTGTGTGTGCACTCACTTATTCATCCCACTGACACCTTTCTACAAAGCACTGTTCCCCTAACAAACTTCAGTTAGTTGATCTTAGGGCCACAGCAGAAAGAGCAGGGCTAAGGGGACCAGCAGACTGGATGCTGTCTGTCCAAGGCTGCATGGATACAGTGTGAGATGAGTCACACAGCCTCAAGACTGAAGAGAGCAGTGTATGCAGCTGCACAGATGCTCAAATCCTCACGTGCTTGCCGCTCCAGCTTTCTGCTGCATGCGCCTACAGTCAGCCCTACCCAGAAACAATCCCTACCACCAGAGCAGTTACCTGGTAACAGTGGTAACCCCAGTAGGACCTTTTATGATGCAATGGGAATGGTTGGATGCTGAGTTAGGGCTTTGCATTCAGTGCCGCACAGTGCACATCTAAAACAGCACATGGCAATAGCTTGGCATGTCACATGACACCGGCACCGTCTGGCACAGTTTAAAAAACAAAAAATATATAAGCAGAGTACTTTTGACTGTGACAGTATTAGGACTGAATGTGTGTGTTCCTCATGTCAAATCAGCAGTCTGTTATGAACAATAATTTTTTTTTTTTTTTTTTTTTTTTTTTTTTTAGTACTCTTGGGCCCCTCAACAGAAACTGGGCCCTGGGCAGCTGCCCCTTTTGCCCTGTGTTAAAGACGGTCCTGGCTGTTTTATAAATTTATCTGTACAATACAACCAATTATTAATAAAAAGTCTAAAGTTTTAGAACAATCCTGGTTGCTCAGGATGCTAAGACATAAATCTAGCCATCTTATGAACCTTTAAGAATGAGGTTTGATTCCTAATGGTTTAAATAAATTTTGTGTTGCCTTATTTTTTTAGAATATATTTTTTTTAGAATAATTTTTTTAGAACAATTTTCTCCTCTGGTTATAATCACTTTATGCTTATGAAATATTTCAGAAATTTAAATAGCCTGGTGGACTATAACAGTAACATAATAATAATTTTTACAAAATTGAGGATATTGGTTCGATTCCAGGTAGATGTAATTTTATGAATATTTCTGTATAACATAATTATTTGCTAAGACTAGTAAGGAATCTATAGGTTCAGTACTATCATGTTGAGACATCACTTTTAAAAATAATTTTGAACTCTTAAGACAAAGGTTCGATTCCCACATTTACTTTTAGATTTATAAGGTTTTACTGAATGTTTTATTTAATTTTTATGTTTGTTAATTATGTATAAATGAATTGTATTTGATAAGATGCCAATTATATGTATTTTTGCTATGTGGCAAAAGTATTTTTCTTAAAGGGACACTCAAGTCAAAATTAAACTTCAAGATTCAGATACAGCATGCAATTTTAACCCCTTAATGACCACAGCACTTTTCCATTTTCTGTCCGTTTGGGACCAAGGCTATTTTTACATTTTTGCAGTGTTTGTGTTTAGCTGTAATTTTCTTCTTACTCATTTACTGTAGCCACACATATTATATACCGTTTTTCTCGCCATTAAATGGACTTTCTAAAGATACCATTATTTTCATCATATCTTATAATTTACTATAAAAAAAATGATAAAATATGAGGAAAAATGGAAAAAAACACACTTTTTCTAACTTTGACCCCCAAAATCTGTTACATATCTAAAACCACCAAAAAACACCCATGCTAAATAGTTTCTAAAGTTTGTCCTGAGTTTAGAAATACCCAATGTTTACATGTTCTTTGCTTTTTTTGCAAGTTATAGGGCCATAAATACAAGTAGCACTTTGCTATTTCCAAACCATTTTTTTCCAAAATTAGCGCTAGTTACATTAGAACACTAATATCTTTCAGGAATCCCTGAATATCCCTTGACATGTATATATTTTTTTTTAGTAGACATCCCAAAGTATTGATCTAGGCCAATTTTGGTATATTTCATACCACCATTTCACCGCCAAATGCGATCAAATCCAAAAAATCGTTCACTTTTTCATAAATTTTTTCACAAACTTTCGGTTTCTCACTGAAATTATTTACAAACAACTTGTGCAATTATGGCATAAATGGTTGTAAATTCTTCTCTGGGATCCCCTTTGTTCAGAAATAGCAGACATATATGGCTTTGGCGTTGCTTTTTGGTAATTAGAAGGCCGCTAAATGCCACTGCGCACCACAAGTGTATTATGCCCAGCAGTTAAGGGGTTAATTAGGGAGCTTTTAGGGAGCTTGTAGGGTTAATTTTAGCTTTAGTGTAGTGTAGTAGACAACCCCAAGTATTGATCTAGGCACATTTTGGTATATTTCATGCCACCATTTCACCGCCAAATGCGATCAAATTAAAAAAAACTTAAAATTTTTCACAATTTTAGGTTTCTCACTGAAATCATTTACAAACAGCTTGTGCAATTATGGCACAAATGGTTGTAAATGCTTGTCTGGGATCCCCTTTGTTCAGAAATAGCAGACATATATGACTTTGGCGTTGCTTTCTGGTAATTAGAAGGCCGCTAAATCCTGCTGCGCCTCACACGTGTATTATGGCTAGCAGTGAAGGGGTTAATTAGGGAGTTTGTAGGGAGCTTGCAGGGTTAATTTTAGCTTTAGTGTAGAGATCAGCCTCCCATCTGACACATCCCACCCCCTGATCCCTCCCAAACAGCTCCCTTCCCTTCCCTCCCCCAAAATTGTCCCCGCCATCTTAAGTACTGGCAGAAAGTCTGCCAGTACTAAAATAAAAGGGTTTTTAAAAAAAATTTTTTTTTTTTTTTTAGCATATGTACATATGCTACTGTGTAGGATCCCCCCCTTAGCCCCCAACCTCCCTGATCCCCCCCAAAACCGCTCTCTAACCCTCCCCGCTGCCTTATTCTGGGCCATCTTGGGTACTGGCAGCTGTCTGCCAGTACCCAGTTTGCAATAAAAATTGCAATAAAAAGTGCTTTTTTGTTTTGTTTTTCTTTTCTGTAGTGTAGCTTCCCCCACCCCCACACAGACAAACCCCCACCACCTTGCTGATCGTTTTTTTTTTTTTTAATTTTTGACTTTCAACATTTTTAATTTTCAACATTTTCTGTAGTGTAGCGGTTCCCACCCACTCCCTCCCCGTGCACGCGCCCGCCCCCACCCTCCCGTGCACGAGCGCGCGCCCGTGCGTGCCCCCAGCCACCCCCGACCACGATCCCGCCCCCCTTCACATAACCAGGGCCATCGATGGCCGCCACCCGCCTCCCGGTCCGGCTCCCACCCACCAACGCAGTAAGCCACCGATCTCCGGTGCAGAGAGGGCCACAGAGTGGCTCTCTCTGCACCGGATGGCTTACAAAGGTTATTGCAGGATGCCTCCATATCGAGGCATCACTGCAATAACCGGAAAGCAGCTGGAAGCGAGCAGGATCGCTTCCAGCTGCTTTCCACACTGAGGACGTGCAGGGTACGTTCTCAGGCGTTAACTGCCTTTTTTCTGAGGACGTACCCTGCACGTCCTCAGTCGTTAAGGGGTTAAACAACTTTCCAATTTACTTCAATTAACAAAATGTGCACAGTCTTTTTATATTTACACTTTTTTAGTCACCAACTCCTACTGAGCATGTGCAAGAACTCACTGCATATACGTATATGCATTTGTGATTGGCTGATGACTGTCACATGATACAGGGGGAGTGGAAATAGACATAACTTTGCAATTTATTTAACAAAAATCTACTATTCATTTGAAGTTCAGACTAAGTGCTATTGCATTGTCTTCTTATCATGCATTTGTTGATTATGCAAATCTACTGTATTGACTGGTCCTTTAATTAAATCAATAAGACATGAGGACTCTGTCAAAACACCTGCATAAGAATCCAGGATCCAATCAGAAGTGGAGTTACAACTATAAAAGGTCATCAGGACCATTTTGAAGTCATCCTTTAAAAAGCCAAGCTGTGATTGGTGAAACGATTGTTGGAGTAGTTTTGTCGCAAAAGGGGCGGAGCCTTGTTCCTTACCGGACTAACAGAGCATTCATTGGACATTGTGATACACACAGTCTTCTGTTTGTAGTAGTCTATGATTGGGACAGTCTCATTATATGCCTTGTGACTTGTTTTTATAAATCTGTTATACTTTATACTTTTTAACCACTTCTGATTCATGCTTTGGAGCTGGAACATCTTTCTTTGACTTGCCTCCTATTAGGAGCTTCCTGTGCCTATATATCTAGACCTTGATTTTGAAGCTCTAGACAATGTGAGTACCTTTTCTAGGTTCTGCTGTAAATTTCACATAACCACAGAACTTCACTATATGTGTTTCCTCTTTTTTCCCTGAGGTTCACCTGCTGAGCATACCACTGTGATAACCTGGGACTTTTATCCTTTTTTGTGCACCATCACATTTATTTATATATATATATTGTAACAGGAACCACTTTTAACCACGGTCTTCTAGGGCACAAATGCAGCACAGGACAGTCACTGTAGTTCAAAAGGCTTTATTTTTCACAGCAATAACAAACAGGCAGTTCATTTTGAACAGAGGGAAATCCTTCCTCTGCAGCAAAGCTAAATGCTTTTAAATGTGTCCCAGCACTTCACAGCATTCCACAAGTGCTTTGTAAAAATAATGTCCTTTTACAGTTCACAGGAACAAAGTCTTTTACACAGTGTAACAAACACACACACCAGCTTCTGTAGCTGTATATCTCTCTCTCAAGGCCTAAGTGAGGCTGCTATTTAAACCCTCACAACTTCTAATTAGCCACACCTGTGATTAGCTGCTGGACAGCTTCCCAGCTGTCTGGGATAATCAAATACACACTCTTTCTCCCTGGGGGTTTAACTGAAAGGAGAAATAGCATGTACAATGCTTGGTCTTAAATATCTTCCATTTATAACCAGGCCTTGCTTTCTGTCACATATCCTCCCCCCCAGCTCACACCCAGTGGGTTGAGCGACCATGGATATCAATGAATGTACCCGAGACAAACCATCAGCATTGCCCTGCAAAAGACCGGCCCCATGTAAACCAAATGGCAACACCGTATACTGAAATAAGCCCTCTGGGGTTGAAAAAGCTGTCTTTTCCTTTGCTTGACTAGTGAGAGGCACCTGCCAATACCCTTTCGCTAAATCAATTGCAGTGAGATAACGTGCTTTTCCTAGCCTTTCTATCAACTCATCTACCCTAGGCATTGGGTAGGTGTCAAATTTGGAAACACAATTAAGCTTACGAAAGTCATTACAGAACCTTAATGAACCATCCGGCTTTGGAACAAGCATGATTGGACTGTTCCACTCACTTTGTGATTCCTCAATTACCCCAAGCTTTAACATTTTTTCTACCTCCAGTTTAATAGCCTTTCTACGAGCCTCAGGGACCCTATAGGGTTTAAGGCAGACCTTCTTCCCTGGTTCTGTTATTATGTCATGCTTAATAACATTAGTTTTTCCCGGTACCACAGAAAATACCTCTTTGTTCATTCTAATAAAATCCTTGACCTCTCTCTTCTGATGTACAGATAGGGTTTCCGATATATTCACCTCTGGTTCAGTGACAGGGAGTTCTGTAGGTTTTACCAGATTTATATGATATATTTGCTCAGGTTTCCTTCTCCCTGGCTGACTTACTTTGTAATTAACATCATTTATAACCCTGATATTATTTCTTGCCTCTACCAATGTTGGATCCTCCCATTGGGCTTTTTTAAAATTACCAGGGCCACCAACCAGATCTATCAAATCAATATTTTCCAAGCTAGTACTTGGTACTTCATTACTCTGAGAAGGTTGATGACCTACTAATACAGGCATAGGGCAATAAATCTTATTTTTCTCCTTTTCAATGGAACCCCCTTCAAAATCAGTTTCAGAGAAAGGAAATACATAAATATCAGAAGTTTGACATATTTCTGGAGATTCCCATAACTCCAGAAATTTTGGAAAATTTCTCCCTATCACCACCTCATGGGCTAAATTTGGTACTACACCAACACAATATTTTAATTTACCACACTGAGTCTCAATCTCCACCTCAGCTGTAGGATATTCCCGTTTATCTCCATTAACACAGATAATTCCCATTTTTTCCCCATAATCTAATACTGCATCTGGTACTAAAGATTTAGTCACTAGTGTGACCATACTTCCTGAATCAAGCAAAGCCCTAGACACTTTACCATTAACCGTCACAGTACACCAATGGGAATCATTATTAACAGAGCTGTTGCTATTAGACAATAGTGAATGTGCAACATTACAGTCCATAAATTCATCTTTATCACAGTCTCTAGCAATATGCCCAACCTCATTACATTTAAAACATCTTACAGGTTGGTTATATTTAAATGTTTCCTTAATTCCTGGGGAAATGTCTCTGGTGTTTTGCCTATATACCTGCTGCTCTCTTATCCCTTTTATCCCCTGAACAGTCTTACCAGTTCTTGTAGAGCTCTGGGACTTGGGATTGTGGGGCTGATCCATTGAAGATTGTTGAAAAACTTCTCCTGAAGCTATAAATCTTTCGACCAATACAATCAACTGATCCGCTGTTTGAGGATCACCTTGATTAACCCACCGCCGCAGGGAAGCAGGTAATCCACGCTGAAACCAGTCCATCACCAGTAGTTCCACTATTTTGGTAGCCGAGTTAACCTCTGGTTGCAGCCACTTCCTGGCAAGGTGTATAAGGTCGAACATCTGGGATCTTGCAGCATTATGAGATGAAAACATCCAGGAATGGAATCTTTGTGCACGGACTGCCGAAGTCACCCCCAGGCGTGCAAGGATTTCTGCTTTCAATTTCTCATAGTCACTGGCTTGTGCTGGCTCTAAATCAAAGTAGGCCTTCTGAGGTTCACCACTAAGAAATGGCGCAGGTATACTTGCCCACTCAACTGTCGGCCATTTTTCTCTTTCTGCTGTGCGTTCAAATGCCAAAAGATACGCCTCAACATCATCAGCTGCTGTCATTTTTTGAAGATAATGACTAGCCCTTATTACTCTGGAACCTTGGCTGCCACCAACATATTCAGAGTTCAGTCTTTCTGATATGGCTTGAACCTCTCGTTGCAGAGTCTGTGTAGCACTTTGCTGCTCCTCCCGGGTCTTCCTGAATGTCTCAGCTTGCACAGCAGCCATCTGTTGTATCAACAATTCAGTGTTCTCCTTCTGTGATTTAGCCAGCAGCATAGCACTCTCTGACTGGGCCAAGACCAACTGTTGCAGTGCTGCACTATTTTCAGCAGCTTTTCTGTTAGTCTCTTGCTGTATAGCATTAGAATGGATCAAAGCTTTAATGACTTCCTCCATGTTGCTTGCAGATTATTATGCCCACAGACTTACAACGTGGATGCCCGCATTCTCCACCAAGTGTAACAGGAACCACTTTTAACCACGGTCTTCTAGGGCATAAATGCAGCACAGGACAGTCACTGTAGTTCAAAAGGCTTTATTTTTCACAGCAATAACAAACAGGCAGTTCATTTTCAACAGAGGGAAATCCTTCCTCTGCAGCAAAGCTAAATGCTTTTAAATGTGTCCCAGCACTTCACAGCATTCCACAAGTGCTTTGTAAAAATAATGTCCTTTTACAGTTCACAGGAACAAAGTCTTTTACACAGTGTAACAAACACACACACCAGCTTCTGTAGCTGTATATCTCTCTCTCAAGGCCTAAGTGAGGCTGCTATTTAAACCCTCACAACTTATAATTAGCCACACCTGTGATTAGCTGCTGGACAGCTTCCCAGCTGTCTGGGATAATCAAATACACACTCTTTCTCCCTGGGGTTTTAACTGAAAGGAGAAATAGCATGTACAATGCTTGGTCTTAAATATCTTCCATTTATAACCAGGCCTTGCTTTCTGTCACAATATATATATATATATATATATATATATATATATATATATATATATATATATATATATATGTATATATATATATATATACAGTATAAATATATATTTGTGCAAAAAACATCAGATATATGTATAAATATGTAGTAGAACATATTCTTCTATGTGAAAAACATTGGAATGTGAAATATTCATATTTTCATGTCGGGTTAACCCACTTGAGAATATATGATCGGGTTTGCATGCCAATAGGCAGTTAGCTTTTATTTACCTTTTTTATGCTCCAATGGGGAATACTTTATCGCACACGCAATATTTTAAGTTCGTCTTTTTACTCACATCGGGTTAGCGCAAGAGAGAAAACTGTTTACATTCAACTCATAATACGAGCAAAACCCAATGCACTCAAAAACAGAGGTGAAGCTTAAAAAAAATGAAAATTGCTCAGAGTTTTAGAACATTTATTGGATCCCAATCTCCCCGTGCTCTCAGAGGCCCCCAAATAGCTCCATAACCTGAGAGACTTGCAGCTGTAGTGATCACATTCCAGGTAGGATAAGCAAAAGAAGCCCCCTGAATAATAAACTCCAGTTAGAGAATGACTTGTACCGGGATTCAAAAATATCCTTTGAAACATCTGAATATAATCTCTGCACCAGTGACATAGCATATAAGGCTAAAGAGGCCTCATGTGAAAATGTACAACCAGAATTCCATATGGAGCAGCAATTATGAGACCTATGACTTCCATAGAAAAGGCAACCAAGGGTAAAGAGAGAGACTGAAGGTTCAGACAAGCTGACACAAATTTTAACCTTTTCTGCACTGTTAGAGAAACACTCATGGAGAATGAATCTATTTAAAATGCAAAAAAGTTACTTTTGTTTAACGAACCAAAGAACTTTTTGGAAAATTTATCCTCCAACCATGCTGTTGAAGAAACAAAAAGAGTCCGTTGTTGTGAGATTCTGCTAAAGAAAAAGACGGAGCTTAAACCAAGATGTTGTCCAGGTATGAAAATGCTGCAATACCTGATCACAGACAAAAGGGCATCCAGAACCTTTGTGAATATTCTTAGAGCTGTAGCCAGATCAAATGGTAGAGCAACAAACTGAAAATTCCTGTCCAGAAAGGGAAACCTCAGAAACTGGAAATGTTCTTTGTGAATTGGAACATGAAGGTAAGTGTCCATGAAATCTATTGTGGACATAAACTAACCTTGCTGAACTAAAGGCAGAATAATACGAATAGTTTCCATTTTGAAAGATGGAATCCTTACAAACTTGTTCAGAACTGGTCTAAAAGTACCTTCCTTCTTTGGAACAATGGAGAGATTTGAATAAAATCCCATCCCCTGTTCCAGCATAGGAACTGGTACAATCACTTCCATAGCTTCCAGATCTTCCAGAACAGGACCAGAATGAGGCTCAGCATCTTCTCAGCATGTAAGGGAGAAGTGTGACTATACACAAAAGCTGTGCACTGTAAGCAGCCGCACAGATGTGTGCATAAGAGATGCAAGAGATGCTTGGAGCCAAGTAAGTCTCTCCCTTTATTGCAATGATCACGTTTTTGAATCTGAGTATCTATCTACAGTGACATCTTTCATAATTCAGGAACTACAAGTAAATTCTAACGCGGTTATTCACAGCTATGTTTGGAAATCTTATGTTGGTGTTTTTGATTAATTTGTGATGCAATAACATTATACAGTCACTTTGAGGTTTTCATTAGGATTTGAGCCATACTGTGTTTTGAACTTTGCGCTATTGATTTACCTTGAGTGGTGTTAGCTCTCAACAGAGCTAACCATTTATTGCTCTTCTTGTAATCTAGGGCAAAGTTGTTTCAAATATTATTATGTTCTATCTGAAACACGAAAGAAAAAAGTTTGAGTTTCATGTTTCTTTAAGAAAAAGCTATTTAAATGTAACAGCTATTTAAATAACACTATCGTTTGATCACTGACTGATGAGGTCACCCGACCTCTCACATAAAAGGTTGGTGTGCTCAATTTAGGGCTACTACCTTGGCCATGGTTTACTGGACAGTTATGAATTAAAAGGTGAGCACATAACTGACTATAGATCTACAATGTATCATCGAGAGACCAAATAGATGTAAAATAATTTATTTTAAAACTAAGAAAAATTTATATAGTAAAATACAGACCAATGAAATACAGACAATTAAAATCAAATATATACCATCAGTTAATGGCATTAAGTATCTAAGCAGGTATTACAAAGAGATCAAACTATTTCAGAATGGCACACTAAAATGGAAATAAATGTAGTCCAAAATAGGACATTTACCAATGGGACTGTGTCCAGTGAACTATACACAGCGTTTTTTTCGTTTCTTTAGTTCACTGGACATCGTCCCATTGGTAAATGTCCTATTTTGGACTACATTTATTTCCATTTTAGTGTGCCATTCTGAATTAGTTTGATCTCTTTGTAATCCATAGACGTTAACAATTATATAGACACCCATAGTTGTCACCAAAGATTTTGGTTACAAAATATACCAAAGGGGCAATTTCTCCGTATTAGGAGAAATTTCAAAGAAATTAGTGAATATAGAAAACAATCAGATATACTAGAACGTTTTTTTTTTTAAAAAAACTATTCAAGTGTAGACTTAGAGAAATCTATAGATGAGATTGCCAACAAAGATAGAAAAGAACTTAATCAAAGAAGCAATATGAGAATTCCAAAATTAACAATACCCTAATTTTTCAACACAGCACACAAAGCAGACAGTTGACAGATATTATTAATAAACATTGGGGTATATAAATGCAGGACCCTACTCTGGGAGTAATTTTGGGAGTACGCCCAAATTTTATTTTTAAAAAGGTACCTAACCTCAAAGCCCAATTATCAAATAAAATCGTAAAAAAAGACAACAATAATAAAAACTGGTTATTGCGCTCTAAAATGGGATTTAGAAGATGTCAGGACTGCAATGCTTGCAGACAGATGAAAAAAGGCAATAGATTAGTAGATATATTTTACTCTAGTGATAGAAAAAATAAATACAATATTAAACAATTCATTACATGTAATAGCAAGAATGTAATATATCTATTGCGTTGTTCATGTGACCTAATAAATATAGGTCGCACTTCAAGACTTTTAAAAACCAGGCTGAGTGAGCATATATAAAATATTGAAAAAGGTTTTTTAAAACACTCTCTATCTGCCCATTTTTAAAAAAAACACAATAAAAAGGTATCTGAATTAGAATTTCTAGGCATCAGGAAGGTTTAAGCCCTTTAAGCCAGGGGCACGGACTGGGTTAGGGAGCAGCTGACCGTGGCGGGCATATCACCGCCTGAAGGAGCAGAGACTACAGGCCTAGGCAGGACAGCACGGCCCCTTGGGGGGAGACCTGCCAGGAGGGCCAGGCCACCGGAGCGGCTCAGTCAGGATCTGACAGGCAGGCCCAGGACCAAAGGGCCGTGTTTGAGGAGCGGAAGGAGGGCATCACCTGGTGCATAAGGAGCTGCATCAGCTGGAGCATCAACGCCGCAGAGGCCTGGAGCGGCAGCGGAAAGGGTAGAAGAGCCGGTGGATGGAGGACAAAGGGCTGATGTCCCCACCTAGTGGTTGGGCGGCAGAGGAAGGAAGCCAAGGGCTGCGGTTGCAGGTAGGTGGAGGGTTGTGGGTGCAGGCAGTATGGTGGTAAGCTAGGTAGTGTGGTGGTGGATCAGGAGAGGAGCAGCAGAAGGCCCGGGCCTATGGGCAGGTACTGGTGGGGGGGAGCCATGGGAGGGAGGAGGGCAGTGGAAGCTGCTAATGGCCTAATTGTTAGTGCAGCGCCGGGCGCGCTGACGGATGCCTTGGGGACCAGGTGGGGACACGTGGATGGTGCTGGGGGGGGCGGGATAAGCAACAGGATAAGCCCCTTTCGATTGCTGATTGTTAATTTTAAAAATGATAGTAGGGTGGCTGTTATGGCGGTCCGTGAGGGGTATAGGCCCCTGGTTGGGGAGGCAAAGGAAGAATATTCATCCTCCCGCAGGGGGCTAGTATGGGGTAATGAGGGGGTTAGGTGTAGCTACCCATGCAAGCAGGGGTTGAGCAGGGGCCAGTGAAGGTGAGGTATGATATAAAAAAAAAGGGGATACGTAGGGGGTGAGATGCGGGAGTGGTGTGTTAGGAGTGAGTTGGTCCCAGGAGCTCATGGGAGGCTGGCAGAATTCGGGGGAAGAGGAGTGGCCGGTATATATATTAAAACAAAAAGAAAAGAAATTTTGCTGCTCTGGCCCAAAGGAAATTTTGCTGCTCTGACCCTCCCCCCCCTTCTTTTCAAACCCTCCTCTCCCCCCCTCTCTCTCTCTTCCTCCCCCCTCTCTCTCTCTCTCTTCCCCCCTTTTCCTTTTCTCCCTTTTGTTGTGGCCCCACCGTCCCCCCCTCCCCCTCCCATCCTGTTCATGGTCCCCTGTGGGTATTGCCCCCCTCCCTCATGGGGGTTGGGGCGGGGTTTGTGATGGGGGGAAGGAGAAGGGAAGTTTTATTTTAATATGTGGTGTTGTTTTTTTGTATGCCTCCCCCAACTCCAGCAGGAAACAGAGTTACGGCCGGGAGCAGTGACGGCGGACCTGCAGGGCAGGGGTCACCATTAAGGGAGCCTGATTATAATGAAATGGACATGGATACGATTTTATTAGGAGATTCTAATAATGAGTTTGAGGACGAGCAGCAAGGGGACACAGAAGAGTCGGGAGCATCGGCGGCAGACCAGGTAGGCGACATGAGTGTGTTGACCCAGCTGTTGCAAATTATGTCCCCTGGTGTTGCTGGAGGGGAGAGAGAGAGGAGGGGTCCTAGTCAGGAAAGGGGCCAGGGACAATGGACTGGTGACAGCGGGTGCAGGACTGACACGGGGTGGTCTGGTAGGACCGGCCTTGAAAATGAGTTCTCTTTACAGGCAGGATATGTGCACAGCTATAGGTATGGCAGCCAGAAAGGTAGCGGGTCCAGAGTGGATAGAGGGTGGGGCAGGTTCCGTTCCCCAGTGGATGACAGGAGAAGGAGGGTTTTGCATGCTTCACCTACATGGGGCAGGTTGGAGAGGTCTCCTAGGAGAGGCAGCAACACTGAAAGGGAGAGAGGAAGGACCAGGGTGCGGTCAATGGGGTGGCCAAGAGAAGAAGCCGAGAGAGCTGATAGCTGGTCGGTGGAGAGGACTAGGAGGCCAGAAGTTGAAGGACACAGGAGCCGGGAGGCCAGCAGCATGGGACCAGCTACAGCACCTATCAGCACAGGTGAGATGGCTGAGTGGCTGCAGAATTCTTTGTAAATAAAAAAAGTTTGGGGCAGCAGGTGGGAGCACGGGGGGGGTGTTGTGGCTAATGCCACAGGAGGATCCATCAAGGTGACTGAAGTCGCAATGAGTAGACCATGTTTGTGTATGATTGGGCCGCTGGGCATCCATCTGACTCAGGAGATCAAAGAGAAGATTTGGAAGTGGGAGTTCTTGGAGATTTTCTCAGTTTGTGGAGATCAAAGAGGATCCAAAAGGGGAGCAGGGGAAGAAGGAGGAGGAAGAGCACAAGAAAAGATACAGAAAGCTGCCAAAGACTTTTGGGAATTGGTCACAGGCATTTTGTATATTGGTTCTGCATTGTTTTGCTACTTTGATGAAATCTCAGGGGTGTATCGGACATATGGAGGGATGGCTTGTTGGTGGTATGATGAACAGTTCCGCCAGAGGATAGCTGTGAGGCCGGATATGAAGTGGAATGATCAGGACATGGGTATCTGGCTGGAGATGATGACCCCGCTCAGAGGAGGGCAGTCCTTTCGTGGCTCAGGCAGGACAGGTGTTGGGGGAGCCGGAGCAACAGCAGTGGTGGCACTCAGAAAAGGCTTATGCTTTCAGTTCAATTACAGCAGTGCAGATTTGGGGGGTCATGTCAGTATAAGCATGAATGCTCAGGTTGCGGGGGAACTCACGTGTTCTCGAGATGCTTTAGGAGGGGGAGTGTGCCGGCTAAGCCGGGGGACGTGGTTATACAGGGCATGGACTCTGGTGAAGGTCGTAGAGATGGTGCCGTGGTTAAGACAGTACGCTAGGGGGAAGAGGGGGAGGCTGGATGCGGAGCTGCTGCTCACCGGTTTTAGTTCAAGGTTCTGGATACCATTCAACAAAAAAACATAATTTATGCTTACCTGATAAATTTATTTCTCTTGTAGTGTATCCAGTCCACGGATCATCCATTACTTGTGGGATATTCTCCTTCCCAACAGGAAGTTGCAAGAGGATCACCCACAGCAGAGCTGTTATATATAGCTCCTCCCCTAACTGCCATATCCAGTCATTCGACCGAAACTAGCCAAGAAAGGAGAAACCATAGGGTGCAGTGGTGACTGTAGTTTAATTAAAATTTAGACCTGCCTTAAAAGGACAGGGCGGGCCGTGGACTGGATACACTACAAGAGAAATAAATTCTTTAGGTAAATTATCAGGTAAGCATAAATTATGTTTTCTCTTGTTAAGTGTATCCAGTCCACAGATCATCCATTACTTGTGGGATACCAATACCAAAGCTAAAGTACACAGATGATGGGAGGGACAAGGCAGGAACTTAAACGGAAGGGACCACTGCCTGTAGAACCTTTCTCCCAAAAATAGCCTCCGAAGAAGCAAAAGTATCAAATTTGTAAAATTTTGAAAAGGTATGAAGTGAAGACTAAGTCGCCGCTTTGCAAATCTTTTCAACAGAAGCCTCATTTTTAAAGGCCCAGGTGGAAGCCACAGCTCTAGTAGAATGAGCTGTAATTCTTTCAGGGGGCTGCTGTCCAGCAGTCTCGTAGGCTAAGCGTATTATGCTCCGAAGCCAAAAAGAAAGAGGTTGCCGAAGCCTTTTGACCTCTCCTCTGTCCAGAGTAAATGACAAACAGGGAAGATGTTTGACGAAACTCCTTAGTCGCTTGTAAGTAAAACTTTAAAGTACGGACTACGTCTAGATTATGTTACAGACGTTCCTTCTTTGAAGAAGGATTAGGACACAATAATGGAACAACAATCTCTTGATTGATATTCTTGTTAGAAACTACCTTAGGTAAAAACCCAGGTTTTGTACGCAGAACTACTTTATCTGTATGGAAAATCAGATAAGGAGAATCACATCGTAAGGCCGATAACTCAGAGACTCTACGAGCCGAGGAAATAGCCATCACAAACAGAACTTTCCAAGATAAAAGTTTGATATCAATGGAATGAAGGGGTTCAAACGGAACTCCTTGAAGAACTTTAAGAACCAAGTTTAAGCTCCATGGGGGAGCAACAGGTTTAAACACAGGCTTAATTCTAACCAAAGCCTGACAAAATGCCTGAATGTCTGGAACCTCTGCCAGACGCTTGTGCAAAAGAATAGACAGAGCAGAAATCTGTCCCTTTAAAGAACTAGCTGATAGTCCTTTTTCCAAACCCTCTTGGAGAAAAGACAATATCATAGGAATCCTAACCTTACCCCATGAGTAATTCTTGGATTCACACCAATAAAGATATTTGCGCCATATCTTATGGTATATTTTCCTGGTGACAGGCTTTCGTGCCTGTATTAAGGTATCAATGACTGACTCTGAGAAGCCACGCTTTGATAATATCAAGCGTTCAATCTCCAGGCAGTCAGCCTCAGAGAAATTAGATTTGGACGATTGAAAGGACCTTGTATTAGAAGGTCCTGTCTCAAAGGCAGAGTCCAAGGTGGAAAGGATGACATGTCCACTAGGTCTGCATACCAGGTCCTGCGTGGCCACGCAGGCGCTATCAAGATCACCGATGCTCTCTCCTGTTTGATTTTGGCAATCAGTCGAGGGAGCAGAGGAAACGGTGGAAACACATAAGCCAGGTTGAAGAACCAAGGCGCTGCTAGAGCATCTATCAGCGTCGCTTCTGGGTCCCTGGACCTGGATCCGTAACAAGGAACCTTGGTGTTCTGGCGAGACGCCATGAGATCCAGTTCTGGTTTGCCCCAACGATGAACCAATTGAGCAAACATCTCCGGATGGAGTTCCCACTCCCCCGGATGAAAAGTCTGACGACTTAGAAAATGCCTTGCCTGGTGGAGTAGCAGTTATGGGTACCTCCTGGATGGGCAGGAGAGATATTGGTGGGTAATGAGTTGGATAATGGAGAATCAGTGACTGCTATGGGCAAGCCCTGTGTTTAAGTTGGTTTAAGTGTTTGATTATTTATTACTGGTTATATGTGTTTTATAAATAAAAGCTGTGGCCTTTGTACCCCATTTTGGTGTTGTGTCTTTAATTTAGATAAGTACCGAGTGGAAGGGTCATACAGAAGAAGCGTACTGACATTTACCTAATTAACAAGCAAGGAAGTACAGGTAAAAATAATGCATGTAAAGTAGTAAAAAAGTGTGCAGAGATCTCCTGCTCAGACCTTACCCCCCCCCCCCCCCCCTTATAGGATCATTTTATCTCCTTGTGCCTCAGGCAGTCATAATGAATTATTATAATTCATAATGCCTGCGGCATTCAGTGTGCTGCACTGCTTAACCAATTACCTCTATTATTTTTTTTAAAACTATTATTGTATCTGTAATGATATTATAACTGGGGTCCTCTTAATGCTACAAAAATTATATAGACTTTTTAAAATTAGTAGATCAAATTGATTCAATATTTGTGAGTAAGTCTAGGTCAGAATCAATTTGTGCGTAATGGAAATGAGAACTACTGTATGAGAAAAAGATATATCAATTACACTGTTCTTATATCTTACTCTGTAAAGAAAGCAGTTGTGATTGGTTAGATGCATTTTTGTAACCTATAATACAAAACCTCTAACACAAAAGAAACAAATTAATATCAAAAAGGTAATCTAGAGAATGCACTGATTCCAAGTATATCAAATATAGCTTAGTATAAGTTTGATCACATGATCCACAACAAATACATATCTTGCTTAAACACATCAAACAGCAAAATAAGCAAATAATTCTAAAACACTAAGGGCCAGATAACGAGTGGAACGCTACTAGTTGCGCATCGGGCTTATCATGGCTGTTTGTGTGCATCGGAAGGAACGCTCATATAACAAGTTAAAATTAAATCCAAAAGCGTGAGTTCAATTGTGATTTACGCAAGAATAATTACTGTGACCTCAGAGCTCTGGTTAACTGTTATGAAAAACTAAAAAGTGTCACAAAATACATAGAAAATACATTTAAAAGTACAGTTACAATCATACTAACACTATGTAATAAAAATTATAATTAAAAAAATATTGCACAAAAAAGTTATACAGGCTCAAAGATATGAGGTCTCAGGTGTGAAAAAAAAAGCAGGCAAAGGGCTTTAACATAGAGATACATACATATACGTCTAAATATGTATATGTATTTATATATATATACTGTGTATATATATATATATATATAATATATATATATATATATATATATATGTGTGTGTGTGCATATGTATTTAAGTATTTATATGCGTATTTATGTATTTACAGACAGATATACACATATAAACACATGAATACATATGTACACACACACACACACATATATATATATATATATATATATATATATATATATATATATATATATATATATATATATATAGTTTTGCACAGCCAACTCAGTTATATAAATATACTTTTTCCCTCTGTGATTACCTTGAATCCAAGCATCTTCTTACAGCCACTGACTATATGACTTTTTATTTATTATCTATTGACTTGCATTTTAGCCAATTAGTGCTGTGTTGTGCTGACTCTTAAATAACTCCACGGGCGTGAGCACAATGTTATCTATATGGCCCACATGAACTAGCAGTCTCCTGTTTTGAAAAGCAAATGAAAAAGCATGTGATAAGAGGCTGTCTGAAGAAAACTTAGAAACAGATAGAAATTTAGAGGTTTAAATGTTAGAAAGTATATTAATATAACAATATTGGTAGTGCAAAGCTGAGGAATGGGTAGTAAAGGCATTATTTATCTTTTTAAAATATAACAATTTTAGTGTTGATTGTCCCTTTAAGTAGCTAAAAACATGTAAATTCATACCTAATGTTATACTGTGTATTTACTGTTAATATTTTACATTCCAATGTTCATCACATAAGGGAATACGTTCTATGTATTTTTAAATTGATATTCCTATATATATCTGTATGTATAGTTAATTTTGTTGGCGGGGTCAATCCCCTTTGTAGATAACTATTTTTGCAGATCTGAGCGATTGTGAGTTTGCACTGAAGCTGTGTGAGGTGCAGGACTATAGATTGTGTATAATTTGGAAGTGTTCTTGTGGATATTTGTCCCCTATATATTTTCTTAATCTAAGTTTTAAAGCACACACCATACATTCAATTGTATATATTAACTTATTAGAATAAAAGTCATGTTTTATTAAATCCCTGTTTCAGGTGACCTTCTATGCCATCCATACATATTTATTGATATATGAGACAAATACTCAAAATATTATATAGCATATAAATCAAACCATATAATCCGATGTTTGCGGGTAATGGCAGTCCCAATAAGTATGTGGGAATGTTAAAGTTATAATAGTTATAATAATACAGGTTTTACCTCTGTAATTACTTTGTATCTAAGCCTCTGCAGACTGTCCCCTTATTTAATTTCTTTTGACAGACTTGCATTTTAGCGAATCAGTGCTCACTCCTCGGTAAATTCACGTGCATAAGCTCAATGTTATCTATATGAAACACATGAACTAACACCCTCTACTGGTTAAAAACTGTCAAAATGCATTTAGATTAGAAGCGGCCTTCAAGGTCTAAGAAATTAGCATATGAACCTCCTAGGTTTAGCTTTCAACTAATAATACCAAAAGAACAAAGCAAAATTGGTGATAAAAGTAAATTGGAAAGTTGTTTAAAATTACATGCCCTATCTGACTCATGAACGTTTTTTTGGACACTGAACCCAATTTTTTTTCTTCTGTTATTCAGATAGAGCATGCAATTTTACTCCTATTATCACATTTTCTTCATTCTCTTGGTATCTTTATTTGAAAAGCAAGAATGTAAGTTTAGATGCCGGCCCATTTTTGGTTAACAACCAGGGTTGTTCTTGCTGGTTGGTGGATAAATTCACCCACCAATAAACAAGTGCTGTCCAGGGTACTGAACCAAAAATTGGCTAGCTCCTTAGCTTAGATGCCTTCTTTTTCAAATAAAGATAGCAAGAGAACGAAGAAAAATTGATAATAGGAGTAAATTAGAACATTGCTTAAAATTGCATGCTCTATCTGAATCACGAAAGAAAAAATTTGGGTTCAGTGTCCCTTTAACAACATTCAAAGTAAAAAAAAAAAAGCCCAAATGTAATTTCCATTCTGGATCACATTTCCTTTAAAGTTCACATAAAAATGCAATATCCCATAAATGTCACAATTTATGTTTTGATTGCATTTTGCTTTTTCCACACACATTGCATCTTAAGCTCCAGTCACATGTGAATCCATGTCATACTAACCACGAGTTTTGAGGGTCATATGTTTTTTAATGTAATTCTTTACATTCTTGCTTTGTTGCCTATTTATTTTACTCCGTTTTGTCAATTCTTTGAGATTCGTAATTGCACTAGTTTCTGTTTTGGATTAACCAGTTATTTTTTTGGCCTTGTTCCAGATCTCTCTCCTAACCAATGATTTTGTCCTTGTCTTTTCCTGATTGTTACTGGGTACTTGCTAGTTTTTGACCTCTCTCTTTTGGACCTCTCTTTTGGCTTTCTTTCTGGCTGTTCCAGTTCTGACCTATGACTGCCAGACTACACTACTTTCTGTTTACTTCAAGCAGTGAATGACAACTGTCAACTCCACTACAGTATCAACTCTTGGTCAATATCAATAATCAACCTTTAGGTCAATATCAGGACTGACAGGTGCTCCACATTGGGAAAGTATTATTTCTTACACAGAAGCTGGAACATCTACAAAATATCCATCACAAAGCCCCTTAGTCAACCAGTCCCTAATCAAATGTTGCCATTATCTCTTGCTGCATTATTAACGGTGATGTTGAGAAAGGCTGAGCTTGATGGACTTGATAGTCTTTTTTCAACCTATATTAATATGTAACTTTGTCATTAGTGCTCACTGTTTATACTTGAAAGTGTAGGATGTAGTAGTAGTACTAGTATTAGATATGTGCAGGGACAAAACATTTTTCGGACAAATAGTTTGATACAGAACAAAAAAAAATTGTTTCATTCAAGATTAGTTCATGGGTCATTCGATTCTTCAACAACATTATTCAACCACATTATTTGGTCATTAAATGAAATCAGCTGGACAGAAGATATATATAAATACTGTATATATACAGTATACTGTGTAGGGTCTGGATTGTGAAGAACAAAGTGAATCTTACATATTTATTGTTTAATTCAGGAATTAACCAACTGACAAAGCAGGGGTTTAACAAAACCTCACTGACACAGGGGTTTAACTAAACCTCACTGGCCCCCACGATAAAGGCTGCATCGGGGCACTTCATTTCAACAGTGCCGTTTCTGGATGTTTAAAATCAGCAAAAGCTGAGCCACGAGGTGCATAGGAGCTAGAGGAGTTGCTTCTCAGTTACTGTGAGTAATCATTTGCCCTTAGCTATACTGCACCAGGAGATATCCCTCCTGTACAAATACTGTGTCCGGTTTTTCTGCACTAACACATGGTGACAGCCATCATGGAAAGCCACCTGCCATATTTGTATAGGCCAACAAAGGCATGTTTTTTGCACTGTGAGCCCTGTCTTTTAGGGGGGCACATACAGGGAGTGCAGAATTATTAGGCAAATGAGTATTTTGACCACATCATCCTCTTTATGCATGTTGCCTTACTCCAAGCTGTATAGGCTCGAAAGCCTACTACCAATTAAGCATATTAGGTGATGTGCATCTCTGTAATGAGAAGGGGTGTGGTCTAATGACATCAACACCCTGTATCAGGTGTGCATAATTATTAGGCAACTTCCTTTCCTTTGGCAAAATGGGTCAAAAGAAGGACTTTACAGGCTCAGAAAAGTAAAAAATAGTGAGATATCTTGCAGAGGGATGCAAAGCTTCTGAAGCGTGATCATCGAACAATCAAGTGTTTCATTCAAAATAGTGAACAGGGTCGCAAGAAGCGTGTGGAAAAACCAAGGCGCAAAATAACTGCCCATGAACTGAGAAAAGTCAAGCGTGCAGCTGCCAAGATGCCACTTGCCACCAGTTTGGCCATATTTCAGAGCTGCAACATCACTGGAGTGCCTATAAGCACAAGGTGTGCAATACTCAGAGACATGACCAAGGTAAGAAAGGCTGAAAGACGACCACCACTGAACAAGACACACAAGCTGAAACGTCAGGACTGGGCCAAGAAATATCTCAAGACTGATTTTTCTAAGGTTTTATGGACTGATGAAATGAGAGTGAGTCTTGATGGGCCAGATGGATAGGCCCGTGGGTGGATTGGTAAAGGGTAGAGAGCTCCAGTCCGACTCAGACGCCAGCAAGGTGGAGGTGGAGTACTGGTTTGGGCTGGTATCATCAAAGATGAGCTTGTGGGGCCTTTTCGGGTTGAGGATGGAGTCAAGCTCAACTCCCAGTCCTACTGCCAGTTTCTGGAAGACACCTTCTTCAAGCAGTGGTACAGGAAGAAGTCTGCATCCTTCAAGAAAAACATGATTTTCATGCAGGACAATGCTCCATCACACGCGTCCAAGTACTCCACAGCGTGGCTGGCAAGAAAGGGTATAAAAGAAGAAAATCTAATGACATGGCCTCCTTGTTCACCTGATCTGAACCCCATTGAGAACCTGTGGTCCATCATCAAATGTGAGATTTACAAGGAGGGAAAACAGTACACCTCTCTGAACAGTGTCTGGGAGGCTGTGGTTGCTGTTGCACGCAATGTTGATGGTGAACAGATCAAAACACTGACAGAATCCATGGATGGCAGGCTTTTGAGTGTCCTTGCAAAGAAAGGTGGCTATATTGGTCACTGATTTGTTTTTGTTTTGTTTTTGAATGTCAGAAATGTATATTTGTGAATGTTAAGATGTTATATTGGTTTCACTGGTAAAAATAAATAATTGAAATGGGTATATATTTGTTTTTTGTTAAGTTGCCTAATAATTATGCACAGTAATAGTCACCTGCACACACAGATATCCCCCTAAAATAGCTATAACAAAAACAAACTAAAAACTACTTCCAAAACTATTCAGCTTTGATATTAATGAGTTTTTTGGGTTCATTGAGAACATGGTTGTTGTTCAATAATAAAATGAATCCTCAAAAATACAACTTGCCTAATAATTCTGCACTCCCTGTAGAGGGGCTAGGCATGATGTATATGGAGTAAAATCAATACTGATTATAGGGTCTGATAGGCCCCTAGAGGTGCAAGCCTTGTATAGACTGAGATCTCTGAGATCCCTATTGTATGCCCTTGTGACAAAAACATTGCTGGATTGTTATTTAATAGTAAAACTGTAAATTTGATGCCTTTCTCCCCTGCAGAAAAACCTTGATTAATGTTTTAATCAGATGAGTGAATAAACTAAGGGCTAGATTTCAAGTGGAGGGCTTTAGTGCCGCAACTGGGCAAATTTGCAGTTACAAATGACTGGTTATTGCTACCGCAAGCTCGCAGTAGCAATTAGCGCTTAGAAAATTAACCAGAGATCAGATCGCTGGTTAATTTTCTAAAAGTGCACCAAATGCCCCACTAGGCAGTATTTAGGGAATAAAAGTGTTAAAAAATATGGCACCCGAAAAGTGCCTTTACATTGCGGTCTATGTGAACTGTGTGTTCCCTGTAAATATATATGTACTGTATATGCTTATATTTATATACACATACTAACTCATAAATATATATGTATATACTCAGATACATATATATTTACATTTGCTGCACTACTTACCCCCTTCGCTGTGCTTAGATTCTTTGCCGTGTATGATGACATCAGAACAAGGCTGCCATTGGAGCCTATGGAAGCGTGCTCGTGTGAGCGCAATGCTTCCGTGCAATGCAAACTTGAGGTCGCGTTCGCATTGCACCTAACTCGTAATACCAGCGCACATTTTCAGTTGAGCTCAAATATCGCTTTCACGGAAGTGATATTTTGCGCTCAATTTGTTATCTGGCCCTAAATGTTTGAGTTGATTTGTTCATTTGTTAGTTTATTTGTTTAAAGGGCAGCAGTTTTCAAAGGGACAGTCTACACCAGAATTGTTATTGTTTTAAAAGATAGATAATCCCTTTATTACCCATTTCCCAGTTTTGCATAACCAACACAGTTATAATAATATACTTTTTACCTCTGTGATTATCTTGTATCTAAGCCTCTGCAAGCTGCCCCTTTTTCAGTTCTTTTGACAGACTTGCAGTCTAACCAATCAGTGCCTGCTCCCAGATAACTTCTCGTGCATGAGCACCAGTGATGTGCAGTCACTAGAGGCAGGTGAGGCAGTGATTCACCTCTCATATGGGCAAAAATATATATTTTTATTGGCTTTAAAAAAAAATTGTAATTTTTTTTTCCCAGCATTTTTTTTTCTCACAGCTATATGTTGTGCAATGAAGAGGCACAAGCAGGTCTGCCCACCATTACACAACATGCTGCGCCATCTACTGGATGCAAGTGGTTAAGATCATTGCATGGCCCATTAACTGCTTATTTGAGGCAGTCCTATTTGGGCTGAACCAATCCAGCGAGAGGCATTAGTAAGTGGAACATAGGGTTGGGGCTGGATGTTAAATCATATAAAACAAAACAAAAACGGAAAAAAACAACTTTTATATATTTTGTTGCTGTCCTGTGAACCTGCTAGCTTTGCTAAAGTGAAAAAGAGAGTTCTGTTCTTCCCCTCTAAGTGCAGTGGAATGTGCCACTGTCACTTCCTGAATCCTTCCAGAGCAGGAGAGAGGCACAGAGAGCAGTGTTTCACCCACATCTTATTAAAGTAAGATTTTACTGATAGGGATTCTGTTAGTGAAAATGATAATTTAATGAATGTGGTTTAGTGTTTGTTTACTCTTTTACAGCAGGGTCATTTTTGTATTTTGTTTACTCAAACTTTACACCCACTAGCTTAGCAGCTTGCCTCTGTACTTCACACTAAATTATAGACTAATTTTCTGAACTCTCTGTAGCTCTGCTGTTTTATAACTTTAAAATGCAGTGCCCCCCCCCTTGTGTGTGTGTGTGTGTGTGTGTCTCTCTCTCTATCTATCCATCTCTCTCCTTATGTGTTGTTCTCCCCCATGGTCTCTTTCTCTCTCTGTCTCTCTTCCTCCCCCTCTGACTCTCATCCCTTATGTAATGAAAGAATCTATAAGCATAATTTGCAGCATTAAAGTAAAAAGTATGTTTTAAACATATTTTAATGGGCATGGATTTCTAGATCTCAAAATCAGAGCAAGCATTGTGTTATCTGGCAAGAGTTTCTGTTACAATCCTTTAAACTAAAATCAGATGTTTACTAAGTTGACCAGTTTTCCAAGACACCATTTAAAGGGACATGAAACCCATATGAAACCCATATGCAAATTTAAATAACTTTCCAATTTACATCTAATATCTAATTTTCTTCATTATTTTGATGTCCTTTGTTGAAAATCATATCTAAATATGCTCAGTAGCTGCTGATTGGTGGCTGCACATAGATACCTCATGTGATTGGCTCACCCATGTGCATTGCTATTTCTTCAACAAAGGATATCTAAAGAATGAAGGCATATCCTGCCTCACCAGCCTCTGACATCACTGCACGTCACTGATGAGCACAGTGTTATCTATATGAAATACGTGAACTAACACCCTCTAGTGGTGAAAAACTGTTAAAATGCAATCTGAAAGAGGTGGGCTTCAAGGTCTAAGAAATTAGCATATGAACCTCCTAGGTTAAGCTTTCAACTAAGAATACCAAGAGAACAAAGCAAAATTGTTGATAAAAGTAAATTGGAAAATTGTTTAAAATTACATGCTCTATCTGAATCATGAAAGTTTATTTTGGCCTAGACTGTCCCTTTAAACTAATGTAAAGAATATTGCAAAATTAGTAATTTTATATATTGCATTCACTTGAATGCATATGTCTAATTGTTATTTTCATTATTATTTTTATTGTAATTATTTAGTATGCGGTGCAAAAAATACTATTTTATATTCGTTTAATCTAATGTGCAACAACGGGATGGACCATACATTTTCTGAGGTAACTTCTGTAGCTGTACAAGGCCTTCATGTTTGCATTACACATACTGTGAGAGAAAAAAAGAGATGAATAAAAAAAATCTGCTTCACATGACAGTTAGACAGGTGCCCCTGTGTGTAAATCTCCTTAGACAGCTGCCCGATTTGACCATTGAAAAATATGTTCTTTCAATATGCATTTCTGAGTTAATCAAAATGCACAATTGAAGCCAATTTTACATCTATTTAGTGTTATTCTCCTATATTTTAATCCCAATTCACTCATTGTGACAAAGAATTATATTTTGACAGAGGGCTCTCACATTAATGCCCAGTCTTTGTGTGTGGTCCAGTAGGCTTCACTATGTACAGTAACTTGTGTTCAGACAACTTTCCCTGGCATTGAAAAACTGCAACAGACTTTGGGGAATCTGCCAAGATTTAGGAGCCTTGATACAGCCAACCTCAGACTAATAATTTTATATCTCAATATATGTTAAGTACATAAAAATAGACAGTTCTAGCAGTGCGTTATGCTCTTGCAAAAGAAGGGTAAATAACAGAAACATGTTCATATGGCATCAGAGTGCCTACAACACCTAACTTTAGCAATGTCCATATGTCTATTTGTCTGAAAGCTGAACTTACTGAGAAAATAATTTCTTTCTCTATGGAAACTTTAAATCAGGGTGCAATAAAATAAGTGCAGCTTAAAAAACTAGATAGATAGATAGATAGATAGATGGATAGATAATAGATGATAGATAGATAGATAGATAGATAGATAGATAGATAATAGATGATGATAGATAGATAGATAGATAGATAGATAGATAGATAGATAGATAGATGATAGATGATAGACAGATAGATAGATAAACAGATGATAGTTTGATAGATAGATAGATAGATAGATAGATGATAGATAGATAGATAGATAGATAGATTGATAGATAATTGATAAATAGATAGATGATAGATAGATAGATAGATAGATAGATAGATAGATAGATAGATAGATGGATAGATAGATAGATAGATAGATAGATAGATAGATAGATAGATAGATGATAGACAGATAAACAGAAGATAGTTTGATAGATAGATAGATGATAGATAGATAGATAGATAGATAGATAGATAATAGATTATAGATGATAGATAGATGATAGATAGATAGATAGATAGATGATAGACAGATAGATAGATAGATAGATAGATAAACAGATGATAGTTTGATAGATAGATAGATGATAGATAGATTGTTAGATAATCGATAGATAGATAGATAGATAGATAGATAGATTATAGACAGACAGACAAATAGATAGATAGTTGAAAGATAGATAGATGATAAATAGATGATAGATTAGATAGATATGATAGATGATAGATAGATAGATAGATAGATAGATGATAGATAGATAGATGATATATAGATAGGTAGATAGATAGATAGATAGATAGATAGATAGATGATAGATAGATAGATTGTTGTTACTGCATCAATATGTATTGCTGTGTAGAAGACTTCTTAATATTTTATTGTGATTGTGTTGAATATTTTAGCCTCTTATTTATGTAACTTATCAATGAAGTAACTCTTCACAAATAATAATAAAATAAATAATATTAGACAACATCATTTTTGAAACTATGTTCTGTGGGTACCTATGGAATACTTTAGCATCATGGTTTAATCAGTGTAGAATGCACTCCACTCTCACTCAAACACACTGGTTGTTAAAATTTGGTATCTATCTATAATATCTGTTCTATAGTTACAAAAACCACACCAATAGATCATTCATTATCTACCCAAAATCTCAGTTACAGTAAGTGCTAGATTCAGAGTGCGCTAGAAGAAAGTTTTTTGCACGCATCGGGTTGTGCTTGTATTGCAAACAGTGAAAGTAAAAAGTTATCATTTGTGCGCTAACCCACCGAACTTTGAATGTCGCACATATTTCCCCCCAAAAAGTGGAAAAATAAAACCCTACTCGCACGCTAATCCAACCTGAAAATATGAGGTGCAATTTTTTTTTAGAATTTTCATTAGATAGTGTTATAATGAGTGTAACTGTAATCTGTAATGTATTTTTGATGGGTTTTGTGACATTTCTTTTTTTCACAAAACAGTTAACCAGAGCTCGGAGGATGCTGTAATCACCTGAGATATCATTTATTTGAGCCTTTATAACTTTTAATGCAATTTTTTTAAAAATAATTTTTATTAGATGGTGTTATAATGAGTATAACTGTACTTTTACGTGTATTTATAATGTGCTTTGTGCAACTTTTTATTTGAGCGTAATAGTTAAATAGAGCTCTGAGGTTGCGCTAACCCCCAACGTGCGTTAAAATTCAATTGCACTCAATCGATCAAGTATACTTTCAACTTGTAATAAGCGTGCTACTGCCGATGCCCGCAAACAGGCACGATAAACCCGATATTGCTTGCGTGCCACTCGTACTCTGGCCCTTTATGTTGCATCGGTTAGAAAACGCTACTGAATAGGAAATGTAGCTGTCAGTCATGGGGACCACAATATAGCTGCCAGTAGTTGTTGGCTGGAAAGTCTTCCCCTGAGGACTCCTGTGATTATACTTAAAGGGACACTGAACACTAAATACATTTTATAAGCACAGTATGGAGGTTATTTCCCATCATCCTCTAGTCATGGGTGCCAACATGTTGAAATCTAGATTTAGCTAAACTTCAGTGCTGATGTGTTTACACATGTGCAGCAACTCTCCTTCATATACCTGCAATGGCACCTAGGTCCCTTAAAGGCACCACCCAATATTAGAGGGGGGTGCATGTATTTAGTTTTTGGTATCTTTTTAAGCAATCAGTATCTTACCATCTTTTATATCTAGGGGTCGATTTATCATCGGTCTGTACGACATGATCCGCTCAGCATACGATCTCGGCATTTATCATTGCACAAGCAGTTCTTGTGAACTGCTTGTTTAATGCTGCCCCCTGCAGATTTGCGGCCAATCGGTTGCTAGCAGGGGGTGTCAATCAGCCCGATCTTATTGGATAGGGCGGATTGATATCCTCAGGCGGACCAGTTATGGAGCAGCAGTCTAAAGACCGCTGCTCCATAATTGCTGTTTTCGGCGAGCCTGAAGGCTCGCACGGAAACAGAGGCATCAAGCTCCATTCAGAGCTTGATAATTCGGCCCCCTAGGCATTAAGTAGACTCCCTTGTTGGGCAATTATACAGGTTTAACTATCTAAACATCTGAATTTGTTAGTGAATTATCCAATACAAATATATCAAATCTCCAACCCCACAAATGTTTTTTACCTTGAGAAGTGTTTAAAGATCATTAATAATGCAATAATAAAATGCTATATTAAAGGGACAGTCTACTTGAACGTGTTTATTGTTCAAAAAGATAGATAATCACTCTATTACCCATTTCCTAGTTTTGCATAACCAACACTATTATATTAATATACTGTTTACATCTGTGATTACCGTGTATCTAAGCCTCTGCAGACTGCTCCCTTATCTCACTGCTATTTACAGGCTTACTTTAGCCAATCAGTGCCGACTCATGAATAACTTCACAGGAGTGAGCATAATGTTATTTATCTGTCACACATCAACTAGTGCTGTCTGGCTGTGAAAAGCTAATCAAATTAACTGAGATATGAGGCAGCCTGTAATGGCTTAGAAACAGGCAGAATTGTAGGGGTTTAGTGGTTATACATTATATTTATATAACAATGTTGGTTGTGCAAACCTTGGAAATGGGTATTAAACGCATTATCTATCTTTTTTAACAATAAAAAAACATTAAGTAGACTGTCCCTTTAAGTTAGAGAATGTTATTATTGTTCAAAATCTTGACTGTATGTTTTTTTTCACACTTACAATGCACTGCTAATCTTAAATAGGACATGAATAATAAGCCAATCAGGAGCGGCATACCCATGTAGCTGTCAGTCCTGCCAAACCATGTCCTGCTTAGGAAGACAGGTGGAGCTCAAATCTCCATGCACTTGCTTTTTAGAGAATATTAGCCTTTTTGGGCACAAAAATAGCCTTGATGTTACAAATCGGAAGTAAATGTAACCACGAGAGCACAATTGCATTTTACTCACAAGTAAACACAGTGACTTCAGACAAAACGTTTCACAAAACACATAAAAAATACATGTAACAGTACAGTAACACTTATATTAACACTGTCTGATATACATTTTTATTAAAAATATTGCAAAATATAATTATGAGGGCTCAAAGTTACTAGATGTCAGGTGTTAGAAAAAAAAGGGTCAAAAGTACTTTTACATAGGGATCCATAGGAGCACATTTATTCATATTTGTAGATCTATACATATACATGCATAGGGATGTGTACATATATATTTATGTATTTATATGTGTATATATGTATTTCAAAACATATATACACATATAAATACATACATATATATATGTATACATTCATATACTTATATATTGATGTGTTGTTTAGATCGGGGTTGCTTTAACTGTGGCTATTAGTTTTTCGGCATGAGGAGGATGCGACAGCAAAGTCACTTTCTTTTCACTTTCAACTTGCAATACGTGTGCACATTAACGCGCACGGTAAAAAAAAATTTGCGTGGATATTGCGCTCGTTGAAGTGCAAATTTACCTCCAACTCTAATCTACAGGCAGCACAACCAGTGTAAGAGATTAGCTATTTGTTAATTCCTCACACACACACAAGCGTTTGTGCAATAATAAAATGCTGTAATGCAATTTAGTCTTTTATTATTGCACTGTTTCAATTGTATAAACTCCATTGATGGACAGATATCCAGGTTACACTGTCCTAAATTCGATATTGGTTAATGAATTACTCCATTTAAATGTATCAAAACCACTAGTTCAACATTCATCTTGTTGTCCAATCATTGAGGAAGTTCAAAAAAATGGCTTTTATTTTGCAGAAAGTTTACCTATTTGAATCTCAATTGTGCATAACATGCAAAGATGATTTATTTATTGTTTTTAAAAAAAAATAAAACTTAAAAAAGAAAAAAAAATAAGTTAGAACTATTCATAATGGTTTCCTGCAGAACTTGTGATGTGTATTTTTGAGAACGGCCAATGAGCCAGCAGAGGTGTTAAAAATAGCAGAAGTTTGCCCTTCGGGAACAGGGAGGGTTGGAAGGGAAAGCAGCGTGGTGCTCTTGAACCGAATTATTGAAGTGTAAAACATATCAGTGACATTGTTACGTTTTGCTGTAGGGTAAGATATAATATACTAGGTGAAAGGTGCTACTGTTCAACTCCCTGTCACAAGGCAATAAACAAATTTCGAACTCGAAATACGATTTAAAAAAAAAAATTGTTTCATCTGCAAAAGACAGGGTTTGGTTGTTTAGCAAAAAAAGCAAGATGATGACAGAAGGTCATATTACCTCCCCCAGCAAATTCACAAAGACATGAACCATGAATATATTTCTTGAAATACCTAATTAGCTGAATTGCTATACTTTAAAAAGTTATTTTTATAATAATTTAAATGCATAAACAACAAATCAGTTAATATTTTATACTGTGGCACGTCATCTGCAATTAATATTTAATTTAATATGCTAAGGATCAAAGTTACAGCTAATGTTTTATATGCATAATAAAATGTGCATCATTGTAAAATCTAATGTCAAACTTCTACTGCATGAGACAAATTTACCTAAATTACTACACTGCAATTAACATTATTATAAGTTAGACAGACAGACAAATAGATAGATAGTTGAAAGATAGATAGATGATAAATAGATGATAGATGATAGATAGATAGATGATAGATTGATAGATAGATAGATAGATAGATAGATAGATAGATAGATAGATGATCGATTGATACAGGGCTGGCATTTTGAATTAGGCAGGATAGGCAGCTACCATAGAGCGCACCAGCAGGGGGCGCTGAGAGCGGTGCCAACTGCCTATGATAAAAAAAAAAATTTATTATTTATTTGTTGAAATTTGATCTGGCTTGGTCCCTGCACCTGCGACGCAACTAAACTTATTCTTTACTATTACTTCCTGACAGTGACACCTGTCCCACTCTGGGCTGGCCCGGCCGCCTGGCTATTATTGCTTATGCATGCCTCTCGTGCGTGTGGTGTCAGACTCAGAGTCATAGAGTGGAGGACTGGAGGCACCGAGGCGGAGCTCACTTGCCTTGCGCAGCTGCGCTGCCTGCCGCTGCCAGAGGCTTACTGTTTACATATGACGTCACTCACTCTGAGACTGAGAGGGAGAAATCATACGGGATGAGCCGCGGCCGCCTGACGTCTCCATGTGACACAGGCTCACACACTGTCTGCACTATCTGAGCCACGTGAGGTGACTAAGTGAGGAATTATTTTAATGCCCAACGGAGACAGCCGACCCAGCCCGCAGACAACAAGTGAAGTCGACGAGTGAGGTAGATATGGTGGCACTGTGCCACTGGTGGGGGGGGTGTCTGAGGAGGGGCCTGGAGCCGGAGGCCGGAGCAGGCATTTCTAGGAATGGTGGGGTCTCTGAAGGGGCCAGAGGCCGGAGCGGGCATACACTGTCATACTATAATGACTTGACTTAGTTTCCTGAGACTGTGATAAATGTAATAAGGCTTCAATTGACCGTTGACCTAAAGCAGGCAGAGCCCAGCACCTATACATTAATGACAGGCGACAAATCCTTTAATGTATAGGTGCTGGCCTTGGCGCTGGCTGTTCTTCAGGTCAACCGTCAATTGATGCCATATTAGATTTATCAGGATTCAGGAAAGTCATTACGTGTCTCTTCTTAAATGAATCCTAGTGGACTGGCTGGACTCTGGAGCAGCAAAAGCAAATAGACGGCACACTAGTTCTGCTGGCTGCTGCTATGATTTGTAGGCAGCACTCATGTTTTTTTGTAGTCAGAGTCTCTACCTGTGTGTGTGTGTGTGTGTGTGTGTGTAAGTGTGTGAGTGAGTGTGTGTAAGTGAGTGGGTGTGTGTAAGTGTGTGTGTGTGTGTGTGTAAGTGAGTGTGTGTAAGTGTGTGAGTGTGTGTAAGTGAGTGGGTGTGTGTGTAAGTGAGTGGGTGTGTGTGTAAGTGAGTGGGCGTGTGTGAGTGTGAGTGTAAGTGGGTGTGTGTGTGTGTGTAAGTGTGTAAGTGAGTGTGTGTGTGTGAGTATCTGTAATTGTGTGTGTGTGTGTGTGTGTGTGTGTGTAAGTGTGTATGTGTGTATGTGTAAATGTGTGTGTGAATTTTCACCCACAACAGTAATCCATAACTTTCCTTCTTTTGTTGGAACATTAACTTTCTCAATGTAAAATTTCTCTATTTCCTCAGTGCTACAAGTCCAATATATATATATATATATATATATATATATATATATATATATATATATATATATATATATATATATATACAGTGGGGCAAAAAATTATTTAGTCAGCCACCAATTGTGCAAGTTCTCCCACTTAAGAAGATGAGAGAGGCTTGTAATTTTAATCATAGGTATACCTCAACTATGAGAGACAAAATTTGGAAACAAATCCAGACAATCACATTGTCTGATTTGGAAAGAATTTATTTGCAAATTATGGTGGAAAATAAGTAATTGGTCAATATCAAAAGTTCATCTCAATACTTTGTTATATATCATTTGTTGGCAATGACAGAGGTCAAACGTTTTCTGTAAGTCTTCACAAGGTTGTCACACACTGTTGCTGGTATGTTGGCCCATTCCTGCATGCAGATCTCCTCTAGAGCAGTGATGTTTTGGGGCTGTCGCTGGGCAACCCGGATTTTCAACTCCCTCCAAAGGTTTTCTATGGGGTTGAGATCTGGAGACTGGCTAAGCCACTCCAGGACCTTGAAATGCTTCTTACGAAGCCACTCCTTCGTTGCCCGGGCAGTGTGTTTGGGATCATTGTCATGCTGAAAGACCCAGCCACGTTTCATCTTCAATGCCCATGCTGATGAAAGGAGGTTTGCACTCAAAATCTCACGATACATGGCCCCATTCATTCTTTCATGTACACGGATAAGTCGTCCTGTTCCCTTTGCAGAGAAACAGCCCCAAAGCATGATGTTGCCACCCCCATGCTTCACAGTAGGTATGGTGTACTTTGGTTGCAACTCAGCATTCTCTTTCCTCCAAACACGACGAGTTGTGTTTCTACCAAACAGTTCTACTTTGGTTTCATCTGACCATATGACATTCTCCCAATCCACTTCTGGATCATCCAAATGCTCTCTAGCATACTTCAGACGGGCCCAGACATGTACTGGCTTAAGCAGGGGGACACGTCTGGAACTGCAGGATCTGATTCCCTGGCGGCGTAGTGTGTTACTGATGGTAGCCTTTGTTACGTTGGTCCCAGCTCTCTGCAGGTCATTCACTAGGTCCCCCCGTGTGGTTATGGAATGTTTGCTCACCGTTCTTGTGATCATTTTGACCCCATGGGGTGAGATCTTGCGTGGAGCCCCAGATCAAGGGAGATTATCAGTGGTCTTGTATGTCTTCCATTTTCTAATTATTGCTCCCACAGTTGATTTCTTCACACCAAGCTGCTTGCCTATTGCAGATTCAGTCTTCCCAGCCTGGTGCAGGTCTACAATTTTGTTTCTGGTGTCCTTCGACAGCTCTTTGGTCTTCACCATAGTGGAGTTTGGAGTGTGACTGTTTGAGGTTGTGGACAGGTGTCTTTTATACTGATAATAAGTTCAAACAGGTGCCATTAATACAGGTAATGAGTGGAGGACAGAGGAGCCTCTTAAAGAAGAAGATACAGGTCTGTGAGAGCCAGAAATCTTGCTTGTTTGTAGGTGACCAAATACATATTTTCCACCATAATATGCAAATAAATTCTTTCCAAATCAGACAATGTGATTGTCTGTATTTGTTTCCACATTTTGTCTCTCATAGTTGAGGTATACCTATGATGAAAATTACAGGCCTCTCTCATCTTCTTAAGTGGGAGAACTTGCACAATTGGTGGCTGACTAAATACTTTTTAGCGCCACTGTATATATAATTGTTATGCAGCACAACCACTGTCTGATTTGCTATGCAGCACAACCACTGTCTGATTTGCTATGCAGCACAACCACTGTCTGATTTGAATTTAGCCACCAATAAGCAAGCACTACCCAGGTCCTGAACCAAAAATGGGCCAGCTCCTATGCTTACATTCCTGCTTTTTAAATACAGATACCAAGAGAATGAAGAAAAATTGATAATAGGAGTTAATTAGAAAGATGCTTAAAATTCCATGCTCTAAAAGATTTGGGTTTCATATCCCTTTAACTAGGATGGTATGTAATCAGGGGGGGGCGGCAAAATGTATCCTCGCCTGTGTGGCAAAAAATCCTAGCACTGGCCCTGGATAGATAGATAGATAGATAGATAGATAGATAGATAGATAGATAGATAGATAGATTATATTATTATTTTATTTTTTTATTATTTTATTTTATTTTTCTTATTGTTATAAGAAATCAACTATTGCACTCTTGTTTTTAAAATAAGATGTTAGTCTGTTAAATTTAATGTTTCTATTTTTTAATCTTCTGTGTGTTTGATTAAAAATCAATTTCCATGAAGGAGTAAAGTACAAAATTGCAGCTTGGTTTTGGGAACATGACATGTTGAATTATATCCCATGACACTTACATTAAATGCAGCAAATCATACTTATTTTGCATAATGCAGTTGTTAAGATACCCAATGCTTTCAGGCTTGGTTTTATGCCATTAAATGAAGTCAGAGATAAGTATAAAAGCATAAAAACTGGACATGAATGTCAAAAAGATCAATTTCCTACTGGAAGCATCTTCAGGGCAATGGAGGACGGGTTGGTCAGCAGCATACACTTAAATAAAGTTTATGTGAGGTATGTTAGGAAATAAAGAGTGAGATAAGTGAAGTAGTAGGTCTTAGCTAGAGCAAAGGGAAGAAGGTCTAAGGCTTCCATGAACGAAGCAGCATAAGCTGCTCTGGAGCCATTGTGGGGCAGTTTCGAGCCTGCTTCCCACAATGTAAGAAGCAATGGTCATCAGACTTCTGCTTCTTACACTCTTTGCCACCTCTGGGGTGGAGGAGAGAAATCATCCCGAGCACGCTCAGTCAGGGTGATTAACAGGCCCTTCTCTCAAGCGATTGGTCCTTTGAGAGAAGGGGCAGGCTTTCCATGCTCACTTAATCATGTAATGATACTTACGGGCAGTGGGAGAACAGAATCTGCCCATATGTCACTTAGGCAAGTGGACAACTTCTCAAGTTGAGAATCTTATCCAAGGCAAGAGATATAGAATGGTGCAGTGTCAGCGAGGGTTTTGTATGTTAGTTCTTGGCAAAGTATATTATCTTTCAATGTGAACTTACCCCAATGATTGTGGGGATAGTAATCAGACATTGTGGGAAAGTGGGTTGTGCAGCAGTTGGAAGCTAAAAATAGACTGTGGCCAACAAAGGTCTGTTTACTGATCTGCTTTCTACTGCTCCTTCTCAAATGTTTAAAACATCCACACCCCTTACACTGCCACCCTAGGTCAATTTTAAAAGAAACTACTCTCCTTACACTGCCACCCTAGACTAAAATATACTTATGATTTATATATAATACTTTCAAGAACTTTTAAGGTGAGAAATACTAGAGAGAGACATTGAGCAGTAACTTAGAGGAGGCCCAGGTGAGTAAATGTTTCTTAAGAATAGGGAGCCAAGCTAAAAATCTAGTTTTGGATTAAAACTCTTTGGGGCTGATGTAACAAATGGCAGGCGGACATGATTTGCTGTAGCGAATCATATCCACCCTACTTCGCTAAATGCTGATACATTGCTGAGGTAGATTGCAACATCCACTGCAAGTATTCTTGGTGGCTTCTTACTTCACAATGCATTTGCTGATAACCTGTTATAGAAAGATTAAGTTGTTGGAGAACATTAGATGTGGTGGTTAACTGATGGTGATTAGAAAGAGGAAAAGGCGAGATTGCAAAGTGATAAAAGGTCAATTGTAACTGAAAATCTTTGATTGGTCATTTTAGTAATTAGGAGAAGGCAAAGCAAACACTAAACTAGAGAAGCTTCTAAACAACAGCCTTTTTATTCCATGTTGGCCACCATGTTATTGGTCACATCCATACATCTTGTATAGTTTAATTTGCTACCCACCTTGCACTGTTAATGTTAATTACTGATGGCATATACTCCGTGTAGGAGAAATAATTCTCCACTCCCCATTAACCTCTTGCCTGTGCTGTTGTTTAAAGGGAGAGATGATGATCAAATCTGGGAATGTTTCCAGTATCATGTTGAGAAAGATGATGTTATCCATATTTCCTGCTTTTGCTTGAGTTTTTTAGCCAGTAACAATGCCACCTGCAGAACTAAATATGTGCTCAGAACTGTGTGAAAATCAGTACAATATGTCATTGTTTACTGACGTATCATCTTTATTGCCAATTGATTAAATATCTTTGCTCCTTTAGATTCACTAATACAGTATATTTTTTTAACGTTTCTGCTTAACAATACAAGATTACTGACCTAAAAACGTTATTCCACACCGGAGCAATAATGCAGGCTATTCGCTACAGCTAATTTAATCAATTAGCTACTTTGTTAATTTAAAAATAACCATAATCTTTAGTATTAGAAAGAAAAAAAAAACAAGTTACACGCTGCAGCTTTTTAGTACTTTCGATGAATGTTGTAATAAATACTCTGCCGAGTTATACTGATTTTGTAAATTTATTATGAGTATAATAATGCAAGGCAACATATAACACATTTTACAGAGGTTCATTATTTAGAATTAATGCAAGAGCTGTGTGGAGTCTCAACTATAAAATTTCCTTGATATAGTGAACAATCCTTTTGGCAGCATAGGTCAATTTAATGGACATGCAACTGCAAACAAATCACCATCTGTTCTGTCCTCTAATTAGAAATGCAAAAAAATAACATTCAAAACTGCAGGATGAAAGTAAAACGCAAAATGCATCAGCTGAAGTGGAAGGTTCTTTAACCCTTTTGTTATCGTACTGAGATCTAATTGTGTTTCTGTGCAGTATAACAAATTATGTACCAGAATTGAGCATCTATCTTTTAGCAAATATGTGTACATAAGAAAATGATTACACTAATGTTCTAAATGAGTATGATTATGTATCTATAAGCAAAGAGAAGTAATATATAAGAACACAAATCAGAATTAAACTTTTAAGACCATTATAGTCAACTTTTTTGCTTCCTTTTTTTTAAAGATCATGTTCCTGTCCTGAATAAAATGTTCTTATCAACTTTGCAATGGTTAGGCAATGAGGATTAGTACAGCACCAATCCTGCAGTATTTGTTTTAACTTTAAAGGGACATGAAATCCCCCCCAAAAAATCATGATTTGGGTAGAACATACCATTTTAAACAACTTTCCAATATACTTCTATTATCAAATTTGCTTCATTCTCTTGGTATTATTTGTTGAAGGAGCAGTAATGCACTACTGGTACTGAACACATGGGTAAGCCAATGACAATCAGAATATATATGCAGCCACCAATCAGCAGCTAGAACCTACGTTCTTTGCTGCTCATGAACTTACCTTGATAAACCTTTTAGCAAAGGATTACAAGAGAAGGAAGGAAATTAAATAATAGAAGTAAATTGGAAAATTGTTTAGAATTGCATGTTCTTTCTGAATCATGAAAGAAACAATTTGGGTTTCATGTCCCTTTAACAATAACAGCTTTAAAGGAACATGAAAACACAATTATTTTTCTTTCATGATTCAGATAGCTGACACAGTTTACACAACTTTACAATCTACTTCTATTGTCTAATTTGCTTTGTTCGCTTTGTATTCTTTCTTGAAAAGAATACCTAGGTAGACTCAGGAACTGGGAGAAAGCTGCTGATTGGTGGCTGCACATATATGTCTTTGTCATTTCCTTACATATCTGTTCAGCTATCTCCTAGTAGTGCATTGCTGCTCCCTCAATAAAGGATGCCAACAGAATGAACTAAATTGATAACTGAAGTAAATTGTAAAGTTGCTTCAAATGGTATGCTGTATCTAATTAATGAAAGACAATGTGTGGGTTGTATGTCCCTTTAAGTGAAGAGAAAATAATAAAAAGTGTTGCTCACCTAATCAATTAAATTAAATTAACAGGTGTATTTCTAGATACCACAAATATACAAAATTAGACAAGAAAGTGGATACTCCAAATAAGGAGACCCAAAAGTCTGGAAAACTACACCCTATAGAAATTCTAAAAATAGTAATGGACACTGCAATTAATTAATGTATTACAAATACATTACAAAACAAACATAAATTCATAAAAGCATATACATAGGATAACTCCACCCACTCAGGAAATGAAAGATAGCCGGATATTCGCAAAATATAAATGTGCGCAAAAGCTAAAGTAGTCAGTCAATAAAGTACAGATGACAGACTGAGAGCACAGACAAGCCACACTGTACTTAAAGGGACAGTCAAGTTAAAATTAAACTTTCATGATTCATATATGGCATGCAATTTTAAAAAACATTCCAATTTACTTTTATCATCAAATTTGTTTTGTTCTCTTGTTATTCTTTGTTGAAAGCTAAACCTAGGTAGGCTCAGAAAAGGATTTTAAGCAGTTGAAAGCTGCCTCTTATTTCATTGCATTTTGACAGTTTTTCACAGTTAGACACTGCTAGTTCATGTGTGTCATATAGATATCATTGTGCTCACTCCTTTGGATCTATTATTTATGAGTCAGCTCAATGTAAGTCTGTCAAAAGAAGTGAGACAAGAGGGCAGCCTACAGAGGTTTAGATACAAGACAATCACAGAGGTAAAAAGTATTTTAATATAACAGTGTTGGCTATGCAAAATTGGGAAATGGGTAATAAAGGGATTATCTATATTTTTAAACAATAACATTTTTTTAATAAACTTTTACTTCCCAACAAAACAGTGTAGTTTAACGGCCAGAGATGAAAAAGGTAGTACAGATGAAAATAGGAGAACAGAAAGAGTACCGTACCATCACACTGTTCGGGCATCGCCAACTCGACCAGTCTCAACCTTTAATACCTGAAACGGCTGTTTTTCTTCTTCCTCCAAGGTTCCATATAATCACTCAAAAGTGCATCCACAGACAGCCCAACCAGCCAGGACAATTGGTAGGTTCCCACAGTAAAACTGTTTCTTTACCCCAAGAGATAACTTTTACGCTAAATATAATTATTATAAAGCAGATAATAACATGTATTTTCTGCAAACAAATTGTTGCAATAAATGTCCTATCTTAATTTAGAATATCTCATCCATGAGATTCCACTTTATGATATGCCCATTATACTAAAAAAGAAGCAAGCTCAAGTTTTTCAATAAGCTCTGCTAGTGACAGGCTTTAAGTTCATACATTTTCTCTTGTAAAGGTGTATCCAGTCCACGGGTTCATCCATTACTTGTGGGATATTCTCCTTCCCAACAGGAAGTTGCAAGAGGACACCCACAGCAAAGCTGTCTATATAGCTCCTCCCCTAACTGCCACCCCCAGTCATTCTCTTGCAACTCTCGACAAGAAAGGAAGTATCAAGAGATATGTGGTGACTTAGTGTAGTTTTTACCTTCAATCAAGACTTTGTTATTTTTAAACGGTACCAGCGTTGTACTGTTTTACTCTCAGGCAGAAATTGGAAGAAGAATCTGCCTGGAGGTTGATGATCTTATGTTCAGTATATTTTTTTCTAGAGAGATGATAAGGTCTAGAAAATGCTGACAATGCCTGGTATATTTGAGGTAAGCCTGATACAGTGATTTAACAACGACTGGGATCATGCTTACAAGATAAGGGTAATATTCATGTTAACTCTCATATTACTTAGTGTAAAAACGTTTGCATAACTTACAAAAAAAACGTTTTTTCTCTGAGGGTGATAAATCATTATTTGGGGCCTAGTTTTCCACATGGCTTGTTAGATCACTCCTAGGAGTACTTTTTAAGGCCCTCTGACATTGAGTGCATGGTGGGAGGGGCCTATTTTCACGCACTTT
The DNA here is from genome assembly GCF_027579735.1 of Bombina bombina. Lineage (NCBI taxonomy): Eukaryota > Metazoa > Chordata > Amphibia > Anura > Bombinatoridae > Bombina > Bombina bombina. Next base: position 83,157,441 of record NC_069499.1, read on the forward strand.
ATGCACAGTTGATATTCAGACTGAGACATCCAGCTTCCCTAAAGGAGTCCTGGCATCTAGGAACGCTATAGAGGGTTTTTATCCTGCAAAAATCGTGTTTAAGGGCAGGTAGGATCCACAGCAGAGCTGTGGCAGTGTGTTTGACTGTTTTTTAATGGTTTTACCGTTTTTCTTATCCAGTTTGGGGCCTAAGGGGTTAATCATCCATTTGCAAGTGGGTGCAATGCTGCTTTAGTCTCTTATACACACTGTAAACATTTCTGAGAGTTTACTACTTTTTAACACTGTTTCACAGTTTATGTGGTAGTTTTTTTCTCTTAAAGGCACAGTACCGTTTTTGTTTAATTGCTTTTTCACATTTATTAAAGTGTTTTCCAAGCTTGCTGGTCTCATTACTAGTCTGTTAAACATGTCGGACATAGAGGAAACTCCTTGTTCATTATGTTTAGAAGCCATTGTGGAACCCCCTCTTAGAATGTGTACCAAATGCACTGACCTTTCTATAAGTTATAAAGACCATATTATGGGTTTTAAAGATTTATCACCAGAGGTTTCTCAGACTGACAAAAGGGAGGTTAAACCACCTAGCTCTCCCAATGTGTCAGAACCTATATCTCCAGCGCAAGTGATGCCAAGTACATCTGGCGCGTCCAATGCGTTTACCATACAAGACATGGCGGCAGTTATGAATCATACCCTCACAGAGGTATTGTCCAAAATGCCAGGTTTACAAGGAAAGCGAGACAGCTCTGGGGCTAGAACAAATACAGAGCTTTCTGACGCTTTAGTAGCTATGTCTGATATACCCTCACAATGTACAGAAGCCGAAGCAGGAGAGCTTCTATTTGTGGGTGACATTTCTGATTCAGGGAAGGCGTTACTTCAGTCTGACTCTGAAATGAGAGCATTTAAATTTAAGCTTGAACACCTCCGCTTGTTGCTCAGGGAGGTTTTAGCAACTCTGGATGACTGTGACACCATTGTAGTCCCAGAGAAATTGTGTAAAATGGACAAATACTTTGCGGTGCCTGTTTACACTGATGTTTTTCCAATCCCTAAGAGGTTTTCAGAAATTATTACGAATGAATGGGATAGACCAGGTGTACCGTTCTCTCCCCCTCCTGCTTTCAAAAAGATGTTTCCCATAGATGCCGCTACACGGGACTCGTGGCAGACGGTCCCTAAGGTGGAGGGAGCAGTCTCTACCCTAGCTAAGCGTACAACTATCCCCGTCGAGGACAATTGTTTTTTCCTAGATCCAATGGATAAAAAATTAGAGGGTTTCCTTAAGAAAAATTTTATACAACAAGGTTTTATTCTCCAGCCTCTTGCATGCATTGCCCCAGTCACTGCTGCAGCGGCTTTCTGGTTCGAGTCTCTTGAAGAGGCTCTACAGGTGGAGACACCGTTGGATGATATCCTAGACAGGCTTAAAGCTCTTAAGTTAGCAAATTCATTTATTTCTGACGCCGTTTTTCATTTAACAAAGCTAACGGCTAAGAATTCCGGTTTTGCCATTCAGGCGCGTAGGGCGCTATGGCTTAAATTCTGGTCAGCTGAAGTTACTTCAAAGTCTAAGCTTCTCAACATCCCCTTCAAAGGGCAGACCCTATTCGGGCCTGGATTGAAGGAGATCATTTCTGATATTACTGGAGGAAAAGGCCACGCCCTTCCCCAGTATAGGTCCAACAAATTAAGGACCAAAACAGACAAATTTTCGTTCCTTTCGAAACTTCAAGAGTGGCGCAGCTTCAACTTCCTCTACTGCAAAACAAGAAGGAAATTTTGCCCAGTCCAAGCCAGTCTGAAGACCTAACCAGGCTTGGAGCAAGGGAAAGCAGGCCAAAAAAACTGCTGCTGCCTCTAAGACAGCATGAAGGAGTAGCCCCCGATCCGGGACCGGATCTAGTTGGGGGCAGACTTTCTCTCTTCGCCCAGGCTTGGGCAAGAGACGTCCAGGATCCCTGGGCTCTGGAGATTGTTTCCCAGGGATATCTTCTGGATTTCAAAGCCTCATCTCCAAAAGGGAGATTTCATCTCTCACAATTATCTGCAAACCAGATAAAGAGAGAGGCATTCTTATGTTGTGTTCAAGACCTTCTGGTCATGGGAGTGATCCACCCAGTTCCAAGGGAGGAACGGGGGCAAGGATTCTATTCAAATCTGTTTATAGTTCCCAAAAAAGAGGGAACTTTCAGACCAATTTTGGATCTCAAGATCCTAAACAAATTTCTCAGGGTCCCATCCTTCAAGATGGAGACTATTCGAACCATCCTACCTATGATCCAGGAGGGTCAATATATGACTACCGTGGACTTAAAGGATGCTTATCTCCACATTCCGATACACAGAGATCATCATCGGTTTCTCAGGTTTGCCTTCCTAGACAGGCATTACCAGTTTGTGGCTCTTCCCTTCGGGATAGCCACGGCACCAAGAATCTTTATGAAGGTTCTAGGGTCCCTACTGGCGGTTCTAAGGCCACAAGGCATAGGGGTGGCTCCTTACCTAGATGACATTCTGATACAGGCGTTGAATTTTCAAATCGCCAAGTCCCATACGGACATTGTTCTGGCATTCCTGAGGTCTCATGGGTGGAAGATGAACGAAGAAAGGAGTTCTCTCTCCCCTCTCACAAGAGTTTCCTTCCTAGGAACTCTGATAGATTCAGTAGAAATGAATATTTTTCTGACAGAGGTCAGGTTGTCAAAGCTTCTAACTTCCTGCCGTGCTCTTTATTCCACTTCCCAGCCGTCAGTGTCTCAGTGTATGGAAGTAATCGGCTTAATGGTAGTGGCAATGGATATAGTTCCATTTGCCCGCCTACATCTCAGACCACTGCAACTTTGCATGCTCAATCAGTGGAATGGGGATTACACAGATTTGTCCCCTCTGCTAAATCTGGATCAAGAGACCAGAGATTCTCTTCTCTGGTGGCTATCTCGGGTCCATCTGTCCAGGGGAATGAGCTTCCGCAGGCCAGAATGGACTATAGTGACAACAGATGTCAGCCTTCTGGGCTGGGGCGCAGTTTGGAACTCCCTGAAGGCTCAGGGTTTGTGGACTCAGGAGGAAGCCCTCCTTCCGATAAACATTCTGGAACTAAGAGCGATATTCAATGCTCTTCAGGCTTGGCCTCAGCTAGCTGCGGTCAGGTTCATCAGATTTCAGTTAGACAACATCACGACTGTAGCCTATATCAACCATTAGGGGGGTACAAAGAGCCCCCTGGCGATGTTGGAGGTTTCAAAGATAATTCTATGGGCAGAGGTTCACTCTTGCCATCTCTCAGCTATCCATATCCCAGGAGTAGAGAACTGGGAGGCAGATTTCTTAAGTCGGAAGACTTTTCATCCGGGGGAGTGGGAGCTCCATCCGGATGTATTTGCCCAGTTGATTCAACTATGGGGCAAACCAGAACTGGATCTCATGGCGTCTCGTCAGAATGCTAAGCTTCCTCTTTACGGGTCCAGGTCCAGGGATCCCAAGGCAGCACTGATAGATGCTCTAGCAGCGCCCTGGTCCTTCAGCCTGGATTATGTGTTTCCACCGTTTCCTCTGCTACCTCGTCTGATTGCCAAGATCAAGCAGGAGAGAGCTTCTGTGATTTTGATAACTCCTGCGTGGCCATGCAGGACTTGGTATGCAGATCTGGTGGACATGTCATCCTTTCCACCATGGACTCTGCCGCTGAGGCAGGACCTTCTACGTCAAGGTCCTTTCAAACATCCAAATATAATTTCTCTGCGTCTGACTGCTTGGAGATTGAATGCTTGATTCTATCAAAGCGTGGTTTTTCCGAGTCGGTCATTGATACCTTAATTCAGGTTCGAAAGCCTGTCACCAGGAAAATCTATCATAAGATATGGTGTAAATATCTTCATTGGTGTTTATCCAAGGGTTACTCATGGAGTTAAGTCAGGATTCCTAGAATCTTATCCTTTCTCCAAGAGGGATTGGAGAAAGGATTGTCTGCTAGTTCCTTAAAGGGACAGATTTCTGCTCTGTCTATTCTTTTGCACAAACGTTCCAGACGTTCAGGCGTTTTGTCAGGCTTTAGCTAGAATTAAGCCTGTGTTTAAACCTGTTGCTCCGCCATGGAGTTTAAATTTAGTTCTTAAAGTTCTTCAAGGGGTTCCGTTTGAACCTTTGCATTCCATAGATATTAAACTTTTATCTTGGAAAGTTCTGTTTTTAGTAGCTATCTCCTTGGCTCGAAGAGTTTCGGAGTTATCTGCTTTACAGTGTGATTCCCCTTATCTGATTTTCCATGCAGATAAGGTAGTTTTACGTACCAAACCTGGGTTTCTTCCTAAAGTGGTATCTAATAAGAATATCAATCAGGAGATTGTTGTTCCTTCATTATGTCCTAATCCTTATTCAAAGAAGGAACGTCTATTACACAACTTTGATGTGGTTCGTGCTTTAAAGTTTTATTTACAAGCTACGAAGGATTTTCGTCAAATATCTGCTTTGTTTGTTGTCTACTCTGGACAGAGGAGAGGCCAAAAGGCTTCGGCAACTTCTTTTTCTTTTTGGCTGAGAAGCATAATCCTCTTAGCTTATGAGACTGCTGGCCAGGAGCCTCCTGAAAGAATTACAGCTCATTCCACTAGAGCGGTGGCTTCCACATGCGCTTTTAAAAATGAGGCCTCTGTTGAACAGATTTGTAAGGCGGCGACTTGGTCTTCGCTTCACAATTTTTCTAAATTCTAAAAATTCGATACTTTTGCTTCTTCTGAGGCTATTTTTGGGAGAAAGGTCTTACAGGCAGTGGTGCCTTCTGTTTAAGTTCTTGCCTTGTCCCTCCCTTCATCCGTGTCCTAAATCTTTGGTATTGGTATCCCACAAGTAATGGATGAACCCGTGGACTGGATACATCTTTACAAGAGAAAACAAAATTTATGCTTACCTGATAAATTTATTTCTATTGTGGTGTATCCAGTCCACGGCCCGCCCTGTCATTTTAAGGCAGGTGTTTTTTATTTTTAAACTACAGTCACCACTGCACCCTATAGTTTCTCCTTTTTTCTTGCTTGTCTTCGGGCGAATGACTGGGGGTGGCAGTTAGGGGAGGAGCTATATAGACAGTTCTGCTGTGGGTGTCCTCTTGCAACTTCCTGTTGGGAAGGAGAATATCCCACAAGTAATGGATGAACCCGTGGACTGGATACACCACAAGAGAAATACATTTATCAGGTAAGCATACATTTTGTTTATTAGGCAAATAAAAAGTGTGTTTTGAAATATGTGAAATCTGTCTTTCATATGCATAATAGATTTTTTTTTAGTACAATGCCCCTTCATGCCAAATTATACCTAATAATAGAGAGCTTTATAGGGAACCATTTGCATTTTGTTGTATAATTTTATACTATAGTTATAGTTTTTGTCTATTATTTTTAAAATGATTTATATTTGGATCATGTCTCTCATTTGAAACAGGTTTCTACTTTTTCACCAATCCCAAAATGTCCCTGATGTTAGGGCGCTACTGATGAGACATTACTTCAGTTATCCAATCCCAGGCCTCCCATGTAAAGAGGAACTTTATTGGTAGATCTAGGTTAATATTCTACCGTAGCTGTTTTAAAACTAGGGCAACCATTTTCTACAACCACTAATAACTTTAGCTCATTATTGGTTTCCATTGTAACCCACTTTTGCTAGTGAAATACAGATTTTTTCATTTTGTGGACAGAAATCTAGGTTCAAAAAACTGCTATGAGGTTGGGAAAATTAAACCACATTTATCTGCATACTCTATACAGTTGTATAAATAATATTGTAAATTTCTTATAAATACTAGTGGCTACAAATGCATGGTTGTTGGACTCATGTTTCCACGGAAACTTAGATAGTAGCTTTTAATTCTGTTTTTTTTTTTATTCTGGGTCTATTTTTATGTATTTATTTATTTTTGCTAATCATAGAAATTTAAAAAAAAATTATATATAAACTATCTAAAATATATAAAGAATATATAATTATGTAAAAGGATTCTCCCACTAACTAATTATCCCAAACCGCTAAAAATATTAGTTACTAATTATTCCGTAGAACAAAGTAGTTTTTAACAAAATTAATATTAGCTACTTGGAGGCATCTATGAGTTTTTCATGCCTATTTTCACCAAATGTAACACAAAGTTTAACTTAAGATTGTCATTGTTATCAGAATAGGAAAAAATAGACAATGAGCTACATGCAAGACAGCTTGTATGCCCTTTTAAGATTTACTGGGTCTGCCAGGTCCCCTACAGAATGTAAAAAGTCTACAATTAAAGCTGTAAAGCTCGATAAGGGGTGTTCCCTCCTTTTGTGTCAGAGATGGAGATACAACTGCAGTACAATATAGATTTCAAGCTTTATTCACTTTGCACTTTTTTTCTATTTTGCATAAAACAGTGCATTTATGAATAGAATTTTTTTAACTACATAATGAATTCATATTTTATGCTATTGAAAGCAGCTCTCTCAAACTTGATGTGTGGGCTGAAAAAATGTTCTTGACTAAGATTGGTTCAAGTAGATTTCTTTTCTTTTTTTCTCTAAGATTAGAATACAAACATAAGCAAAATAAATGTAAAAAAATTAAATTTTTAATGCAATTAACATTTTTTATTTATTTTTAAAGTCATGCTTGATACACATGAAACCGTATGACCAATGGGACCACTCCACAATGACTGAAAACTCCAAGCTTTTTATCGTTTAGAATCTGTGGGTAACAATCACAACGGGGGCCATGATCTTTATTCTCGTTGACCCAATGAACCTTATTACACCTAAGCCACTGCCAGAAAATGCCCAGCCAAGAAAAGATAATATGGCTTCCCCAAAAGTAAAAACACAAGTGAAAAACTATGAGTTGATGCCCATGCTTAGAGGAACATTCCAATTAACCATTAAATTACCAACAAAACATAATGATTATGTGTATTCAAATATCAAAGCTCAATGGTCTGCTAAGGAATATTATGTAAACATATTACTTTAATGACATATATCTTTATACTAAAGCTTTTTGTTTTCATCTTGATAATTCTTATATATTAAATACATTTTTGCCCATTGCAGTCACAATTTTCTCTTCTTAAGGGAGATTTTTTTTCTACCTAGCTTCACCAATCTCTTATCTATCAAAATTATACAGGGATACTTTACCTATGCAAGCAAAAAAAAATTGTTATGACTGTTGGAAATGTACCATTGAAATTGGACTTCATCCAGAAATGTGAAATAAAAATATTCTGGACTTTTCTTTGATCTGTACTGTAAAGAAGGATTTTAAATTGTGCTTGTACCTGTAATTACATAGAAAATCACCCACTTAAATACAGATTTGTCTAGTGCTCCTGCATTAGTAATAATTTGGTGTGGATGTAAGAATGACAGTTTTCATTAGACAAGGAGTGCTGATTATTCTGGCAAGCAGAGGACAGAAAATCTATCTGTGACTTTCTCTAAAAGAGATTTCTGCAGTAGTATTAAATATTCTTTTTTTTTTACTACACAATGACATGCATAGATTTTAATGATATCTGCTGCACTGCAAAATACAGAAAGGCCAGCAAAGATTGATGAGACATATATAACATTTTTGTTCTCCAAGTCATTGGGATCTTGATCAAAAGCTGATTATTTCAAGGTTGTATTATGCTGAATTAAGTCAACATAGGATGTCTGCGTATATGGGGGTCATATATGATTTGACGATGTATATTTAATTTACGGCTAGATTATGAGTGGAGCACTATTTTGCGTTATCGCTCAGGCATTAACTTCCCTAGATGAAGGCTTTTTACAAGTCGAAAGTAAAAAGTTTGCATGCAAGTGAAATCCAATGCACGCAAAAAGATAGACTTTGCAAAGTCGCGATTGCAGTAACGTATTCCCCTCATAGACTTCAATGGAGTGTGCAAACTGAAAAAAAAAATCCCATTCTCGCTCGCTAACCCAATCACGTTTATTCAGGTGCACTAAACCCGACATGAATTATTTATATTTCCCATTACAATGTTCTTCACATACAGAACATTGTATTTTTTATTGTAAATACATATAAATATATATAGATATACATACATATATATATATATATATATATATATACAGTATATATATATAAATACTTATACCTGTATATCTATTTCTATAGATTTATAGGTATAGATATGTATTTTACATAAACATTATCAGAAATATATAGAAATATATATTTTATAATAAAAACAACATTATTTTCTATGTGAAGAACATAGTAAAGTAAAATATGTGTTAAGCACATTGGATTCGCAATTTAGGACTAGCGATCACGAAGAATTGCTTACTTCAATGTGCATTATTGAAATATTACATATAAAATATTAAAAAATATGAATAACTGTCATTAAATATTATTATTCATATTGTAAAATATTCTAAATAATACATAGACTATATCTATATTTATTACAGTATGTATAATTTTTTAATAATTGTTATTAATATTTTTTTTAATTTTATATCTAATATTTTAATAATGTTCATTGAAGCTAGCAATTATTCATGTGCGCTAACCTGACAGCATTATTCCTAAATTGCAAACCCCGATGCACGCTACACATATTTTACATTCCTATGTTCTTCCCATAGAAAATATTGTAAAATACACTTATTTATATTTATAAACAGTATGAATAGATATACAGGTATAGGTATGTATATATGTATATATATATATATATACATATATATATATATATATATATTTATATATATATATATATATATATATATATATATATAGTAATATATATTTACAATAAAAAGTACATTATCCTGTAAGTGAAGAACAATGGAATGCGAAATATGTACAGTACATATACAGTAAAACACATATATACATAAATAAATATGTACATACATCTATACATAATTTGTGCACTATTTCCGTTGCATGCAAAAAGCGGAGAAAAACCCAATATCACTTGCGCGCTACAGTTAGTGCACGACTAGTAATCTAGCCCTTAATGTCAGAAATAGCTTGGTGTAATGCATTTTAAATGACAAATGAATAATTATTCAAATACAAGGTTTTTATATTCAATCATTAACATTTTAAAACATTTAAATGATATATTTAACGTTATTTTTTTTTTAAAAAAAGTTTTAGATTTTAGATTTTAATATTTTCCTCTTTAATCAACTTACGGCTTAAAGGGCCATAAAAGTGTCAAAAAATGCCCTAATATGTTATAATTTGTATTATTGCACTAATGCTTACATATATGTGGTAAACCCCTGCAAAGTGATTAAACACATAGTTAAAGTCATCCCCAGAGCAGCAATGCACTACCGTGAGTGGGTGGGACCGCTACCCTACAGAAAAAATACAAAGGCTGTGACAACCAGCGCCGGGAGGGTTAGGAGAAGGCGGGTGGGCGGAACCTCGCTGGAGGGGGGCAGGAGGGGGTGGGAAGTGGGTGAGAGTGCTACGTTATAGGAAAAAAATATTGACAGCGGCAGGGAAGGGGGATGAGGGAGAGGGGATCCGAGTAGATGGGGGGATCAGAGGGTAGGGAGGGGGGAGGGAGATGGGCAGCTACAAACATACCTGGCCTTACACAATTGGGCCCGTGTACATGAGCTTTAAGACTAGTTAATAACAATGGTCATTGTTTGAATTAGCACCTTAGATGATAAGTAGATAACTTGATCATAGATGTTATGGGACTGGTATTCAAGATGTAAAACTTTTTTCTACATCAACATTCCAATAGTAAGTTATGGGTACACTGCTCTGTTAAATGTAAAAGAACAAACAAAAGGATATTATTAGATTAAACAAAAATAATATTTCATTCTATTTATGCAAAATTCACTCAGCATAACCGCCAGTCTGTGTCAATATAAGCACAGAAATCGGCACCGACAGATATTAATATGTCCCTTTATGGAGACATTAAACACTTTGAGATATTAATATAAAATGTTTAATTATATGTAGTTAAACAACTTTACAATATACTTTTATTATTTATTTATTTTGTTCCTGTAATTTAATTCTGAATATTATGGGCTTCCCAAATACCTGTTAAAAGTGGAAGTGCAGACACAGCTGTAATCTGCACAGTCATTGGTTGCACACTTTAGTAAGCTAATTATAACTGTCCCTGATTGGCCTTAGCAGAAAAGGAAACCTAAGCTACAATATGGCCGCCACTACTGCTTTATGGGCATTAGAATGTTACCCTTATTTTTTCAATATTTAAAAAACTTTAATAAATACATATATATATTATTCTCAGGCTAATATTTGCTATAAATACATTATTCTATTAATGATTTATTTAGGACCAGATTACAAGTGGAGCAGTATTTAACACTCCCGCTCGAGCACTAATTCCGCTAGAAGTAGGCTTTTTGTACGCATTGGGTAGCGCACGTATTACAAGTTGAACGTAAACTGTTGCATATATGCTCACTTGCACGTGAACCTGATGTGCGTAAAAAGCCGAAATTAGAATATTGCGCACACGATAACTTATTTCCCCATAGAAGTCAATGGAAACAAACACCCTACTCACGCGAAAACCTTATTGCATATTCTCAAGTGCGCTAACCCATCATGAAAATATGAATATTACACATTCCGATATTCTTCACGTCGAAGAATATGTTCTATATATTTCTACATATATCTGATGGTATTTTGGTACAATATATATCTATAACTATATATACAGTATATATATATATATATATATATATATATATATATATATACATGATTATATAATATAGGTATAGATTTATACAGATATATATATATATATAGGAATATCTATTTTAAAATGCATAAAGCATATTCTGCTATGTGCAGAAAATTGGAATGTGAAATATTTATAGTAAATAAAATACACAGTATAACACTTTGTTAAAAATGAATATTGTGGTGGACTTCTAGTGGGTAGACCTAGAAGATAGCAGCAAAATGTTTTAGCTCTGAAGAAACCCTCTTCTAATAACTACAGAGTTGCCATTCTTCTACGCCATCTGCATCTCCCTTGACAGATAAGCTGTCCGGGAACCTTTAGCGGATAGAAACCTTTCAACCTCTTCTTCCCTGGAAGTCAATTTACTAAAATAAAACCCACAAGGGATTACTGAGCAATGGAATCAGCAAGGTACATTGCTTACCAGATACGCTCTATTTTTCTGCCTAAGTTTGAGCAGTTGTTCATAATAGACATGTGTAATTAGTTTTGGATCGATTTGGAATTTCGGCCAAATTCATAAAATTCATGATTCGGATCGATCCGAATTTCCGAATTTAAATAGTGCCGAATCTACCGAATAAATTAGTTCGGATTTATTCAGATTTATTCGGTAGATTCGGATGGCCATGGATTACACTAGTATTGTACAATATATTAGGTTATATCACTCTGCTATGGGTTACGCCTAATATACAGTACATAATACTAGTCTAATCCCACCTAACACTTACCGAAATTCTGAATTTACGAACCGAACCGAATCAAACCGAATCAAGCCAAATTTATTCAAATCCGAATGAATCTGAAAACAAATCGGAACCGAATTGATTCAAATTTTTCCGAATTCGAATCGATCCGAAACGAAATTCGAAAAAATCAGAATCGATCCGAACCGAACCAAATTTTTTCGCCATGCACATATCTAGTTCATAAGCTATGAAATATTATGTGCTGCGGTTCAGGCAACTGAGAGACAGTGCCCCACAAGACTTGATGCTGTAAACAGGATAAAAGCACCGCTACTGGTTACCTCCTTGTTGCCCTTTATGTCAGCCTCTCAATATTGACAACCGCCAGAACATGATTCTCATTGCGATACTATGTGGACAGATAACATACAGCCTGATGTGGGCCAAAGCGGACCTCCACCTCGCACTGATACTACTTGCAACAGATCAAAGCCTGCATCGGGAGATCACATTTTAGAAACTCTGCAAAGGATCACTTCAACATCCTCCCTTATACAAGTTACAGCCTGGAGCTCCATATCACTAAAGCTTTGGATGGAGATCCTTACCAACATACCTCTACAGCATGATGCGTAGATCTCCTGTGGTTGCTGTCCTCAAATACGCTATATTCGCAGTTTGCAGGTAGATTATGGAGTTCTTCCCCCTTCCCGGGTGCGACTGCCATACCGTCAGGATGCCTCAAATCGGAGCAGAATTGGCTGTTCGTAAAATGAGACTCTTGCTGTTTGAGGACGCGTCTTTTTTTTAAGTTTTCCAAGATGGCGCCTTTGTTTTAATGAGAAGGGCTTACAGAAGCCCACTGTAACATTGTACCCCTTACAGGAAAGACGGCTGTATGCTCAGCTGATGCATCTCTATTTCTCTTGGGCTCGTGCAGGAAGCGGATACCCGTTTAATTTCTGGACTGACCCTCTGCACTAGATGTACAATATAACTCACTTCGGTATGGGGTGGTATTGTTTTGATCACCGCTCAACCTTAGCCCTGTTGGCTGATTGTTTTTTTTAATAGTGTTTTTGGCTTGTTGTCGTGGCTGTTTTGACGAAAACCTCAGACATTCCCGTAACAGTTTACTCCATCTATTCTACAAACAGACACTGGAAGATTTTGTGATGAACCTCATCTATCTGTACTTATTCTTATTATAAAAGTGCACACACCTCTGTCAAATTGTATCTCATACAATGATTCTGCATAATGTATAATCTTTATATTTTAACTATTGCATCACGCGCCCTTGATTAGAGATTACTCTCATGCCATGCAATGTTCCTGTTCTGTGTTCTGTTTTCTTGGCAACGTATCAGATTCTCTATAAATAAGCAATGCACATTTACTTACAATATCACATATTAATCTTAGTATGGTAAGGATTGTGGGAAAACATCTCTGCAACTGTTTCTACAAGAATTTCAATGAAATCAGTGTATAGAATGTGGAGGATATTCAGGTATTCTTAGGTTCTAGCTTGATAGAGAACTAAGCTACTGGATAGTCTATATTTTAATTCACTTACTACTACCCAGCGCTCATTCTGGCATCTAGCACTTGCTTATCTATCCTGCCCTTAAATAGAGTTACCAGTTTGTACATTATCTTTAAACGGATGCAACTCCTTTATGTCGGAATTATTCTGGTACGGCCCCGGGAATTTAGTCTGGAATATATACCTCTTTGAGCCTACTTTGCTAATTACATATATGATAAGTCTGAGAGTTCCATATACTTCCATTTCTGACATTGTATTACCCAGGGATGCCCTCAGTCATTAGGCTTGGATTTGTCTAATATTCTTTCTAACCTTGATGCACTACATTTAGTTGAACCTGACCATTATTGCCAACCTTGGGAATATTCTGATTCCTATATATACAAGCCCATAGAGGTAGCATTTTTTTAAAATTAAATCATACCACGTTCATTTATGGAATTCATCAAGCTATGCGCGTCACTGTTTAGTTCATAATTCTGATAATCATTAAGATCATGTGGGGACTGTGAGGCTACATGAATCGCAGGCAGTTAACGTATTCCTACAATGCGGTATGGACTTTAACTTAGTATATCATAACCTTATAACCCTCTCCCACTTAGCTGGCTGTTAACCATTTAAATACCTAAGGATCATTCTCCTTAAGAATATCACAGATGCCTATTAACTCTGCCAAAAAACTATAGGAGTGGTTAGGATAGCTATGATGACAGTTTTGTTGTGTGTTGGTTTGTTTTTTATGTGTCGTGTTGTTTGTTTGAGTTTTGTGTTACTGTATTAATATTAAAAAAAACTAAGAAGTGCAGGTGCAATATGAGATGATATTCAACTAATTTTGCTATAACTCTCCATGCAAGGATGATTCCATATTATAACATCGCTCTAATTTCAAACTTGTAGATTTAATATGTACTATGCTTTATGAAAAGAAATTGCAGTTTTATTTGTATTGTATGATAGCAACTATGCCAATACTGATATTGTATCGATATTCAACATGTTGTGCTCATTCCATGAGCACAACTGGCTCCTAAGCTTTAAATTCCTAATTTTTTTAAAAAGATAGCAAGAGAACAAAGAGAAATTTATAGTAGGAGTAAATTAGAAAGTTGCTTAAAATTGTATGCTCTATCTGAATCATTAAAGAGAAATTTGGGGTTTAGTATTCCTATAACGACCAGCTTCGTACAGGGTACAACGCTGGTCGTTAAGGCAGTTTTCACAGTGTGAGATCAGCACAACAATACTGGAGTCTTATTGCCCTATGATATAGTTATTTAATGTGCAGAAAATAAGTGGATTGCATGTAGGGAATAGAATGTATGATAATATAAGCATATAACGGCATTTTATCAGTTGAGAAAGACAACCTTATTAAGAGAAAATGTTCTTAGGAAATGATTATTAAACATGAGAATACAGTGATATACAAATGATATCACTGTGAAATAAGATGTGTATTACACAATGTGCCTCACCTAAACTGTAAGCATTTAGGGATCTTTTAATCCTCAGCCCTAGTTCTTAGACACCCTCAGCTGACTGATCTTAACCCACTCAGGGAATTACTGATCCAAATTCAGATGCTATTTTATTGTTAAGGTATGAAAACACATTCAGATATGTGTGTGTGCGTATAATATGCAAAATTCTGCTAGTTCAATAGTGAAGAATTGCATCACATGGGTGAGACATAAGGTTGAAAATGATTTGATTCCACTGTTACTATTAAAATAGTTCCAGAATTTTAATTAATGATTATTTTTATATTATTGGGCGTTTGCATGCATGCATATTCATTTGTGATGAACTTTATTGTGTCTTATAAAATGAATTACTTTAAAATATGGCTAAAATGCATATATATATATATATACAGTATATATATAAATGTGTGTGTGTGAATTTATTAAGTGAGACAGTTTGTTCTGGACATTCAAATAAAACTACATCTTTCACTTGCTGGAGAACAATGGTAGATTTTTTGTATTGCTTTTCTGCTTGTGATTTCTCGTAGGAACGCTGTCCTGTGGCATCTGCATAACCTGGGAAAACATAAAGTGCATATTTCACCCTTGCAGACTTGTGCTACCATTTTTTTTGTCATTCCAATTTCATTTGCAGGGCTGTTGTGGACTGCAGCCTCAGCAGTCACCGGCGTCTGAAGAGACTCTGGGGACCTCCTTACTGTTCTATATGCAAATGTCCCTGCACCTGGGCAGCAGAGCGGGCCTGACGACAGTTTAGTTATGCAAATCTGATTGATCGAGAGCATATTGCAGAAGAACACACGCAGGCCTGAGACACTGGCAGCTATATTTCACTGGCTAAATTCCCGAAGAAAAAGAATTAAATGCCAAGCATTTTGATGCATATTCACTTCAACCCCTGGAGTGCAATAGTGTTTATTCCTGTACGTGTTTAACACTTTGGTTAGATGTTGTTAATACAGTTTCTTGTGATGCTGAATTAACGAAAAGCCTTATTTTCTTTCTCAAAGAAAGTGTTTTTATGATGTCACTGTGCAAAAGGTCTGTCAGTTTATTTGAAATAATTCCCCAGGCAAATGGGTAAATGCAGTGTTAAAATATAATTAGGTCTATGTGCACTGTAAAGGGCACCTATGGTGAAATAATGTAGAGTGGTACATTTGTACAACTTGCACTTTCATCACAAGAAAAGAAATATTAAGGCCTTTGCAAATGTTTGTGAGGATATAAAAAATGTAGTTAGCAAAAAAAAACTACTATGTGTGTGTGTGTGTGTGTGTGATGTGTATTTGCATGGTCATCATTTCAGAGATATGCAGGTACATAGGTGATTGAAGATAGACAGACACAAACAGACAGAGAGATATATAGATAGATAGATAGATAGATAGATAGATAGATAGATAGATAGAGAGAGAGAGAGAGAGAGAGAGATAGATGATTGATTGATAGACAGATAGATAAAGAGAGAGATAGATAGATAGATAGATAGATAGATAGATAGATGATAGATGATAGATGATAGATACTAAAAGGGTACACAGCCTAAAAAGCTAAATACATATAAAATAGTTCTATGATTTAATAGCTTTGGGGATGGAAAAGAAGGAGAAAACGTGGTCAAAACTATCATATATATTACAATATTTAATAAAGAGTAGGACGAAAATATTTTTTCATAAATGGGGGGGAAAGCTATAAAAGTTTCCTGATATAAAGCTGAAAGTAGAAAGTTTAGTAGCAAAAGAACTTTTTTTATTTACTGAGGGATATAGTAGGTATATTAAATAGTTTTTAATTGACATACCAGTGAGAAATTCCGTAAACGATTAAAAAAACATCGGATTACATTTACATATGCTAAAGATTAATTACATCTTATTTGTTAGATATGCCCTAGTTCATAGGTAATACTAAAATATTAGTATATTTTTTAATAAAATTTTATTTATTCTTTTTTTTTATATTAACAACAATTGACATTTGTTGAATGTTGCTTTTCAACTAAAAAAAAAATATTTATGCGCATGGAGTACTCCTATTACAAAGTCCAGAATGTTTAAATTAAAGGCATAAAACAGTAAAAAAACATTTCTTTCCAGTACTGAAAACTGACATAATAAAAATGATAAACTTTATGTAGATTTGGGAGATTATTGGTTGAATAACTAATTTTATATTCTTAATTATTTCATGTAATCTTTGTAGTTGTGACCATAAATATATGTTTTGTTTATATTTAACAGTGATATGATTTTTTACAGATGTCAATGGCTGCCTCTATGCCCTATTTTATCTGTGAATATAATATCCTTTGTTTTTCTATCTCCTAAAAAATAGCCATCTGACAGGCAAATCCTCGCCAGAGGGTCAAAAATGAGGATCCTGGGAAAGGTCAGGATGATTTTGTACCCACGATGCCCCAGTGCATCCTTCACAACATCTGACTAACAAAAGGGGCTCAGCACTGTGACTGACAGAATTCTTAATTGCATCCAGTCATTCATGACAATTTGATTAAAATATTACGCCAAAGTCTCGCCCCTGTTTGCTTCGATCCTCCAAATCTAATTTTGAATTTTCAGAAAGGAGATTACGTCCACAAGCATGACTGGGATACCATTAACTTCTACTTAATCTTTATTACTGATGTGAATTTAACATATGTGTTGCTTTGTCTCGCTCCATAGTAACATCTCTGCTTTAACCAAAGACACACGTTTATATGTTGCTAAACCCAGGTTTTGTGTATGTCTACTTACAAATACACACCACAACCACTATTTCCACACATAAAAAACATACGGCTAGATTACGAGCAGATCGCTATTTAGGTCTCCCGCTCGAGTGCAAACTACGCTAGACATAGGCTTTTTGCGAGCTGCGGGTTGCACTTTTATTACAAGTTGAATGTAAAAAGTTTACAAGCAATGGGTGCAAAAAAAAAATCGCAACCGCTTTATCTTCTTCTCCCATAGAAGTCAATGGAGAGCACAATGTGAAAAAAACCTTGCTGTATATCTATTCCTATAGATATATAGGAATAAATATATATTTTACATGAACAGTATAAGATATATATATATTTATACATTTTTTTTCTATGTGAAGAACATAGGAATGTAAAATATGCGTTTTGCACATTGTGTTTCACGATTTAGATATTAACGCGGTCGGGTAAGCGCATATGAATACTTAGTAATCTTAAGGAGCATTATTGAAATATTACATATACAATATTAAAAAAAATTTAAAATGATTAAACATACTGTAAAATAACATAATTTATGTAAGAACTTACAAGATAAATTAATTTCTTTCATGGTGGCAAGAGTCCATGAGCTAGTTGACGTATGGGATATACATTGCTACCAGGAGGGGGCAAAGTTTCCCAAACCTCAAATGCCTATAAATACACCTCACACCTCACTCATACTCATACCTCAATCATACCTCAGTTTAAGGTATAGCCAAGCTAGTGAGGTGTAAAAGGAGTAAAAGCATAAAAAAGAGGAACAGGATAAATAAAGTGCTTTACATTAAAAAAAATCATAACCCCCCAAAAATTAGGTAGGTCTCATGGACTCTTGCTACCATGAAATAAATTAATTTATCAGGTAAGTTCTTACATAAATTATGTTTTCTTTCATATAGGTGGCAAGAGTCCATGATCTAGTGACGTATGGGATATAATACCCAAGATGTGGAAGTCCACGAGTCACTAGAGAGGGAGGGATAAAATAAAAAGAGCTATTTCCGCGGAGAAATTAAATCTAAAAAAAATAATTGTTTTCTTAAAAATTCAAAAAACTTAAATCATAGGCACTAGAATCAAACCGAGACAGCTGCCTAAAGAACCTTTCTACCAATAGCTGCTTCCGAAGAAGCAAAAACATAAAAAAATGGTAAAATTTTGTAAATGTATGCAAAGAAGACCAAGTGGTTGCTTTGCAGATTTGATCAACTGAAGCTTCATTCTTGCCCAAGATGTGGCAACTGATCTCGTAGAATGAGCTGTAATTCTCTGAGGAGGAGACTGCCCCACCTCACAATAATCTTTGTGAATCAGAAGTTTCAATCAAGATGCCAAAGAAATGGCAGAGGCTTTCTGACCTTTTCTGGAACCAGATAAAATAACAAATAGACTAGAAGTCTTTCTGAAATCTTTAGTAGCCTCAACATAATATTTCAAAGCTCTTACCTCATCCAAAGAATGTAAAGACCTTTCAAGAGTATTCTTAGAATTAGGACACAAGGAAGGAACAATAATTTCCCTATTGATGTTGTAAGAGTTCACAACTTCAGACAAAAATGTAAACGAAGTCCGCAAAACAGCTTTATCTTAATGGAAAATCAGGAGCCTGCAAAGTCTTTAATACCAAATTTAGACTCCAAAGAAGAGAGATAGATTTAATAACAGGTTTGATACGAGTCAAAGCCTGTACGAAACAGTGAACATCAGGAAGATTAGCAATCTTTCTGTGAAATAAAACAGAAAGAGCAGAGATGTGTCCTTTCAAAGTATTGGCAGACAAACCTTTATCCAAACCATCCTGAAGAAACTGTAGAATCCTAGGAATTCTAAAAGAATGCCAAGAATAATCATAAGTGGAACACCATGAAATATAGGTTTTCTAAACCTTGTGATATATTTTATTTAAAACAGGCTTATGAGCCTGTATCATAGTGTTAATCACAGAGTCAGAGAAACCTCTATGACTAAGGACTAAGCGTTCAATTTCCATGCCTTCAAATTTAGGGATTTGACATCCGGATGGAATAACGAGCCTTGAGACAGAAGGTCTGGTCTTAGAGGAAGTAACCAAGGTTGGCAACTAGACATTTGGACAAGGGCCGCATACCAGAATCTGTGAAGCCATGCTGGTGCTATCAGAAACACATAAGATTGTTCCATTATGATCTTTGAGATCACTCCCAGAGGTGAAAAAATTTAAGCAGGTTGGTAAAACCATGGAACTGCTAGAGCATTCATCAATTCCGCCTGAGAATTCCTGGACCTGGAGGTATCTGGGAAGTCTCTTGTTTAGACGAGAGGTCATCAGATCTATGTCTGGAAGTCCCCACATCTGCACAATCTGATAGAACACATCTGGATGGGGAAACCACTCCCTGGATGTAGAATCTGATGGCTGAGATATCCACTTCCAAATTGTCTACACCTGGTATATGAATCGCAGTGATTAGACAAGAGTTGGATTCAGCCGCCCAAGAAAGTATTAGAGACACTTCTTTCATTGCTAGGGGACTGCGAGTCCCCCCTCGATGATTGACATATGCCAGTGTTGTGACATTGTCTGTTTGAAACCGAATATACGGTTCTCTCTTTAATAGAGGCCAAGTCTGAAAAGCTCTGAAAATAGCACGTTCTAATATTGATTGGTAACCTCGCCTCTCGAGGACTCCAAACTCCTTGTGCTGTCAGAGACCCACCAGACAGTTCCCCAACCTGTGAGACTTGCATCTGTTGTGATCACAGTCCAGATAGGACGAACAAAGGAAGCCCCTTGAACAATAAGGTGATGGTTTAACCACCAAGTCAGAGAGAGTTGAGTGTTTGGATTAAGGTATATCAGTTGTTATATCTGAGTATAATCCCTGCACCATTGGTGCAACATGCAAAGCTGTAGAGGTCTCATATGAAAACAAGCAAAAAGGATCACGTCTGATGCTGTAATCATGAGACCTAAAACTTCCATGCACATAGCCACTGAAGGGAATGATAAGAGACTGAAGGTTTAGACAAGCTGAAACCAATCTCAAATGTCTTTGTTCTGTAAGAAATAGAGTTATGGACACTGAATCTATCTGAAAACCTTAAAAGGTGACCTTTGTCTGAGAAATCAAGAAACTCTTTGGTAAATTGATCCTCCAAACATGTCTTTGAAGAAACAACAGAAATTGTTTTGTGTGAGATTCTCTAAATGAAAAAAATGTGTTAGTACCAATATATTGTCCAAATAAGGAAACACTGCAATACCCTGTTCTCTGATTACAGATAGAAGGGCACCTAAAACTATTAAGAATATTCTTGGTGCTGTTGCAAGGCCAAACGGAAGAGCAACAAATTGGTAATGCTTGTTTAGAAAAGAGAATCTCTGAAAGTGATAGTGATCTGGATGAATCGAATTGTGAAGGTAAACGTCCTGTAAGTCTATTATGGACATGAAGTGACCTTGCTGAACAAAAGGCAGAATAGTCCTTATAGTCACCGTCTTGAAAGTTGGGATCCAAAATTGGTCTGTAAGAATTTTCTTACTTTGGTACAAAGAATAGATTTGAAAAAAAATCCCAATGCTTGTTCCTGCTGTGGAACCGGGATAATTACCCCTGAAAGTTTTAAATCTGAAACGTATTTCAGAAAAACTTGAGCTTTTACTGGGTTTTTTTGTTACACGGGTAAGAAAGAATCTTCCCAAATGAGGTCTTATTTTGAATCCTATTCAACACCCCTGAGAAATTATATTCTGAATCCACTGATTTTGGACAGAAGAACTGGCTTGAGGGCCGCACCTTCATGTAGGTTTAGGGGCAGGATTTGGTTTCTTATAAGGCTTGGGTTTATTCCAATTCGGAGATGGTCTCCAATTAGAGCCAGAGGCCTTAGGGGAAGGAGTGGTTTTCTGTTTTCTATTCTGACGAAAGGAACGAAAACAATTGGGAGCTTTAAATTTAACCTTAGATTTCTTGTCTTGGGGCAGAAAAACTCCTTTACCCCCAGTAACAGCGGAGATAATAGAATCCAATTGTGAACCAAAAAGATTTTTACTTTGAAAAGAGAGAGATAATAATCTAGTTTTATACACCATGTCAGCATTCCAAGATTTAAGCCATAAATCTCTTCTAGTTAGAATGGCTAAAGACATGGATTTGACATTGATCTTCTTAACATCAAATATAGCATCACAAACAAAATGATTTACATGTTGAAGTAAAACAATAATGTTAGATAATAATAACAGTAGTCTTAAATACAGAATTTAGACAATTACTAGCTTTAACATCAGGAGATTTAGACTCCTCAATACCCAAAGTAAACAAAACTTCCTTTAAGAGAGAACGAATAAATTCTAACTTAAATAAAAAAGATTTGTCTATATCAGTCTCTGGCATGGCATCCTCTGAATCAGAGGAGACCCCATCAGTAGAGGATACATCAGTATGCTGGAGGTCAGAACTTAATTCACTAAGTTTAGGAAAATGT
This sequence comes from Bombina bombina, assembly GCF_027579735.1. Lineage (NCBI taxonomy): Eukaryota > Metazoa > Chordata > Amphibia > Anura > Bombinatoridae > Bombina > Bombina bombina. Next base: position 83,179,159 of record NC_069499.1, read on the forward strand.
TGGAAAAAGATTTACATTTATTTGAAGGCAAAATAGCTGTCATTGCCTTCTCTATAGCTGCCGCAATAAAATCTTACATTTCTGCAGTATTGCTATGTACATTAGACTGCAATGGAATAACAGTGGGTGTATTTGTACTCATAGATATATTTAACAATTTGTCAAAACAAGAGAGACATAATTGAGCTGAATAATTTAGATCAGCTTTATTACAACAAACATACTTAGCTTTGGTAAATACGTGTTCAGGCAGCTAAAATCCTATGGTAACATCAGAGGCAGGTTCAGTTTGAGACATAATTGCAAAAATACTAAATTTGAAAAAAAAAAAAATGAATTCAGCAAATTTATATCCATGCTCCTATATATGATGTATATAACAGAATTGAGAGAATGGGAAACAGAGCGAAAATTTATAAAAAAAAAAAAAAAAAGAAAACTGATTAATAAAATGCTGCATGAAAGCTCTCTAAATGTTTTCTGAGAACACTGAATGAGCTGGGGCGGAGCTTATAACGGCAATTTTGGCTGGAATGTTTTGGCGAGAATTTTTTGGCGCTAAAAAAATGGCACAAAATTATGACACGTCACCCTATGACATAAATAGCATCATCACATGCACAACATGCAAAGCTGTAGTGGTTTCTAATACACCTATCACTCTAAAAAGCAGGTAAGAATTTTGATTGTATATACAAAAAACAAAATATACCTAAATAAAGCCTAATGGATACTTCTATTGTAGCTACATAAAATGTGATGATCAACATTCCATGAGACTAACATAATACTTAGCATCCTAATTTATAAATAAATTACTAGCTCCAAAAACAACCTGTATGTTTCTCAGACTCTACCAACCTTGACAAATATTTAGCCACAAATAAAGTCGCTAAAAAAGAGCACTGAATTACTGAATCAAGGCATGTATACAAACAATAAATAACAACTTTAGTTAAAAAGTGCCCAATCCATAGCTGAGAGTGTCTTATATAATAATAGTATATACTTACCGTGTTAGACACCCATCCACATATAGCAGACAACCAAACTAGTACTGAAACATATCAGCAGAGGTAATGGTAGAGGAGTATAATGTCGTACTATAAAGGGAGGCAGCAGATGAATCCCAGCGACCGATTTACAGAGAGCCTTATGAATAGATTTCCCATAGGCGAAAACATGGCATCATCAGGCAATACTCCCTTCACATCCCTCAGACAAACACTGCACTTAGAGAGGAACTGGGCTTCAATATACTTAAAAACGCCTATCACAGAAGAAATCAAGCACATCATGCTTCACCACCTCCTAAGGAGGCAACTTTGCTCCCTCCTTGTAGGAATGTATATCCCATACGTCACTAGCTCATGGACTCTTGCCACCTATATGAAAGAAATATATATATATATATATATAGATATATATTCTATGTATTATTTAGAATATTTTATAGTAAAGTATAGTATAGACTTCATATCTTTGAGCCCTTATAACTTTTTAAAGCAATATTTCTTTTTAATCATTTTTATCAGACAGTGTTATGAGTGTAACTGTACTTTTACATGTATTTACATGTATGTTTGATGCGTTTTGCAACTTTTTAGTCTCAAATGACAGTTAACCAGAGCTCAGAAGTCACGGTAAGCCAACACGCGTTAAATTTAAATGTGCTAAATCGGACGCATTTACTTTCAACTCATAATATGCACAAAGAGCTGTGAAATACCCCTTATCACTATCAACATTTAGCGCTACACTCGTAATCTAGTCAATAGTTGGTTTGGGTAGACACAGTGTAAAAAAATAAAATTGTGAGTTACCTTCCTGTTAAGGTCAAAAGATTATGTCCTTTTAAATTTTTACAGAGAGACTAAATAATTTTTTGGGATGGGAAGCTATATGCAGTACACAATATAAGTAATCAAAGAAAAGAAAGAGGGCACCTCATAGTGTGAGTAGGTCTTGAAAATGCAGTTTATAGTATAATATGAAAAGGCTTACCGGATTGTATTGCACCGTACTCTTGACTGGTGCCAGCAGGCGGACTAATACTTAACAGTGGTTAGCACACTGGCCTGACTCGTTAGTCAGCTGGATCTTAACTTTCTCTGGATCGGTCTCAGCCGTGCTCCAAAAGTAGCCACTCCGTGGGTATAGACTCAGTGTTACGGTGTACCTTATCGAACATCCATTAAGCAAGAGAACCATATGACAACTTCCGAAAAGTTTGAAGGTAAAAAATGCTTTTATTCTTATCACCGCAACGAGTTTCTCGACCGTATAAGCTGGTTGTTTCCTCAGGCAATACAGACTGACGAGTCAAGAAAACAGAATTTATGCTTACCTGATAAATTACTTTCTCCAACGGTGTGTCCGGTGCACGGCGTCATCCATAACTTGTGGGAATATTCTCTTCCCCAACAGGAAATGGCAAAGAGCACAGCAAAAGCTGTCCATATAGCTCCTCCCCGGCTCCGCCCCCCCAGTCATTCGACCGACGGTTAGGAGAAAAAAAGGAGAAACTATAGGGTGCCGTGGTGACTGTAGTGTATAGAGAAAGAAATTTTTCAAACCTGATTAAAAATCCAGGGCGGGCCGTGGACCGGACACACCGTTGGAGAAAATAATTTATCAGGTAAGCATAAATTCTGTTTTCTCCAACATTGGTGTGTCCGGTCCACGGCGTCATCCATAACTTGTGGGAACCAATACCAAAGCTTTAGGACATGGATGAAGGGAGGGAGCAAATCAGGTTACCTAAACAGAAGGCACCACGGCTTGCAAAACCTTTCTCCCAAAAATAGCCTCCGAAGAAGCATAAGTATCAAATTTGTAGAATTTGGCAAAAGTGTGCAGAGAAGACCAAGTCGCTGCCTTACATATCTGATCAACAGAAGCCTCGTTCTTGAAGGCCCATGTGGAAGCCACAGCCCTAGTAGAGTGAGCTGTGATTCGTTCAGGAGGCTGCCGTCCGGCAGTCTCATAAGCCAATCGGATGATGCTTTTCAGCCAGAAAGAAAGAGAGGTAGCGGTAGCTTTTTGTCCTCTCCTCTTACCAGAATAAACGACAAACAAAGAAGAAGTTTGTCTGAAATCCTTTGTTGCTTCTAAATAGAACTTTAAAGCACGGACTACATCTAAATTGTGTAACAAACGTTCCTTCTTTGAAACTGGATTCGGACACAAAGAAGGAACAACTATTTCCTGGTTAATATTCTTGTTGGAAACAACTTTTGGAAGAAAACCAGGCTTGGTACGCAAAACAACCTTATCTGAATGGAACACCAGATAGGGTGGATCACACTGCAAAGCAGATAATTCAGAAACTCTTCTAGCAGAAGAAATAGCAACCAAAAACAGAACTTTCCAAGATAGTAACTTGATATCTATGGAATGTAAGGGTTCAAACGGAACCCCTTGAAGAACTGAAAGAACTAAATTTAGACTCCAGGGAGGAGTCAAGGGTCTGTAAACAGGCTTGATTCTGACCAAAGCCTGTACAAAAGCTTGTACATCTGGCACAGCTGCCAGTCGTTTGTGTAACAAGACAGATAAAGCAGAAATCTGTCCTTTTAGAGAACTCGCTGACAATCCCTTATCCAAACCTTCTTGGAGAAAGGAGAGGATCTTAGGAATTTTAATCTTACTCCAGGAGAATCCCTTGGATTCACACCAACAGATATATCTTTTCCATATTTTATGGTAAATCTTTCTAGTCACAGGTTTTCTGGCTTGGACCAGAGTATCTATCACTGAATCTGAAAACCCATGCTTGGATAAAATCAAACGTTCAATTTCCAAGCAGTCAGCTGCAGAGAAACTAGATTTGGATGTTCAAATGGACCTTGTACTAGAAGATCCTGTCTCAAAGGTAGCTTCCATGGTGGAGCCGATGACATATTTACCAGGTCTGCATACCAAGTCCTGCGCGGCCACGCAGGAGCTATCAGAATCACCGAGGCCTTCTCCTGTTTGATCCTGGCTACAAGCCTGGGAAGGAGAGGGAACGGTGGAAACGCATAAGCTAGGTTGAACGACCAAAGCGCCACTAATGCATCCACTAGAGTCGCCCTTGGATCCTTGGATCTGGACCCATAGCAAGGAACCTTGAAGTTCTGACGAGACGCCATCAGATCCATGTCTGGAATGCCCCATAATTGAGTCAACTGGGCAAACACCTCCGGGTGGAGTTCCCACTCCCCCGGATGGAAAGTCTGACGACTCAGATAATCCGCCTCCCAGTTGTCTACTCCTGGGATGTGGATTGCAGATAGGTGGCAGGAGTGATCCTCCGACCATTTGATGATTTTGGATACCTCTCTCATCGCCAAGGAACTCCTTGTTCCCCCCTGATGGTTGATGTAAGCTACAGTCGTCATGTTGTCTGACTGGAATCTTATGAATCCGGCCTTTGCTAGTTGAGGCCAAGCCCAGAGAGCATTGAATATCGCTCTCAGTTCCAGGATGTTGATCGGGAGAAGAGACTCTTCCCGAGACCATAAACCCTGAGCTTTCAGGGAATCCCAGACCGCGCCCCAGCCTAATAGACTGGCGTCGGTCGCGACAATGACCCACTCTGGTCTGCGGAAACTCATTCCCTGAGACAGGTGATCCTGGGACAACCACCAACGGAGTGGTCACCTGGTCTACTTGAATCTTTGGAGACAAGTCTGTATAGTCCCCATTCCACTGCTTGAGCATGCACAGTTGTAATGGTCTTAGATGAATTCGAGCAAAAGGAACTATGTCCATTGCTGCAACCATCAACCCTACTACTTCCATGCACTGAGCTATGGAAGGCTGAAGAATAGAGTGAAGAACTTGACAAGCGTTTAGAAGCTTTGACTTTCTGACTTCTGTCAGGAAGATCTTCATTTCTAAAGAATCTATTATTGTTCCCAAAAAGGGAACTCTTGTCGACGGAGACAGGGAACTCTTTTCTACGTTCACCTTCCACCCGTGAGATCTGAGAAAGGCTAGAACAATGTCTGTATGAGCCTTTGCTTTGGAAAGAGACAACGCTTGGATTAGAATGTCGTCCAGATAAGGTGCCACTGCAATACCCCTTGGTCTTAGAACCGCTAGAAGGGACCCGAGCACCATTGTGAAAATTCTTGGAGCAGTGGCTAGCCCGAATGGGAGAGCCACGAACTGATAATGTTTGTCCAGAAAGGCGAACCTTAGGAACTGATGATGATCTTTGTGGATAGGAACATGTAGATACGCATCCTTTAAATCCACGGTAGTCATAAATTGACCCTCCTGGATTGTAGGTAAAATTGTTTGAATGGTTTCCATTTTGAACGATGGAACTCTGAGAAATTTGTTTAGAATTTTTAAATCCAGAATTGGTCTGAAAGTTCCCTCTTTTTTGGGAACTACAAACAGATTTGAGTAAAACCCCTGACCTTGTTCCACAGTTGGAACTGGGTGTATCACTCCCATCTTTAACAGGTCTTCTACACAATGTAAGAATGCCTGTCTCTTTAATTGGTTTGAAGATAAGTGAGACATGTGGAACCTTCCCCTTGGGGGTAGTTCCTTGAATTCTAGAAGATAACCCTGAGAGACTATTTCTAGTGCCCAGGGATCCTGAACATCTCTTGCCCAAGCCTGAGCAAAGAGAGAGAGTCTGCCCCCTACTAGATCCGGTCCCAGATCGGGGGCTACCCCTTCATGCTGTTTTGGTAGCAGCAGCAGGCTTCTTGGCCTGTTTACCCTTGTTCCAGCCTTGCATTGGTTTCCAAGATGGTTTAGTCTGGGAAGCGTTACCCTCTTGTCTAGAGGCTGCAGAGTTGGAAGCCGTTCCGTTCCTGAAATTGCGAAAGGAACGAAAATTGGACTTATTCTTAGCCTTGAAAGGTCTATCTTGTGGGAGGGCATGGCCCTTTCCCCCAGTGATGTCTGAAATAATCTCTTTCAATTCTGGCCCAAAAAGGGTCTTACCTTTGAAAGGGATATTAAGCAATTTTGTCTTGGAAGATACATCCGCCGACCAAGACTTTAGCCAGAGCGCTCTGCGCGCCACAATTGCAAACCCTGAATTTTTCGCTGCTAACCTCGCTAACTGCAAAGCGGCGTCTAAAATAAAGGAATTAGCTAACTTAAGTGCGTGAATTCTGTCCATGACTTCCTCATATAGAGTCTCCCTACTTAGTGACTTTTCCAGTTCCTCGAACCAGAACCACGCCGCTGTAGTGACAGGAATAATGCACGAAATAGGTTGAAGGAGGTAACCTTGCTGTACAAAAATCTTTTTAAGCAAACTCTCCAATTTTTTATCCATAGGATCTTTGAAAGCACAATTGTCCTCAATGGGAATGGTCGTGTGCTTGGCTAGTGTAGAAACCGCCCCCTCGACCTTAGGGACTGTTTGCCATAAGTCCTTCCTGGGGTCGACCATAGGAAACAATTTCTTAAATATAGGAGGAGGGACAAAAGGTATGCCTGGCTTCTCCCACTCCTTATTCACTATGTCCGCCACCCGTTTAGGTATCGGAAAGGCATCAGGGTGCACCGGGACCTCTAGGAACTTGTCCATCTTGCACAATTTTTCTGGGATGACCAGATTGTCACAATCATCCATAGTAGATAGCACCTCCTTAAGTAATGCGCGGAGATGCTCTAATTTAAATTTAAATGTCACAACATCAGGTTCTGCCTGCTGAGAAATTCTTCCTGTATCAGAAATTTCTCCATCTGACAAACCCTCCCTCACTGCCACTTCAGACTGGTGTGAGGGTATGACAGAAAAATTATCATCAGCGCCCTCCTGCTCTACAGTGTTTAAAACAGAGCAATCGCGCTTTCTCTGAAATGCTGGCATTTTGGATAAAATATTAGCTATGGAGTTATCCATTACTGCCGTCAATTGTTGCATAGTAACAAGCATTGTCGCGCTAGAAGTACTAGGGGTCGCCTGCGCGGGCATAACTGGTATAGACACAGAAGGAGATGATGTAGAACTATCTCTACTGCCTTCATCTGAGGAATCATCCTGGGCAACCTTACTATTTGTGACAGTACTGTCCTTACTATGTTTGGACGCTATGGCACAATAATCGCATATATTTGAAGGGGGAACCACATTGGCTTCCATACATACAGAACATGATCTATCTGAAGGTACAGACATGTTAAACAGGCTTAAACTGGTTAATAAAGCACAAAAACCGTTTTAAAACAAAACCGTTACTGTCTCTTTAAATGTTAAACAGGGCACACTTTATTACTCAATATGTGAAAAACTATGAAGGAATTATCCAATCTTTACCAAATTTTTACCACAGTGTCTTAATGCATTCAAAGTATTGCACCCCAATTTTCAAGCTGTTAACCCTTAAAATGTGGAAACCGGAGCCGTTTGCAATTTTAACCCCACTGCAGTCCCAGCCACAGCCTTTGTTGCGACTTCACCAATCCCAGGGGGGTATACGATACCAATTCAAGCCTTCTAGGAACGTTTTCAGTGGATACCAGACCCTCACACATGCAGCTGCATGCACTGTACTCAAAAGTAACTGCGCAATAATGGCGCGAAAATGAGGCTCTGCCTACTATAGTGAAAGGCCCTTCCTGACTGGGAAGGTGTCTAAACTAGTGCCTGGCGATAAAAACGTTCCCCAAACAATTAAAGTGTGAAAATTACTTCAAACTTTCAAAAATAACTTAAATAAACAATCGATTTAGCCCTTAAGAGTGTCCACCAGTTAATAGCCCATAATAAGCCCTTTATTCTTTCTAAGTCTAAGAAAACGGCTTAACGATCCCCATGAGGGAAAAATGACAGCCTTCCAGCATTACACAGTCTTGTTAGAAAAATGGCTAGTCATACCTTGAGCAGAAAAGTCTGCAAACTGTTCCCCCCAACTGAAGTTCTCTCAGCTCAACAGTCCTGCGTGGGAACAGCAATTGATTTTAGTTACTGCTGCTAAAATCATACTCCTGGACCGGACACACCAATGTTGGAGAAACACGTGTTAGTCCGCCTGCTGGCACCGGTCAAGAGTACAGTGCAATACAATCCGGTAAGCCTTTTCATCTTATACTATAAACTGCATTTTCAAGACCTACTCACACTATGAGGCACCCTCTTTCTTTTCTTTGATTACTCAGATTGTCCCATACATCGGGAACAAGAGGAACGGCCTTCAGTTCAGATCCTTTCAAGACAACTTTGCACTCTCTGGCTAGTCGTCCTTCGGGTGGACTTTTTCCTTGGGTAAAACCATTACAGATTTTTTCCTGGACAATTGATATACATGTATATTAACTTTTTAAAATCTTTTTAATACATCAGCGCGCCCCTAAGTTTAATGTTGGCACCCCTGCATTTCTGTCAGATAATGAACCACTTCGCCCAGAAAATTGCTGCAATTACAAATGTTTAGGCATTTCTCATGTTTATTTCTTTTGTTTGTATTGGTATGACATTCAATGCAAATCTCCAAAAATGGACTAGACAAAATTATTGGCGCCCTCAATTTAATATTTGTTAGCACACCCCTTGGAAAAAAATAACTGAAATCAATTGCTTCCTATACCATCAATGAGTTTCTTACACCTCTCTACTGGAATTTTTATTTCGCCAACTGCTCCAGGTCTCTCAGATTGGAAGGTTTCCTTTTCCCAACTGTCTTGAGATGCTCTATAGGATTGAGATATAGGGGCATATATATCAAGCTCTGTATGGCTCTCCATCGCTTTGTCTTAAACCATTTCTGGGTGTTTTTTGACGCATGATTTGGGTCATTGGCCTACTGTAAAACCCATGACCTCTGACGGAGACCCAACTTTCTGACACAGGGCCCTACATTGCACCACATATTGCTTTGGTATTCTTCAGATTTCCTAATGCCATGAACACGGGCAAGACATCCAGTGCCTGAAGCAGCAAAGCAACCCCAAAACATCAGTGAACCTCCACCATGTTTGACTGTAGGGACTGTATTCTTTTCTTTAAAAGCCTTATTTTTTTTTTCTGAAAACAGTAGAATGATGGGCTTTACCAAAAAGCTGTAATTTTGTTTTCACTGTCCACAGCATATTCTCCCAAAAGGATTTTGGCTTTCTCAGGTAAGTTTTGGCAAACTCCAATCTGGCTTTTTTATGTTTTTGTGTCAGCAGTGGGGTCCTCCTGGGTCTCCTACCATAACGTCCCTTTTCATTCAGATGGCGACGTATAGTGCAACACATTCGTACCCTGTGCCTGAAGGTCAGCTTGAATTTGTCTGAAAGTTGATCAAGGTTCTTTATCCACCATTCAAACAACCCTCCGTTGCAATCTTTGACCAATTTTTATCTTTCGGCCATGTCCAGGGAGATTAGCTACAGTGCCATGGGCTGTAACTTCTTTACAATGTTGCGCACAGTGGACACAGGAACATTAAGATCTCTGGAGATGGACTTGTAACCTTGAGATTGTCCATGTTTTTCCACAATTTTTGTTCTCAAATCCTCAGACAATTATTTGCTGCTCTTTCTCTTCTCCATGCTCAGTGTGGCACATAGAGACACCCAACAGAAAGCTTGAGTCCATTTTTTACCATTTTAACTGGTTGCCGGTGTGATTTCTATATTGTCAGCACCTGTTAATTGATACAGGTGAGTTTAATTACAAATTACAGGAGCATCACAAATTTGGAATGCAATTATTTCTTGCAATTTTGAGAAGGTGACAATAATTTTGTTCAGTCCATTTTTGGGTGGAATGTGTCAGATTTTTTTTTTCTCCACTATTGTGTGTCATACCAATACAAACAAGAGCAATAAACATGAGAATGCCTAAACATATTCATATAAATACTGTATATAGGTATAGACATACATTTTACCCCACAAAATCATATAAATATAGAAATATATATTAAAAATAAAAATAAATTTTTCTTTGATGCGAAGAACGAAGGCATTAAAAGTATTCTTAACTCACTTTGGGTATAGCGCAGTTGGTCTAACGAGGTATCGGGATAACGCATGAGCAATAACCACAGAAGTCTATAAAGAGAAGTTAACGTGGTCGCGATATCCAAAGTCCTGAAGTCAGCACGCCTAGGACTTTTGCTCATGCTCTAACTTTTTACTTTCAACTTGTAATACGCACACTGACCCGGCCATGATAATTTTTTTACTTTGAGCACATTAAGCATGAGCAAAAGAAAATGTAACATGCCTCTTATAATCTGGCCCTATATTAGAGTCAAATTCCCTAATCATATAATGTGAGTCAATGGGAAGTCAACAAGCTAAGCCCAGATCCTGGTATTGTGGGGAGCGGGCATCATTTGCTGCCTATATGTAACATTGCACAAGCAATTGCTTGTGCAGCTGTGCTCCTTGCTCTTGCACATCCAATAGTGAGAAAGCAGGACTTGTTAATCATCCTGATCAGATCAGATTGGGATGATTAAACTCTCCTACCTCAAGAGGCTAAGTAGCTGCCGGCTTTTTAAGACACTAGCTACTTAATTTGCATTTGCAGCTTAATAAGGGCCCATGAATGTAAAAACTCAATTACGTGTATTAAAAATGTCTTAATATTCTCTTACATAGTAATGTGTATCATGGTTACTTAAACATTTTGATATTTTGAACATTTTGAAGAAAGTACATATAGAGGCCTATTTAACAACGGTCTTGCGGACCTGATCCGACAGTGCGGATCAGGTCCACAAGACCTTGCTGAATGCGGAGAGCAATACGCTCTCCATATTCAGCATTGCACCAGCAGCTCACAAGAGCTGCTGATGCAATGCAGCCCCCTGCAGACTCGCGGCCAATCAGTAGGGAGGTGTCAATCAACCCGATCGTACTGAAGACTCGCCAGAAACACGGGCCCACAAGCTCCATACGGAGCTTGATAAATGGGCCTCATAAAGTTTATTGTGTGATTGTTAATGGCCTACATTTGAATGTATTATTGTACTGTGTTCTGTTCTTTTTAAACATAAATTGTCCTCTTGTTCTCAGGTTTTACAGTTGATCCTGAACACAAGCTGTACAAGCTGCTCTCACTGCCATGTGACATTATCTCCAGACCAAAAAGACCAATCAGGCAGAGTAAAAGTTTCAGCAGATACCAAGCTGTGTCCAATCAAAATTAAATGGAAGTTACTCACTTTACACACTAACCAACACCCAAAACTTTATGAAGATGTGTTGTAAGTGCAAAACAAACGGTTGCAAAATAAGTGCTACCTCTATAGCCATTAAAAGATTTTATGACAACACAGGAAGCACCATATTTTACTTTACTTATCTTTTGTGACTTTAAAAATTAAGACAAGCATGAACATAACAAAAAGACACACCCCAACATAGCCTATGACACACCCCAACCCCACCCACAGCACAACTGTGGTCCCCAATTCACAAGACTAGACTTTAAGAGGTTTAGAGGGTATATTTTACTACCTTGGATATAAAAAACAAAATTTGTGCTTACCTGATAAAATCCACTGCTTGAGTAATTACAGTAGGGAATATCTCTCCTGGCCAGCAGGAGGAGGCAAAGAGCACCAAAGTTAAACTGCTAAGTTTTACTCCCTTACCCACAACCCCCAGTCATTTGACTGAAGGGAAATAGAGAAAAAGGAGTAACACAAGGTGTAGAGGTGCCTGAGGTTATAGTCAAAAGAACAACTGTCTTAAAATAAAGGGTGGGGCCGTGGACTCATCATATCCAGAAATAAATACATTTATCAGCATACATTTTGTTTTTCATTCCTAAGATATGGTGAGTCCATGGCTTGAGTAATTACTGTTGAGAACCAATACCCAAGCTAGAGGACACGGATAAATAGGGAGGGACAAGACAGGCAGTCCTAACAGAAGGCACCACCAATTGAAGAACCTTTCTGCCAAAAGAAGTCTCAGAAGAGGCAAAAGTATAAAATTTGGAAAATTTGGAAAAAGTATGTAGAGAAGACCAAATTGCAGCTTTGCAAATTTGTTCCACAGAACCTTCATTTTTGAAAGGAGAGGAAACAGCTCTTGTCTCATAAGCCAAACAAATTATACTTTGTGACCAAAAAGAAAGAGTAGTAGCAGTAGCTTTCTGACCTTTACATTTCCCAGAGAAACAGACAAAGAGGGCAGAGGACTGGCGAAAATACTTAGTCGCCTGTAAGTAGAATTTAAGAGCACGTACAACATCCAAATTGTGTACCAAACATTCTTTGGGAGAAGAAGGATTAGGACACAGAGAGGGAACAACAATTTCCTGATTGATATTTCTATTAGAAACAACCTTAGGTAGGAAACCTAACTTAGTACGAAGAACCGCCTTATCAGCATGAAAAATAAAATAAGGGGAATAACATTGCAGAGCTGAGAGTTCCAAGACTCTTCGAGCAGAAGAGATAGCAACAAGAAACAAAACCTTCCAAGATAACAACTTAATGTCTATGGAATGCAACGGCTCAAACGGAGCATGCTGTAAAACTTTAAGAACAAGGTTAAGGCTCCAAGGAGGAGCAACAGACTTAAAGACAGGCCTGATTTTGACCAAGGCCTAACAAAAAGATTGCACATCTGGCATATCCGCCAAACGTTTATGTAGTAAAACAGATAAAGCAGAAATCTGACCCTTCAGGATTCTAAGTGACAATCCCTGCTCCAGGCCTTCCTGAAGAAAAGATAAAATTCTAGAAATTCTAATTCTACTCCAAGAGTAGCCCTTTACCAATAGAGATATTTGCGCCATATCTTATGGTAAATCTTTCTAGTAACAGGCTTGCAAGCCTGAATTATGGTCTCAGGGAAAAACCACGCTTAGACAGAATTAAGTGTTCAATCTCCAAGCAGTCTGCTTCATAGAAATGAGATTTGGATGAAGGAAGGGACCCTAAATCAGGAGGTCCTTCCTCAGAGGTAGTCTCCAAGGTAGGAGAGATGACATTTCCAATAGGTCTGCAAACCAGATACTGCGAGGCCACGCAGGGGCTATTAGAATCACCCATGCCCTCTCCTGTTTGATACGAGCAATGACTTGTAGAATGAGAGCAAACGGAGGAAACAGGTATGCCAACCTGAAAACCCAAGGAACCGCCAGAGCATCTATCAGAACGGCCTGCGGATCTCTTGACCTTAAACCGTACCTTGGAAGCTTGGCGTTTTGATGGGATGACATCAGATCTAACTCCAGCACCCCCCATTTGAGGACTAAGCTGGAAAACACCTCTGGATGGAGTTCCCACTCCCCGGGATGAAAAGTATGTCTGCTCAGAAAATTCGCTTCCCAGTTGTCTACTCCTGGAATGTGGATGGCAGATAGACAGCAATTGTGGGTCTCTGCCCACTGAAGAATTCAAGTAAGCTCCTTCATGGCTAAGGAACTCAGAGTTCCTCCCTGGTGATTGATGTAAGCCACAGAGGTTATGTTGTCTGTCTGGAACCTGATATACTGGGCTGAGGACAACTGAGGCCAAGCCAATAGAGCATCGTAATTCACCTTCAACTTTAAGATGTTGATGGGAAGAGCAAACTCCTCCCGAGTCCAAAGGCCCTGAGCTTTTAATGAGTTCCAGACTGCTCCCCAGCCCAGCAGGCTGGAATCCGTGGTCACAATCACCCAGGAAGGTATCCAAAAGCATGTGACCTGAGACAGATGTTCCTGAGAAATCCACCATGGGATAGAGTCCTTTGACGATTGATCTAACTCTATTCTCTGAGATAGATCCTCATCATCGCCATTGCATTGTCTGAGCGTGCACAACTGGAGAGCTCTCAAATGGAATCAAGCAAAAGGAATGATGTCCATGGAAGCCACCATCACACCAATTACCTCCATACATTGAGCCACGGAAGGATGAGCAGTAGCCTGAAGAGAGAGGCAAGAGTAAAATATTTAGTTTTTCCTGACATCTGTCAGAAAAATTTTCATCAATAGAGAATCTATTATGTTCCCTAAGAACACTACTCTTGTAGCAGGGGAAAGGGAGCTTTTTCCAGATTCACATTCCATCCGTGGGAACGAAGAAAAGACAACAATATCTCTGTGTGAGATTTTGCTTGTTGAAAAGATGGCACTTGAACCAATATGTTGTCCAGGGAGGGTGCCACAGCAATTCCACGAGAATGGATCACTGCCAAAAGAGCCCCCAGAACCTTTGAAAAAATTCTGGGAGCCGTGGCTAGACCAAATAGAAGGGCCACGAACTGGAAATGTTTGTCCAGAAAGGAAAATCTCAGGAATCTGTGATGGTCCCTATAAATAGGAACATGAAGATACGCATCCTTTAGGTCTATGGTTGTCATGAACTGACCCTCTTGTACTAAAGGAAGAATGGAGCGTATAGTTTCCATCTTGTAGGATGGAACTTTAAGAAAGTTATTTAGACACATCAAGTCTAGAATGGGACGGAAAGTTCCCTCTTTTTTTGGGAACCACAAATAAGATGGAGTAGAACCCGAGACCCTGCTCCTGCACTGAAACCGGAACTGTCACTCCGAGGGAGGAAAGATGTTGTATACATTTCAAGAACGCCTCTCTCTTTACCTGGTCTGCAGATAATCTTGAGAGAAGGAATCTGCCTCAGGGAGTAAAAGTCTTGAATTTCAATTTGTAACCCTGGGATACTATGTCCACAGTCCAGAGATCTGGGACATCTCATATCCAGGCTTGAGAGAACTGAGAAAGTCTGCCCCCCACCTGATCCGATCCCAGATCGGGGGCAACCCCTTCATGCTGATTTGGAATCAGCTGCAGGTTTCTTTGATAGTTTTCCCTTGTTCCAAGACTGATTGGGTTTCCAAGAAGACTTGGATTGTTCCTGCTTGGAAGAAGAACGGGAAGGCTTTCCTCAGAAGTTACAAAAGGACCGAAAATAACGCTGACGTTTTTTAGGCCTATTCGTCTTATCTTGAGGTAGAAAAGACCCTTTTCCACCCGTAATATCAGAGATCATTTCTGCCAAACCGGGTCCAAAAAAGTTTTACCCATGTAAGGAATCACCAGAAGCTTGACTTTAGAGGAAACGTCCGCAGACCAGGATTTCAACCATAAAGACCTGCGGGCTAGGACAGCAAAACTAGAAGTTTTAGCTTCTAGTCTAACAACCTGTAAAATGGCATCTGCAATAAAGGAATTGTCCAACTTAAGAGCTTTAATCCTATCTTGAATTTCATCCAAGGAAGTCTCTACTTGAAGAGAATCAGACAAGGCATTGAACCAATAAGATGCCGCACTAGTAACCGCAAGTTGCTATTGGAGACCTTGATTAACATAAATCTTTTTCAAATAAGGGGAAAACATAATTTATGCTTACCTGATAAATTTATTTCTCTTGTGGTGTATCCAGTCCACGGATCATCCATTACTTGTGGGATATTCTCCTTCCCAACAGGAAGTTGCAAGAGGATCACCCACAGCAGAGCTGCTATATAGCTCCTCCCCTAACTGCCATATCTAGTCATTCGACCCAAACTAGCCGAGAAAGGAGAAACCATAGGGTGCAGTGGTGACTGTAGTTTAAAATTTAGACCTGCCTTAAAAGGACAGGGCGGACCGTGGACTGGATACACCACAAGAGAAATAAATTTATCAGGTAAGCATAAATTATGTTTTCTCTTGTTAGGTGTATACAGTCCACGGATCATCCATTACTTGTGGGATACCAATACCAAAGCTAAAGTACACGGATGAAGGGAGGGACAAGGCAAGTACTTAAACGGAAGGGACCACTGCCTGTAGAACCTTTCTCCCTAAAATAGCCTCCAAAGAAGCAAAAGTATCAAATTTGTAAAATTTTGAAAAGGTATGAAGCGAAGACCAAGTCGCCGCTTTGCAAATCTGTTCAACAGAAGCCTCATTTTTAAAGGCCCAGGTGGAAGCCACAGCTCTAGTAGAATGAGCTGTAATCCTTTCAGGGGGCTGCTGTCCAGCAGTCTCATAGGCTAAGCGTATTACGCTCCGAAGCCAAAAAGAAAGAGAGGTTGCCGAAGCCTTTTGACCTCTCCTCTGTCCAGAGTAAACAACAAACAGGGAAGATGTTTGACGAAAATCTTTAGTCGCTTGTAAGTAAAACTTTAAAGCACGGGCTACGTCCAAATTATGTAAAAGACATTCCTTCTTTGAAGAAGGATTAGGACACAATGATGGAACAACAATCTCTTGATTGATATTCTTGTTGGAAACTACCTTAGGTAAAAACCCAGGTTTTGTACGCAGAACTACTTTATCTGTATGGAAAATCAGATAAGGAGAATCACATTGTAAAGCTGATAACTCAGAGACTCTACGAGCCGAGGAAATAGCCATCAAAAACAGAACTTTCCAAGATAAAAGTTTGATATCAATGGAATGAAGGGGTTCAAACGGAACTCCTTGAAGAACCTTAAGAACCAAGTTTAAGCTCCATGGACGAGCAACAGGTTTAAACACAGGCTTAATTCTAACCAAAGCCTGACAAAATGCCTGAACGTCTGGAACCTCTGCCAGACGCTTGTGCAAAAGAATAGACAGAGCAGAAATCTGTCCCTTTAAAGAACTAGCTGATAGTCCTTTTTCCAAACCCTCTTGGAGAAAGGACAATATCCTAGGAATCCTAACCTTACTCCATGAGTATTTCTTGGATTCACACCAATGAAGATATTTGCGCCATATCTTATGGTAGATTTTCCTGGTTACAGGCTTTCGTGCCTGTATTAAGGTATCAATGACTGACTCGAGGGAGACACGCCTTGATAAAATCAAGCGTTCAATCTCCAGGCAGTCAGTCTCAGAGAAATTAGATTTGGATGATTGAAAGGACCTTGTAGTAGAAGGTCTTGTCTCAGAGGCAGAGGCCAAGGTGGAAAGGATGACATGTCCACCAGGTCTGCATACCAGGTCCTGCGTGGCCACGCAGGCGCGATCAAGATCACCGATGCTCTCTCCTGTTTGATTTTGGCAATCAGTCGAGGAAGCAGAGCAAACGGTGGAAACACATAAGCCAGGTTGAAGAACCACGGTGCTGCTAGAGAATCTATCAGCGTCGCTTCTGGGTCCCTGGACCTGGATCCGTAACAAGGAAGCTTGCCGTTCTGGCGAGACACCATGAGATCCAATTCTGGTGTGCCCCAACGATGAACCAATTGAGCAAACACCTCCGGATGGAATTCCCACTCCCCTGGATGAAAAGTCTGAAGACTTAGAAAATCCGCCTCCCAGTTCTCTACACCTGGGATATGGATCGCTGATAGATGGCAAGAGTGAGTCTCTGCCCAGCGAATTATCTTGGAGACTTCTAACATCGCTAGGGAGCTCCTGGTCCCCCCTTGATGGTTGATGTAAGCCACAGTCGTGATGTTGTCCGACTGAAATCTGATGAACCTCAGGGTTGCTAACTGAGGCCAAGCTAGAAGAGCATTGAATATTGCTCTTAACTCCAGAATATTTATTGGGAGGAGTTTCTCCTCCTGAGTCCACGATCCCTGAGCCTTCAGGGAATTCCAGACTGCACCCCAACCTAGAAGGCTGGCATCTGTTGTTACAATTGTCCAATCTGGCCTGCGAAAGGTCATACCTTTGGACAGATGGACCCGAGATAGCCACCAGAGAAGAGAATCTCTGGTCTTTTGATCCAGATTTAGCAGAGGGGACAAATCTGTGTAATCCCCATTCCACTGACTGAGCATGCATAATTGCAGCGGTCTGAGATGTAGGCGCGCAAATGGCACTATGTCCATCGCCGCTACCATTAAGCCGATCACTTCCATACACTGAGCCACCGAAGGGCGCGGAATGTAGTGAAGAACATGGCAGATATTTAGAAGCTTTGATAACCTGGACTCTGTCAGGTAAATTTTCATTTCTACAGAATCTATCAGAGTTCCTAGGAAGGAAACCCTTGTGAGGGGTGATAGAGAACTCTTTCCCTCATTCACTTTCCACCCATGCGACCTCAGAAATGCCAACACTATGTCCGTATGAGATTTGGCAATTTGGAAGTTTGACGCCTGTATCAGGATGTCGTCTAGATAAGGGGCCACTGCTATGCCCCGTGGTCTTAGGA
Source organism: Bombina bombina (assembly GCF_027579735.1). Classification (NCBI taxonomy): domain Eukaryota; kingdom Metazoa; phylum Chordata; class Amphibia; order Anura; family Bombinatoridae; genus Bombina; species Bombina bombina. The sequence goes on from NC_069499.1 coordinate 83,197,155, forward strand.
CCGCCAGAAGAGACCCCAGAACCTTTGTAAAAATTCTTGGGGCTGTAGCTAACCCGAAGGGAAGAGCCACAAACTGGTAATGCCTGTCTAGAAAGGCAAACCTTAAGAACCGATGATGATCTTTGTGAATCGGTATGTGAAGGTAAGCATCCTTCAAATCCACTGTGGTCATGTACTGACCCTCCTGGATCATAGGTAGGATTGTCCGAATAGTTTCCATTTTGAACGATCGAACTCTGAGGAATTTGTTTAAGTTCTTTAGATCCAAAATTGGTCTGAAGGTTGCCTCTTTTTTGGGAACCACAAACAGATTTGAATAAAATCCCTGTCCTTGTTCCATCTGTGGAACTGGATGGATCACTCCCATTATTAGGAGGTCTTGCACACAGTGTAAGAATGCCTCTTTCTTTATCTGGTTTACAGATAATTTCAAAAGGTGAAATCTCCCTTGTGGAGGGGAAGCTTTGAAGTCCAGAAGATATCCCTGAGATATGATCTCCAACGCCCAGGGATCCTGAACATCTCTTGCCCACGCCTGGGCGAAGAGAGAAAGTCTGCCCCCTACTAGATCCATTGCCGGATAGGGGGCCGTTCCTTCATGCTCTCTTAGAGGCAGCAGCAGGCTTTCTGGCCTGCTTGCCTTTGCTCCAGGCCTGGTTAGATTTCCAGGCCGGCTTGGATTGCGCAAAAGTTCCCTCTTGTTTTGTAGCAGCGGAAGTTGATGCTGCACCTGCCTTGAAGTTTCGAAAGGCACAAAAATTAGACTGTTTGGCCCTTGATTTGGCCCTGTCCTGAGAAAGGGTATGACCCTTACCTCCAGTAATGTCAGCAATAATTTCCTTCAAACCAGGCCCGAATAGGGTCTGCCCCTTGAAGGGAATGTTAAGTAATTTAGACTTTGAAGTCACGTCAGCTGACCAAGATGTAAGCCATAGCGCCCTACGCGCCTGGATGGCGAATCCAGAATTCTTAGCCGTTAGTTTAGTCAAATGAACAATCGCATCATAAACAAAAGAATTAGCTAGCTTAAGTGTTCTACGCTTGTCAAGTATTTCAGTCAATGGAGTAGCTGTCTGAAAGGCCTCTTCCAGAGACTCAAACCAGAACGCCGCAGCAGCAGTGACAGGAGCAATGCATGCAAGGGGCTGCAGGATAAAACCTTGTTGAATAAACATTTTCTTAAGGTAACCTTCTAATTTTTTATCCATTGGATCTGAAAAAGCACAACTGTCCTCGACAGGGATAGTGGTACGCTTTGCTAAAGTAGAAACTGCTCCCTCTACCTTAGGGACCGTCTGCCATAAGTCCCGTGTGGTGGCGTCTATTGGAAACATTTTTCTAAAAATAGGAGGGGGGGGGGAAACGGCTCACCGGGTCTGTCCCACTCCTTAGTAATAATTTCTGTAAACCTTTTAGGTATTGGAAAAACGTCAGTACACACCGGTACCGTGTAGTATTTATCCAGTCTACACAATTTCTCTGGCACTGCAATTGTGTCACAGTCATTCAGAGCAGCTAAAACCTCTCCAAGCAACACCCGGAGGTTCTCAAGCTTAAATTTAAAAGTAGACATATCTGAATCAGGTTTCCCCGAGTCAGAGACATCACCCACAGACTGAAGCTCTTCCTCAGCTTCTGCATATTGTGACACAGTATCAGACATGGGCCTTAAAACATCTGCGCGCTCTGTATTACGTCTAACCCCAGAGCTATCGCGCTTTCCTCTGAATTCAGGCAGTCTGGCTAATACCGCTGACAGGGTATTATCCATGATTGCCGCCATGTCCTGCAAAGTAATCGCTATGGGTGTCTTTGATGTACTTGGCGCCATTTTAGCGTGAGTCCCTTGAGCGGGAGTCAAAGGGTCCGACACGTGGGGAGAGTTAGTCTGCATACCTTCCCCCTCGTCAGAATCCTCTGGTGATAATTCTTTTAAAGATAACAGCTGATCTTTATTGTTTAAAGTGAAATCAATACATTTAGTACACATTCTCCTATGGGGTTCCACCATGGCTTTTAAACATAATGAACAAGGAGTTTCCTCTATGTCAGACATGTTTATACAGACTAGCAATGAGACTAGCAAGCTTGGAAAACACTTTAAATCAAGTTAACAAGCAATAAAAAAAAAAACGTTACTGTGCCTTTAAGAGAAACAAATTTTGCCAAAATTTGAAATAACAGTGAAAAAAGGCAGTTAAACTAACGAAATTTTTACAGTGTATGTAACAAGTTAGCAGAGCATTGCACCCACTTGCAAATGGATGATTAACCCCTTAATACAAAAAACAGATTAACAAAACGAAAAATATGTTGTTGTTTTTTTTTAAAACAGTCATAAGAATTGCCACAGTTCCTACTTTTGAAGCCTTTTGAGCCCTTCAGAGATGTCCTATAGCATGCAGGGGACTGCTGAGGGAAGCTGAATGTCACAGTTTGTAATTTTAACTGCACCAACTGTAACTTTTATACTATAACAGTGGAAAGCCTCAGGAAACTGTTTCTAGGCAAAAATAAAGCCAGCCATGTGGAAAAAACTAGGCCCCAATAAGTTTTATCACCAAAGCATATATAAAAACGATTAAACATGCCAGCAAACGTTTTATATTGCACATTAATCAGAGTATATACCTCTGATAGCAAGCCTGATACTAGTCGCTATTAAATCACTGTATTTAGGCTTTAACTTACATTAATCCGGTATCAGCAGCATTTTCTAGCAAATCCCTAGAAAAACTTAACTGCACATACCTTATTGCAGGATACCCTGCACGCCATTCTCCCACTGAAGTTACCTCACTCCTCAGACATATGTGAGAATAGCAGTGGATCTTAGTTACTTCTGCTAAGATCATAGAAAAACGCAGGCAGATTCTTCTTCTAAATGCTGCCTGAGATAAAATAGTACACTCCGGTACCATTTAAAAACAATAAACTTTTGATTGAAGAAAAAACTAACTATATTTTACCACTTTCCTCTTACTACCTCCAGCTATGTTGAGAGCTTGCAAGAGAATGACTGGATATGGCAGTTAGGGGAGGAGCTATATAGCAGCTCTGCTGTGGGTTATCCTCTTGCAACTTCCTGTTGGGAAGGAGAATATCCCACAAGTAATGGATGATCCGTGGACTGGATACACCTAACAAGAGAAATGGCCCCTTCAACTTTGGGAAACTTGGAAAGCAGAACTGAGGACAGACACCTTACTGTCTTAATTTCTAGATTTCCACTTCAACTTTGGGTACAGTATACCAAGGGTCTTTAATGGAGTCCTCGACAGGAAACATTTTCTAAAAAATGGGAGATGGGGAAAAAGACACCCCTGGTTTCTCCCATTCCTGTGAGATCATCTCCCTAGCACGGTCCGGCACAGGAAAACCCTCAGAAATGGAAGGTTCATCAAAGAAACTATTACGTTTACTAGATTTCTTAGGAGTGACAATGACAGGGGTACTGGAGTCATCTAAAGTATCTAAACCCTTCTTTAACAATACACAAAGGTGTTCAAGCTTAAATCTGAAGGATGCCACCTCAGTTTTAGAAGAAGGAATTATACTGTCCGAATCTGAGATTTCACCCTCAGAAAGTCCCGATGTATATTCCTCATCAGACTTATGAGAAAGGGCAACTTGGGAAGCAGAACTAAGGACAGACACCTTACTTTCTGAATTTCTAGATTTCCTCTTGCATTTTCCCTGTAATCTGGGAATGGCAGCTAATGCCGCAGATACTGCTGAAGATACCTGGGCAGCAATTTCTGCTTTTAAATAAACTTCAGTAGGAGTTATAGAGGAACCACAGGGCACTGCATGTGAAGCCATTGAGGTTTGTGACATAGCAGGAGAAAGCTGAGGTATTATTTTAATGGCATCATCCTGAGAGACATTGGGCTCAAAAGTTTTACCTTTATTTTGCAAGGTTTTCTTGACACATGAAGAACAAAATTGCATTGGAGCTGCAGTTTGTGCATCTAAACATAAAAAGCATGAATTCATGAGAGCAGGCTCTTGCTCCATATCAGACATGTTGTGAAACAGTAAATAAACTTGTACAGATAAGTTTAAAAGATTTTAATATTCAATTAAAATAAGCCAAGGAAAAATACTTAACATTTTATCCCAAATTAGAATCGATCCCCAGCTAAAATTAACTGAGAAAAGTTAAGAAAAAACATTTAATAAACATCAAATAAACTTCTAAAATACCCCTCAGGCAAACCCAAACTTTAATTACTGAGGTGCCAATTAAGACTGGATTACCCAGAAATGGAGAAAAACAACTTTTTCCTCAGAAACGTTATGAAGTAAAGTCAGTCATGTGACCGCAACTGACGAGCTCAAATTTCTGCTAAGACACTTCCTGGTACACTGAGTACCAGAAATATCAGTTTTTTCAAACCTGGCGGTTTAAAATGTTGCATTGTTTTATTTTAACCCCTTCACGACCGAGGATGTGCTAGGAACGTCCTACAAAAAATACCCTTTGTGATCAAGGACGTACCTGGGGTTTTAAGCGGTGGAAGCGATCCTGATCGCTTCCAGACGCTTTTATGGTATTGCAGTGATGCCTCGATATTGAGGCATCCTACAATACCATTTTTTTACACACTGATGCAGAGAGAGCCACTCTCGATGGTGCCGATCATTGGTGGGGAGGCGGATGGGCGGCCCATCGCTACCCGGCATCCAGTTCCTGTACGTGCAATGTGCATGCCGTGTGCTGGGAGCGTGCAGGGAGCCTGCAGGGGGTGTGTGCGCGCAGCAACCACTGCCACCAATGTAATTGAATGGGAAGGAGGGAGAGGGAGGGGGAAAAAAATAATGATCAAAGGATCTGGGAGGAGGAGAGGGAGGGGGTATTGAGGGGGGCAGCTACACTACAGAAAAATGCATATTTTATAAAAAAAAAACAAAAAAACTTTTTTTGGGGAGGGGCAAACTGCTGCCAGTACCCAAGATGGCGTAAATAGGTGGGGAGGTTAGAGAGCTGTTTGGGGGGGATCAGGGAGGTTGGGGGCTAAGAGGGGTCCATCACAGCTGAATAGATTTTTTTTTTTTTTTTTTTTTTAAAAAGCCTTTTATTTTAGTACTGGCAGACTTTTGATGGCGGGGACAATTGTGGGGTGGGGAAGTGAAGATAGCTGTTTGGGAGGGATCAGGGGGTGGGATGTGTCAGGTGGGAGGCTGATTTCTACACTAAAGCTAAAATTAACCCTACAATCTACCTAATTAACCCCTTCACTGTTGTGCATAATACAAGTGTGGTGCGCAGCAGCATTTTGCGGCCTTCTAATTACCAAAAAACAATGCCAAAGCCAAATATGTCTGCTATTTCTGAACAAAGGGGATCCAAGAGAAGCATTTACAACCCTTTGTGCCATAATTGCACAAGCTGTTTGTAAATAATTTCAGTGAGAAACCTAAGTTTGTGAAAAAGTGAACAATTTTTTTTTATTTGATCACATTTGGCGGTGAAATGGTGGCATAAAATATACCAAAATGGGCCTAGATCAATACTTGGGGTTGTCTACTACACTACACTAAAGCTAAAATTACCATAAAGCAATACCAAAGCCATGTATGTCTGCTATTTCTGAACAAAGGGGATTCCAGAGAAGCATTTACAACCATTTGTGCTATAATTGCACAAGCTGTAAATAAATTCAGTTAGAAACCTAAAGTTTGTGAAAAACTTTGCGAAAAAGTGAATGTGTTTTTTTTAATTTAATTGTTTTTTTCCATTTTTTCATCATATTTTATAATTTTTTTAATAGTAAATTATAAGATATGATAAAAATAATGGTATCTTTAGAAAGTCCATTTATTGGCGAGAAAAATTGTGTATAATATGTGTGGGTACAGTAAATGATTAAGAGGAAAATTACATCTAATCACAAACACCACAGAAATGCAAAAATAGCCCTGGTCCCAGATGGTCAACAAATGGAAAAGTGCTCTAGTCATGAAGGGGTTAAAACAAAGAGAAAATGAATAAACTGCTGAAATAGAAAATTCAGCCTTACTTTCAGATTAAACTTGGATTGTTTAATGAAGTAAATATGTGTTAGAAAATAAAGCCTTATAAAAACATTTACCCTTTCTTTTTAAAAGAGTTTAAATGTTAGTCTCACACATGCTACAGTGCCTGCTTCATGCCCCAGTGTAACCAATACAACAGGATTATCTATGTCCCAATGAAAAAAAGCAGCATCTTTTAATTTGTTAAGTGCATGGTCTCCCCAACTGGAAGAAAAAGCACTTACCTGTTCCGCTGTCCGGCATGTAGACAGTTACAAGGTATGAGAAGACACAGTTCTTCACAGAGACCTTTGAAAAAGAAAGAACAGAGTAGCCAACTCTGGCTTTCTAAACTAGGGCAGCAATTTTTAGGAAAAAGTTCCTAACTGCTTTAAAGCCACCACTACCCAACTGCAAGAAATGACGTGAAATACGGCTATACCACAAAATTTGCTTGTAGATTAAATCAACATTTTTCTTCAGACACCTAAACTTTACCTCCTCCATGCACCAAAGGCAAAGAGAATGACTGGACTGTGGGTTGTGGGTAAGGGAGTGATACTTAGAAGTTTAACTGTGATGCTCTTTGCCTCCTCCTGCTGGCCAGGAGAGATATTCCCAACAGTAATTACTCAAGCCGTGGATTCAGCATATCTTAGGAAAGAAAATCATTATATTTCTGAGATCAAGTTAAAATAACTTTGAATGTATTCAAAGTGATTATTAAATTTGCTATGGTTTCCTTACGGCATTGAAATTTACAGTTACTATATGGATGAATTTAGTCTTGACGATCTGCATAATGAGTTGCTTCAATTAGTTTATTCCTTCGTTTACAAAGCAGTGGTGATGTATTTAGGTCTTTTACTCCAAGTCTCAAGTCAAGCCTCAAGTCTCTATCTTCAAGTCTCAAGTCTATGCAAAATACTTTTAAAGAGAAAGTAAAAGTTCAGAATAATATTATATAATTCTGCACACAGAATTAGCAGTAGCTTCGAAAATTAAAAGTATTCTCAGATGTTGCAGTGTAACGTTGGACTACGCTACAGGATCTACTGAGCGGGTCTTGGATATCAAAAGCGCTATGCGAGCTTGCTGGCTAGTCACAGCACGACTGGTTGCACTATTGGAATAAATGTAGCTCGCTCCTGCTACTAGACCAGAGCGGGAGCGAGCTACATTTATTCCAATAGCGCAACGGGGTGTGCTGTGACTAGCCAGCAAGCCCGCGAAATGCTTTGAATATCCAAGGCCCACTCAGTAGATCCATGAGTGGAGTCCAACATTACACTGCAACATCTGAAAATATTTTTAATTTTCGAAGTTACTGCTTAAATAATGTTATATAATTCTGCACTGTGTGCAGAATTATATAACAATTTTCTGAAACTTTACTGTCCCTTTAAGTCATCTCAAGTTTAATTTAAAGTCTGGGAGCCAACCTTAATAGAAAAAAAGAGGTAGCTGTGGGGTGTGTATGGGGGGGGGGAGTTTAAATAACTAAAAAATCAAAGGTTAGGTTAAAAAAAATAATTATCATAGGCCAGTTTAGCAAAGCTTTATTTTTAAACAAAGCTGTGCTGTTAATTAAATGTATCAAGATTGCTTTTTATTTTTCCACAAGATGCAAGTCGGTCGCTAAAAATATACAAATCCCAAGATGAGTCTTGTCAGTGCGTCATTTATTGTGACTGAAGCCCAAGTCCAGTTGTTCAAGTGACTTGAGTCAGAGTCAATCGACTAGAGTCTACATCACTGCAAACCAGTATCATGCGATACGTCCATCTTAATACACACAATAACGTTCTGGCCCTATCTAACCTAATACACTCCTTCAAATTATTCTTATAGTCTATAATTTTCATGGAAAAGCCTTGTGGCCCCATTCCCTATACCTGATGATAGGGAGCAGAGGTGTCATGGTTTTAATGGGGTCTAGTGAATAGAGCTCATGTTCAGATGTATTATCAGACACAGGTGAGTTCTCTGCATGGAATGGGGCCAGAGAGAACTCTTTCTGCTTGGAGTTTTCACTTTAAGGCATAACTGAAAAAGGTTCATTTTACACAAGGAAAGCTTTATTTCGAAGACAAAAGCAGGTATTTTGAAGTGTGCACTGAAAATACTTAATACAATACAAGTCATGTCCAAGTTATGGTCCTTGAGGGCAAATGAAAAGGGTAGCAGTTCTGGTATTTTATGTGCCCTGTAGGGCCAAAATAAAAAAGTACCCGTGCAGGAGCCTGTAACTGGACACAGCACTTAAAGTCTGCAACTGAGGTTGGAGACCGCATCATGACTTGAATACAATGACAAGACACAGAACTTGAATACAGCAACCATAGACAGAACTTGGGTACAGCAACTGGATGGGACTTAGATACAACAAATAGACATGGCACTTGGATACAGCAAATGGACACTTGACTTGGATACAGTACCTGGACACAGGACTTAGAGTATGTGATAGGACTTGCATACAGCAACTGGAAACAGGACTTGGAAACCAACTTGACTTTGAATGCAGCATCTAGACACAAGACTTGGATACAGCAACTGTACACAGGACTTGTATACATCAATTCGGCTTGGATACAGCATCTAGACACAGCACTTGGATACAGTAACTGGACTTAGATACATCATTTAGACATAGTGTCTTGGATACAGTAGCCGACCACTGGGCTTGGAGACAACAACTGGACACAGGACTTGGAGTACGAGACAGGACTTGCATAGACTAGACACAGGATCTGGATACAGCAACTGAACATAGATACACAGGACCTGGATACAGCAACTGGCCACAGGGTCTGGATACAGCAACTGGATACAGGGATACAAATCCCTGCTCTAGAGGCTGAAGGTAATGCAGAGTATTAGGAGATACAATGCAAGGTACAAAATAGTATAACAGAAGCAGGTCAAATACAAGCCAGGGTCAGAGTCCAAATCTTTAACAAGGTATCCAGTTTAGTGGACAAAAAGCCTAGTATGGAAACAAGGCCAAGGTCAAATTTCATAAAAAGCACAATTGTAGAATTGCAGGTCAGAGGCACTAGCAGAGGAAACACTTTATGCAAGAGATGGACTAGTGTTGTTCCTGGTGTTCTAGTTGTTTCCTGCGGCCGAATCTCTAAGCCTATAAAAGATGGTCTTGGGATTGTGTTTCTGGATCTTATCCTTATCTCTGTTCTCTAATTTAGTGGCATTTCTATTACATTTGTGGCTGTTTTTGCTGCTATTGGGAAGTCAGCAAACAAAAGTAAATAAAAATATTTGCCTTCTAGTTTAATATCATATAAATGATTCAGACAAGAAGTTTAGAATAGTTATCATTATTATAGGCCAAGCACTTCACTGCCAGGAATTAAACATATTCTTATGTGTCAGTCTAGCTCTGGACTGGACAATGAGGATTGTGACTGTCACTTATATATCTTTGCTTGCTAATATTAAAAGGAAATGTATGTGTTCTTTATATTTGATTTGTAAAAAAACTTTGCCATATTGAAGGGACAGTAAATTCAAAATAAAACTTACATGGTTTAAATAGAGAGTGCAATTTTCTATGACTTTCCATTTTACTTCTATTTTGTTTTGCTCTCTTTGTATCCTTTATTGAAAAGCTAATCATTACAGGAGATAAGTTAAAGAGACAGTAAAGTCAAAACTAAACTTTCATTTTTGTTCTTATGGCATCCTTCATTGAAGAGCAAAGCTAGGTAGGATCATAGGCACTCAGGGGCATGCATGCGTCTTTAGTACTTTATGACAGCAATTATTTGCAACATTGTTTGTAGCAGTGTAATACATTGTTGCCAAACACATCCGCTATAGAATATTAAAGACACATGCACACCCCTGAGTGCTTATGAACCTTTTTAGATTTACTCTTCAAATAAGGATAACAAGAGAACAAAGCAAATTATTATATTGTATAAAAGTATTGTAAATATTGTTAAATACTATTTATTTTTACTTACTCTTTATCTGATATTGTTGATACATAATAACATTTTTTAAAACTTTATATTAAGAAAAGTAACTCTCCAATTGTTATATAATGGATAAACCTATAAAATATTTCTTATTTTTATGACATGTCTGTTCGACTCCTATTATTATTTGTTCTTCGTTCTGTTGGTATCTTTTGTTGAAAAGCAGGAATGTATGCTTAGGAGCTGGCCCATTTCTGGAGCACTATATGGCAGCAGTTTGCAAGAATGTTATCCATTTTCAAGAACATTAGATGACAGCACTATTTCCTGCCACGTAGTGCTTCAGATGCCTACCTAGGTATCTCATCAGCACAGAATATCATGGGAACAAAGCAAATTAAATAAATTGGTAAATTGAAATGAAGTAAATTGGATTTTTTTTTTAAATGGTTTGCTCACAAAAGAAAAATGTTGGGTTTTATATCCCTTTAAGAGCAATAAATGTTTGATTTACCCCCAAAAAAACACACACATCCACTCTTTTACACTTCAGAACACCTAAGTTCCCTCGCCACTCCCCATGAATCCCTTAGTCTACTCTTTAAGATAGATTTGTAGGCCCAGTACAGCAGTTCATTGTACGCCAAAGACTTTTAAGCCCTGATTGACACTGGCTGGGAATAACAATTATAAGTATACCCAGCAATGGACATGGGGCCGATCCGATATGCAGCGTCGCCCGCAAAAGCCGGTGACGCCAAATTTTGCGCTGGTTTGGTATCACACATACAGCGTAACATAGAAGTTACGCTCATATATTTCACCCTTCGGCCATAGTTTTTTGGCCCATAGAGTGATAAACCAAACCCGCGTAGTTTGGTATCCAATATACAGCGTAAGGACTTACATGGCGAAAATGGAGAAATCTTACTCCATTTTCCCCTCGCCACAAATTTCAGGCGTAGTAAGCCTTACGCTGAGTATTGGAGCCCCATAACTCCCTAAACTACCTGCAAAATAAAACCTAACACCTAACGCATGCGCAATATCTATCTACCTGTCAACCGCAATCCCCCACCGCAATCTTTAATAAAGTGCTTAACCCCTAAACCGCCGCTCCCGGACCCCGCTGCAAGCTACATTAAATGTCTTACCCCCTAATCTGATCCCCCTATACCGCCGCCAGCTACATTAAAAACATAATTTATGCTTACCTGATAAATTTATTTCTCTTGTGGTGTATCCAGTCCACGGATCATCCATTACTTGTGGGATATTCTCCTTCCCAACAGGAAGTTGCAAGAGGATCACCCACAGCAGAGCTGCTATATAGCTCCTCCCCTAACTGCCATATCCAGTCATTCGACCGAAACTAGCCGAGAAAGGAGAAACCATAGGGTGCAGTGGTGACTGTAGTTTAAAATTTAGACCTGCCTTAAAAGGACAGGGCGGGCCGTGGACTGGATACACCACAAGAGAAATAAATTTATCAGGTAAGCATAAATTATGTTTTCTCTTGTTAGGTGTATCCAGTCCACGGATCATCCATTACTTGTGGGATACCAATGCCAAAGCTAAAGTACACGGATGAAGGGAGGGACAAGGCAGGTACTTAAACGGAAGGGACCACTGCCTGTAGAACCTTTCTCCCAAAAATAGCCTCCGAAGAAGCAAAAGTATCAAATCCGCTTTGCAAATCTGTTCAACAGAAGCCTCATTTTTAAAGGCCCAGGTGGAAGCCAGAGCTCTAGTAGAATGAGCTGTAATTCTTTCAGGGGGCTGCTGTCCAGCAGTCTCATAGGCTAAGCATATTACGCTCCGAAGCCAAAAAGAAAGAGAGGTTACCCCAGCCTTTTGACCTCTGTCCAGAGTAAACAACAAACAGGGAAGATGTTTGACGAAAATCTTTAGTCGCTTGTAAGTAAAACTTTAAAGCACGGACTACGTCCAAATTATGTAAAAGACGTTCCTTCTTTGAAGAAGGATTAGGACACAATGATGGAACAACAATCTCTTGATTGATATTCTTGTTGGAAACTACCTTAGGTAAAAACCCAGGTTTTGTACGCAGAACTACTTTATCTGTATGGAAAATCAGATAAGGAGAATCACATTGTAAAGCTGATAACTCAGAGACTCTACGAGCCGAGGAAATAGCCATCAAAAACAGAACTTTCCAAGATAAAAACATAATTTATGCTTACCTGATAAATTTATTTATCTTGTAGTGTATCCAGTCCACGGATCATCCATTACTTATGGGATATTAACTCCTCCCCAACAGGAAGTGCAAGAGGATTCACCCAGCAGAGCTGCTATATAGCTCCTCCCCTAACTGCCATTACCAGTCATTCGACCGAAAACATGCAGAGAAAGGAAAACCATAGGGTGCAGTGGTGACTGTAGTTTAATGGAAAAATTACCTGCCTTAAAGTGACAGGGCGGGCCGTGGACTGGATACACTACAAGAGAAATAAATTTATCAGGTAAGCATAAATTATGTTTTCTCTTGTTAAGTGTATCCAGTCCACGGATCATCCATTACTTATGGGATACCAATACCAAAGCTAAAGTACACGGATGACGGGAGGGACAGGCAGGCTCTTTATACGGAAGGAACCACTGCCTGAAGAACCTTTCTCCCAAAAACAGCCTCCGAAGAAGCAAAAGTGTCAAATTTGTAAAATTTGGAAAAAGTATGAAGAGAAGACCAAGTTGCAGCCTTGCAAATCTGTTCAACAGAAGCCTCATTCTTAAAGGCCCAAGTGGAAGCCACAGCTCTAGTAGAATGTGCTGTAATTCTTTCAGGAGGCTGCTGTCCAGCAGTCTCATAGGCTAACCGTATTATGCTATGAAGCCAAAAGGAGAGAGAGGTAGCCGAAGCTTTTTGACCTCTCCTCTGACCAGAATAAACGACAAACAGGGAAGACGTTTGTCGAAAATCCTTAGTTGCCTGTAGATAAAATTTCAGGGCACGGACTACATCTAGATTGTGTAGCAGACGTTCTTTTTTCGAAGAAGGATTAGGACACAAAGATGGAACCACAATCTCTTGATTGATATTCCTGTTAGTGACCACCTTAGGTAGGAACCCAGGTTTAGTACGCAGAACTACCTTGTCTGAATGAAAAATCAGATAAGGAGAATCACAATGTAAGGCAGATAACTCAGAGACTCTTCGAGCCGAGGAAATCGCCATTAAAAACAGAACTTTCCAAGATAACAACTTGATATCAATGGAATGAAGGGGTTCAAACGGAACCCCCTGTAAAACATTAAGAACTAAGTTCAAACTCCATGGTGGAGCAACAGTTTTAAACACAGGCTTGATCCTAGCTAAAGCCTGACAAAAAGCTTGAACGTCCGGAACTTCTGACAGACGTTTGTGTAAAAGAATGGACAGAGCTGAAATCTGTCCCTTTAAGGAACTAGCAGATAAACCCTTTTCTAAACCTTCTTGTAGAAAAGACAATATCCTCTGAATCCTAACCTTACTCCATGAGTAACTCTTGGATTCGCACCAATATAAGTATTTGCGCCATATCTTATGGTAAATCTTTCTGGCAACAGGCTTCCTAGCCTGTATTAAGGTATCAATAACTGACTCAGAAAAACCACGTTTTGATAAAATCAAGCGTTCAATTTCCAAGCAGTCAGCTTCAGAGAAATTAGATTTTGATGTTTGAAGGGACCCTGGATCAGAAGGTCCTGTTTCAGAGGTAGCGACCAAGGTGGACAGGATGACATGTCCACTAGATCTGCATACCAAGTCCTGCGTGGCCATGCAGGCGCTATTAGAATCACTGATGCTCTCTCCTGTTTGATTCTGGCAATCAATCGAGGAAGCATCGGGAAGGGTGGAAACACATAAGCCATCCCGAAGGTCCAAGGTGCTGTCAAAGCATCTATCAGAACCGCTCCCGGATCCCTGGATCTGGACCCGTAACGAGGAAGCTTGGCGTTCTGTTGAGACGCCATGAGATCTATCTCTGGTTTGCCCCAATGTCGAAGTATTTGGGCAAAGACCTCCGGATGAAGTTCCCACTCCCCCGGATGAAAAGTCTGACGACTTAAGAAATCCGCCTCCCAGTTCTCCACTCCCGGGATGTGGATTGCTGACAGGTGGCAAGAGTGAGACTCTGCCCAGCGAATTATCTTTGATACTTCCATCATTGCTAGGGAGCTTCTTGTCCCTCCCTGATGGTTGATGTAAGCTACAGTCGTGATGTTGTCCGACTGAAACCTGATGAACCCCCGAGTTGTTAACTGGGGCCAAGCCAGAAGGGCATTGAGAACTGCTCTCAATTCCAGAATGTTTATTGGTAGGAGACTCTCCTCCTGATTCCATTGTCCCTGAGCCTTCAGAGAATTCCAGACAGCGCCCCAACCTAGTAGGCTGGCGTCTGTTGTTACAATTGTCCAGTCCGGCCTGCTGAATGGCATCCCCCTGGACAGATGTGGCCAAGAAAGCCACCATAGAAGAGAATTTCTGGTCTCTTGATCCAGATTCAGAGTAGGGGACAAGTCTGAGTAATCCCCATTCCACTGACTTAGCATGCACAATTGCAGCGGTCTGAGATGTAGGCGTGCAAAGGGTACTATGTCCATTGCTGCTACCATTAAGCCGATCACCTCCATGCATTGAGCTACTGACGGGTGTTGAATGGAATGAAGGACACGGCATGCATTTTGAAGCTTTGTTAACCTGTCTTCTGTCAGGTAAATCTTCATTTCTACAGAATCTATAAGAGTCCCCAAGAAGGGAACTCTTGTGAGTGGAAAGAGAGAACTCTTCTTTTCGTTCACCTTCCATCCATGCGACCTTAGAAATGCCAGTACTAACTCTGTATGAGACTTGGCAGTTTGAAAGCTTGAAGCTTGTATCAGAATGTCGTCTAGGTACGGAGCTACCCCAATTCCTCGCGGACTTAGTACCGCCAGAAGAGCACCCAGAACCTTTGTGAAGATTCTCGGAGCCGTAGCCAATCCGAATGGAAGAGCTACAAACTGGTAATGCCTGTCTAGAAAGGCAAACCTTAGATACCGGTAATGATATTTGTAAATCGGTATGTGAAGGTAAGCATCCTTTAAATCCACTGTGGTCATGTACTGACCCTTTTGGATCATGGGTAAAATTGTCCGAATAGTCTCCATTTTGAACGATGGAACTCTTAGGAATTTGTTTAGGATCTTTAAATCCAGGATTGGCCTGAAAGTTCCCTCTTTTTTGGGAACCACAAACAGATTTGAGTAAAACCCTTGTCCCTGTTCCGACCGTGGAACTGGATGGATTACTCCCATTAATAAAAGCTCTTGTACGCAGCGTAGAAACACCTCTTTCTTTATTTGGTTTGTTGACAACCTTGACAGATGAAATCTCTCTTGGGGGAGAGTATTTGAAGTCCAGAAGGTATCCCTGAGATATTATCTCTAGCGCCCAGGGATCCTGGACATCTCTTGCCCAAGCCTGGGCGAAGAGAGAAAGTCTGCCCCCCACTAGATCCGTTCCCGGATTGGGGGCCCTCAATTCATGCTGTTTTAGGGGCACCAGCAGGTTTCCTGGCCTGCTTGCCCTTGTTCCAGGACTGGTTAGGTCTCCAGTCTTGTCTGTAGCGAGCAACAGATCCTTCTTGTTTTGGAGCAGAGGAAGTTGATGCTGCTCCTGCTTTGAAATTCCGAAAGGAACGAAAATTAGATTGTCTAGCCTTAGGTTTGGCTCTGTCTTGAGGCAGGGCATGGCCTTTACCTCCTGTAATGTCAGCGATAATTTCTTTCAATCCAGGCCCGAATAAGGTCTGCCCTTTGAAAGGTATATTAAGTAATTTAGACTTAGAAGTAACGTCAGCTGACCAGGATTTTAGCCACAGTGCTCTGCGCGCCTGAATGGCGAATCCGGAATTCTTAGCCGTAAGCTTAGTTAAATGTACTACGGCATCTGAAATAAATGAGTTAGCTAACTTAAGAGCTTTAAGCCTGTGTGTAATCTCATCTAATGGAGCTGATTCAAGTGTCCCTTCCAGAGACTCAAACCAAAATGCTGCTGCAGCCGTGACAGGCGCAATGCATGCAAGGGGTTGCAATATAAAACCTTGAACAAACATTTTCTTAAGGTAACCCTCTAACTTTTTATCCATTGGATCTGAAAAGGCACAGCTATCCTCCACCGGGATAGTGGTACGCTTAGCTAAAGTAGAAACTGCTCCCTCCACCTTAGGGATCGTTTGCCATAAGTCCTGTGTGGTGGTGTCTATTGGAAACATCTTTCTAAATATCGGAGGGGGTGAGAACGGCACACTGGGTCTATCCCACTCCTTAGTAACAATTTCAGTAAGTCTCTTAGGTATAGGAAAAACGTCAGTACTCGACGGTACCGCAAAATATTTATCCAACCTACACATTTTTTCTGGTATTGCAACTGTGTTACAATCATTCAGAGCCGCTAACACCTCCCCTAGTAATACACGGAGGTTTTCCAGCTTAAATTTAAAATTTGAAATATCTGAATCCAATCTGTTTGGATCAGAACCGTCAGCCGCAGAATGAAGCTCTCCGTCCTCATGTTCTGCAAGTTGTGACGCAGTATCTGACATGGCCCTAACATTATCAGCGCACACTGTTCTCACCCCAGAGTGATCACGCTTACCTCTTAGTTCTGGTAATTTAGCCAAAACTTCAGTCATAACAGTAGCCATATCCTGTAATGTGATTTGTAATGGCCGCCCAGATGTACTCGGCGCCACAATATCACGCACCCCCCGAGCGGGAGATGCAGGTACTGACACGTGAGGTGAGTTAGTCGGCATAACTCTCCCCTCGTTGTTTGGTGAAATGTGTTCAATTTGTACAGATTGACTTTTATTTAAAGTAGCATCAATACAGTTAGTACATAAATTTCTATTGGGCTCCACTTTGGCATTAGCACATATAGCACAGATGTCTTCCTCTGAATCAGACATGTTTAACACACTAGCAAATAAACTAGCAACTTGGAAATACTTTTCAAGTAATTTACTATAATATGAAAACGTACTGTGCCTATAAGAAGCACAGAAAGAGTTATGACAGTTGAAAGTTAATAAACTGAAAGGTTATAGCATCAAATCTTTGTAAAAAACACAATTTTAGCAAAGGCTTGTTCCCATTAGCGAAGGATAACTAACCCTGATAGCAGAAAAAAAAGTTACAGAAATAAACATTTATCACAGTCAACTACAATCTCACAGCTCTGCTGTGAATGATTACCTCCCTCAAAACAAGTTTTGAAGACCCCTGAGTTCTGTAGAGATGAACCGGATCATGCAGGAAATACAATGAGCTTCTGACTGAATTTTTTGACCTCCCCCTCACACACAACAGTGAGAGAGATCAGTAAACTGTCATAAATTAAATAAAACAACTGCCAAGTGGAAAAAATAATGCCCAAAACATTTTATTCACCCAGTACCTCAGAAAATGAAACGATTTTACATGCCAGCAAAAAACGTTTAACATAAATTAAGTGTTATTAAAGAGCCTGTTGCCAGTCCCTGCAAATTAGGCTAAAGTCTTATGCACACAGTATAATTCCAGTGAAGTGCCATTCCCCAGAATACTGAAGTGTAAAATATACATACATGACAGCCTGATACCAGTTGCTGCTACTGCATTTAAGGCTGAGTTTACATTATATCGGTATGGCAGAATTTTCTCATCAATTCCATTGTCAGAAAATAATAAGCTGCTACATACCTCTTTGCAGATTAATCTGCCCGCTGTCCCCTGATCTGAAGTTTACCTCTCCTCAGATGGCCGAGAAACAGCAATATGATCTTTACTACGCCGGCTAAAATCATAGTAAAAACTCAGGTAGATTCTTCTTCAAATTCTACCAGAGAAGGAATAACACACTCCGGTGCTATTATAAAATAAAAAACTTTTGATTGAAGGTATAAAACTAAATATAATCACCATAGTCCTCTCACACATCCTATCTAGTCGTTGGGTGCAAGAGAATGACTGGTAATGGCAGTTAGGGGAGGAGCTATATAGCAGCTCTGCTGGGTGAATCCTCTTGCACTTCCTGTTGGGGAGGAGTTAATATCCCATAAGTAATGGATGATCCGTGGACTGGATACACTTAACAAGAGAAAGTTTGATATCAATGGAATGAAGGGGTTCAAACGGAACTCCTTGAAGAACCTTAAGAACCAAGTTTAGGCTCCATGGAGGAGCAACAGGTTTAAACACAGGCTTAATTCTAACCAAAGCCTGACAAAATGCCTGGACGTCTGGAACCTCTGCCAGACGCTTGTGCAAAAGGATAGACAGAGCAGAAATCTGTCCCTTTAAAGAACTAGCTGATAATCCTTTATCCAAACCCTCTTGGAGAAAGGACAATATCCTAGGAATCCTAACCTTACTCCATGAGTAATTCTTGGATTCACACCAATGAAGATATTTGCGCCATATCTTATGGTAGATTTTCCTGGTTACAGGCTTTCGTGCCTGTATTAAGGTATCAATGACTGACTCGGAGAAACCACGCCTTGATAAAATCAAGCATTCAATCTCCAGGCAGTCAGTCTCAGAGAAATTAGATTTGGATGATTGAAAGGACCTTGTAGTAGAAGGTCTTGTCTCAGAGGCAGAGGCCAAGGTGGAAAGGATGACATGTCCACCAGGTCTGCATACCAGGTCCTGCGTGGCCACGCAGGGGCGATCAAGATCCCCGATGCTCTCTCCTGTTTGATTTTGGCAATCAGTCGAGGGAGCAGAGGAAACGGTGGAAACACATAAGCCAGGTTGAAGAACCACGGTGCTGCTAGAGCATCTATCAGCGTCGCTTCTGGGTCCCTGGACCTGGATCCGTAACAAGGAAGCTTGGGGTTCTGGCGAGACGCCATGAGATCCAATTCTGGTGTGCCCCAACGATGAACCAATTGAGCAAACACCTCCGGATGGAGTTCCCACTCCCCCGGATGAAAAGTCTGACGACTTAGAAAATCCGCCTCCCAGTTCTCTACACCTGGGATATGGATCGCTGATAGATGGCAAGAGTGAGTCTCTGCCCAGCGAATTATCTTGGAGACTTCTAACATCGCTAGGGAGCTCCTGGTCCCCCCTTGATGGTTGATGTAAGCCACAGTCGTGATGTTGTCCGACTGAAATCTGATGAACCTCAGGGTTGCTAACTGAGGCCAAGCTAGAAGAGCATTGAATATTGCTCTTAACTCCAGAATATTTATTGAGAGGAGTTTCTCCTCCTGAGTCCACGATACCTGAGCCTTCAGGGAATTCCAGACTGCACCCCAACCTAGAAGGCTGGCATCTGTTGTTACAATTGTCCAATGTGGCCTGCGAAAGGTCATACCTTTGGACAGATGGACCCGAGATAGCCACCAGAGAAGAGAATCTCTGGTCTCTTGATCCAGATTTAGCAGAGGGGACAAATCTGTGTAATCCCCATTCCACTGACTGAGCATGCATAATTGCAGCGGTCTGAGATGTAGGCGCGCAAATGGCACTATGTCCATCGCCGCTACCATTAAGCCGATCACTTCCATGCACTGAGCCACCGAAGGGCACGGAATGTAGTGAAGAACACGGCAGGAATTTAGAAGCTTTGATAACCTGGACTCCGTCAGGTAAATTTTCATTTCTACAGAATCTATCCTAGGAAGGAAACCCTTGTGAGGGGTGATAGAGAACTCTTTCCCTCGTTCACTTTCCACCCATGCGACCTCAGAAATGCCAACACTATGTCCGTATGAGATTTGGCAATTTGGAAGTTTGACGCCTGTATCAGGATGTCGTCTAGATAAGGGGCCACTGCTATGCCCGTGGTCTTAGGACTGCCAGAAGAGACCCCAGAACCTTTCTAAAAATTCTTGGGGCTGCAGCTAATCTGAAGGGAAGAGCCACAAACTGGTAATGCCTGTCTAGAAAGGCAAACCTTAGGAACCGATGATGATCTTTGTGAATCGGTATGTGAAGGTAAGCATCCTTCAAATCCAATGTGGTCATGTACTGACCCTCCTGGATCATAGGTAGGATTGTCCGAATAGTTTCCATTTTGAACGATGGAACTCTGAGGAATTTGTTTAAGATCTTTAGATCCAAAATTGGTCTGAAGGTTCCCTCTTTTTTGGGAACCACAAACAGATTTGAATAAAATCCCTGTCCTTGTTCCATTTGTGGAACTGGATGGATCACTCCCATTATTAGGAGGTCTTGCACACAGAGAAAGAATGCCTCTTTCTTTATCTGGTTTACAGATAATCTCGAAAGGTGAAATCTCCCTTGTGGGGGGAAGCTTTGAAGTCCAGAAGATATCCCTGAGATATGATCTCCAACGCCCAGGGATCCTGAACATCTCTTGCCCACACCTGGGCGAAGAGAGAAAGTCTGCCCCCTACAAGATCCGTTGCCTTCATGCTGTCTTAGAGGCAGCAGCAGGCTTTCTGGCCTGCTTGCCTTTGCTCCAGGCCGGGTTAGATTTCCAGGCCGGCTTGGATTGCGCAAAAGTTCCCTCTTGTTTTGTAGCAGAGGAAGTTGATGCTGCACCTGCCTTGAAGTTTCGAAAGGCACGAAAATTAGACTGTTTGGCCCTTGATTTGGCCCTGTCCTGAGGAAGGTATGACCCTTACCTCCAGTAATGTCAGCAATAATTTCCTTCAAACCAGGCCCGAATAGGGTCTGCCCCTTGAAGGGAATGTTAAGTAATTTAGACTTTGAAGTCACGTCAGCTGACCAAGATATAAGCCATAGCGCCCTACGCGCCTGGATGGCGAATCCAGAATTCTTAGCCGTTAGTTTAGTCAAATGAACAATCGCATCATAAACAAAAGAATTAGCTAGCTTAAGTTTTCTAAGCTTGTCAAGTATTTCAGTCAATGGAGTAGCTGTCTGAAAGGCCTCTTCCAGAGACTCAAACCAGAACGCCGCATTAGCAGTGACAGGAGCAATGCATGCAAGGGGCTGCAGGATAAAACCTTGTTGAATAAACATTTTCTTAAGGTAATCTTCTAATTTTTTATCCATTGGATCTGAAAAAGCACAACTGTCCTCGACAGGGATAGTGGTACGCTTTGCTAAAGTAGAAACTGCTCCCTCCACCTTAGGGACCGTCTGCCAAAAATAGGAGGGGGGAAAACGGCACACCAGGTCTGTCCCACTCCTTAGTAATAATTTCTGTAAACCTTTTAGGTATTGGAAAAACGTCAGTACACACCGGCACCGCGTAGTATTTATCCAGTCTACACAATTTCTCTGGCACTGCAATTGTGTCGCAGTCATTCAGAGCAGCTAAAACCTCTCCAAGCAACACCCGGAGGTTCTCAAGCTTAAATTTAAAAGTAGACATATCTGAATCAGGTTTCCCCGAGTCAGAGACGTCACCCACAGACTGAAGCTCTTCCTCAGCTTCTGCATATTGTAACGCAGTATCAGACATGGGCCTTAAAACATCTGCGTGCTCTGTATTACGTTTAACCCCAGAGCTATCGCGCTTTCCTCTGAATTCAGGCAGTCTGGCTAATACCGCTGACAGGGTATTATCCATGATTGCCGCCATGTCCTGCAAAGTAATTGCTATGGGCATCTTTGATGTACTTGGCGCCATTTTAGCTTGAGTCCCTTGAGCGGGAGTCAAAGGGTCCGACACGTGGGGAGAGTTAGTCGGCATAACTTCCCCCTCGTCAGAATCCTCTGGTGATAATTCTTTTAAAGATAACAGCTGATCTTTATTGTTTAAAGTGAAATCAATACATTTAGTACACATTCTCCTATGGGGTTCCACCATGGCTTTTAAACATAATGAACAAGGAGTTTCCTCTATGTCAGACATGTTTATACAGACTAGCAATGAGACTAGCAAGCTTGGAAAACACTTTAAATCAAGTTAACAAGCAATATAAAAAAACATTACTGTGCCTTTAAGAGAAACAAATTTTGCCAAAATTTGAAATAACAGTGAAAAAAGGCAGTTAAACTAACGAAATTTTTACAGTGTATGTAACAAGTTAGCAGAGCATTGCACCCACTTGCAAATGGATGATTAACCCCTTAATACAAAAAACAGATTAACAAAACGAAAAATATGTTTTTTAAACAGTCATAACAACTGCCACAGCTCTTACTTTTGAAGCCTTTTGAGCCCTCCAGAGATGTCCTATAGCATGCAGGGGACTGCTAAGGGAAGCTGAATGTCACAGTTTGTAATTTTAACTGCACCAACTGTAACTTTTATACTATAACAGTGGAAAGCCTCAGGAAACTGTTTCTAGGCAAAAATAAAGCCAGCCATGTGGAAAAATATAGGCCCCAATAAGTTTTATCACCAAAGCATATATAAAAACGATTAAACATGCCAGCAAACGTTTTATATTGCACATTAATCAGAGTATATACCTCTGATAGCAAGCCTGATACTAGTCGCTATTAAATCACTGTATTTAGGCTTTAACTTACATTAATCCGGTATCAGCAGCATTTTCTAGCAAATTCCATCCCTAGAAAAAACATAATTTATGTAAGAACTTACCTGATAAATTCATTTCTTTCATATTAGCAAGAGTCCATGAGCTAGTGACGTATGGGATATACATTCCTACCAGGAGGGGCAAAGTTTCCCAAACCTTAAAATGCCTATAAATACACCCCTCACCACACCCACAATTCAGTTTAACGAATAGCCAAGAAGTGGGGTGATAAGAAAAAAGTGCGAAAGCATATAAAATAAGGAATTGGAATAATTGTGCTTTATACAAAAAAATCAAAACCACCACAAAAAAGGGCGGGCCTCATGGACTCTTGCTAATATGAAAGAAATGAATTTATCAGGTAAGTTCTTACATAAATTATGTTTTCTTTCATGTAATTAGCAAGAGTCCATGAGCTAGTGACGTATGGGATAATGATTACCCAAGATGTGGATCTTTCCACACAAGAGTCACTAGAGAGGGAGGGATAAAATAAAGACAGCCAATTCCTGCTGAAAATAATCCACACCCAGAATAAAATTTTAATGAAAAAACATAAGCAGAAGATTCAAACTGAAACCACTGCCTGAAGTACGTTTCTACCAAAAACTGCTTCAGAAGAAGAAAACACATCAAAATGGTAGAATTGAATGAAAAAGTATGCAAAGAGGACCAAGTTGCTGTTTTGCAAATCTGATCAACCGAAGCTTCATTCTTAAACGCCCAGGAAGTAGAAACTGACCTAGTAGAATGAGCTGTAATCCTTTGAGGCGGAGTGTTACCCGACTCAACATAGGCATGATGAAATAAAGATTTCAACCAAGATGCCAAAGAAATGGCAGAAGCTTTCTGGTCTTTTCTAGAACCGGAAAAGATGACAAATAGACTAGAAGTCTTTCGGAAAGACTTAGTAGCTTCAACATAATATTACAAAGCTCTAACAGCATCCAAAGAATGCAATGATTTCTCCTTAGAATTCATAGGATTAGGACATAATGAAGGAACCACAATTTCTCTACTAATGTTGTTAGAATTCACAACCTTAGGTAAAAAATTCAAAAGAAGTTCGCAGCACCGCCTTATCCTGATGCAAAATCAGAAAAGGAGACTCACAAAAAAGAGTAGATAATTCAGAGACTCTTCTGGCAGAAGAGATGGCCAAAAGAAACAAAACTTTCCAAGAAAGTAATATAACGACCAAAGAATGCATGGGTTCAAAAGGAGGAGCTTGAAGAGCCCCCAGAACCAAATTCAAACTCCAAGGAGGAGAAATTGACTCAATGACAAGTTTTATACGAACCAAAGGTTGTACAAAACAATGAATATCAGGAAGATTAGCAATCCTACTGTGAAAAAGAACAGAAAGAGCAGAGATTTGTCTTTCAAGAAACTTGCGGACAAACCTTTATCTAAACCATCCTGAAGAAATATAAGTCTTCCAGACTCTATAATATATCTCTCTAGATACAGATTTACGAGCCTGTCACATAGTATCAATCACAGAGTCAGAGAAACCTCTTTGACCAAGAATCAAGCGTTCAAACTCCACACCTTAAAATTAAGGTTTTGAGATCCTGATGGAAAAAAGAACCTTGAGACAGAAAGACTGGTCTTAACGGAAGAGTCCACAGCTGGCAAGAGGCCATCCGGACAAGATCTGCATACCAAAACCTGTGAGGCCATGCTGGAGCTACCAGCAGGACAAACGAGCATTCCTTTAGAATATTGGAGAATACCCTTGGAAGAAGAACTAGAGGCGGAAAGATATAGGCAGGATGACACTTATAAGGAAGATATAATGCATCCACTGCCTCCGCCCGAGGATCCCGGGATCCGGACAGATACCAGGGAAGTTTCTTGTTTAGATGAGAAGCCATCAGATCTATTTCTGGGAGTTCCCACATTTGAACAATCTGAGGAAATACCTCTGGGTGAAGACCATTCGCCCAGGTGCAACGTTTGGCGACTGAGATAATCCGCTTTCCAATTGTCCATACCTGGGATATGAACCGCAGAGATTAGACAGGAGCTGGATTCCGCCCAAACCAAAATTCGAGATACTTCTTTCATAGCCAGAGGACTGTGAGTCCCTCCTTGATGATTGATGTATGCCACAGTTGTGACATTGTCTATCTGAAAACAAATGAACAACTCTCTCTTCAGAAGAGGCCAAGACTGAAGAGCTCTGAAAATTGCACGGAGTTCCAAAATATTGATCGGAAATCTCACCTCCTGAGATTCCCAAACCCCTTGTGCCGTCAGATACCCCCACACAGCTCCCCAACCTGTAAGACTTGCATCTGTAGAGATTATAGTCCAGGTCGGAAGAACAAAGAAGCCCCCTGAACTAAACGATGGTGATCTGTCCACCATGTCAGAGAGTGTCGTATAATCGGTTTAAAGATATTAATTGAGATATCTTTGAGTAATCCCTGCACCATTGGTTCAGCATACAGAGCTGAAGAGGTCGCATGTGAAAACGAGCAAAGGAGATCGCATCTGATGCGGCAGTCCTAAGACCTAAAATTTCCATGCATAAGGCTACCAAAGGGAATGATTGTGACTGAAGGTTTTGACAAGCTGATATCAATGTTAAACTTCTCTTGTCTGACAAGGACAGAGTCATAGACACTGAATCTATCTAGAAACCTAAAAAGGTTACCCTTGTCTGAGGAATCAATGAACTGATTGGTAAATTGATCCTCCAACCATGAACTTGAAGAAACAACACAAGTCGATTCGTATGAGATTCTTCGAAAATGAGAAGACTGAGCAAGTACCCAGATATCGTCCAATAAGGAAATACCAAAACCCTGTTCTCTGATTACAGAAAGAAGGGCACCGAGAACCTTTGAAAAAAATTCTTGGAACTGAGGCTAGGCCAAACGGTAGAGCCACAAAACTGGTAATGCTTGTCTAAAAAGAGAATCTCAGACACTAAAAGTGATCTGGATGAATCGGAATATGCAGATACACATCCTGTAAATCTATTGTAGACATATAATGCCCTTGCTAAACAAAAGGCAGGATAGTCCTACAATAACCATCTTGAATGTTGGTATCCTTACATAACGATTCAATATTGATAGATCCGGAACTGGTCTGAAGGAATTGACCTTCTTTGGTACAATGAAGAGATAAAATAAAACCCCAGCCCCTGTTCCAGAACTGGAACTGGCATAATTACTCCAGCCAACTCTAGATCTGAAACACATTTCAGAAATGCTGAGCCTTTGCTGTGTTAACTGGGACACGGGAAAGAAAAAAATCTCTTAGCAGGAGGCCTTAACTGAAGCCAATTCTGTACCTTTCTGAAACAATGTTCTGAAACCAGAAATTGAGAACGGAATTGATCCAAATTTCTTTGAAGAAAACGTAATCTGCCCCATACCAGCTGAGCTGGAATAAGGTCCGCACCTTCATGGGTACTTAGGAGCTGGCTATAGGTTTTCTATAAGGCTTGGATATATTCCAAACTGGAAATAGTTTCCAAACTGATACCGCTCCTGAGGATGAAGGATCAGGCTTTTGTTCCTTATTGTGAGGAAAGGAACGAAAATGATTATTAGACCTAAATTTACCTTAGATTTTTTATCCTTTGGTAAAAAAGTTCCCTTCCTTCCAGAAACAGTTGAGATAATAATTTATTACCCTGGAAAGAAAGGGAAAGCAAAGTTGACTTAGAAGACAAATCAGCATTCCAAGTTTAATCCATAAAGCTTTTCTAGCTAAAATAGCTAGAGACATATACCTGACATCAACTCTAATGATATCAAAAGATGGTATCACCAATAAAATTATTAGCATGTTATAGAATAATAATAATGCTATAAAATTATGATCTGTTACTTGTTGCGCTAAAGCTTCTAACCAAAAAGTTGAAGCTGCAGCAACATCCGCTAAAAATATAGCAGGTCTAAGAAGATTACCTGAACATAAGTAAGCTTTTCTTAGAAAGGATTCAATTTTTCTATCTAAAGGATCCTTAAATTAAGTACTATCTGCCGTAGGAATAGTAGCACATATAGCAGGAGTAGAGACAACCCCATAACCTTAGGGATTTTGTCCCAAAAAACTCTAATCTGTCAGATGGCACAGGATATAATTGCTTAAACGTTTAGAAGGAATAAAAGAATTACCCAAATTATTCCAGAAATAGCATCAGGGAGATTAAACACTTCTGGAATAACTACAGGAGATTTAAAAACCTTTTTTAAACGTTTAGATTTAGTATCAAGAGGACCAGAATCCTCTATTTCTAATGCAATTAATACTTCTTTAAATAAAGAACGAATAAATTCCATCTTGAACAAATACAAAGATTTATCAGCATCAACCTCTGAGACAGAAACCTCTGAACCAGAAGAACCATTATCAGTATCAGAATGATGATGTTCATTTAAAAATTCATCTGAAAAAAGAGAAGTTTTAAAAGAGTTTTATGTAAACTAGAAGGAGAAATAACAGACATAGCCTTCTTAATGGATTTAAAAAAAAAAATCTCTTATGTTTATCAGGAACACTCTGAAAATTAGATGTTGACGGAACAGCAACAGGTAATGTAACAGTACTAAAGGAAATTTTATCTGCATTAATATGTTTGTCATGACATGCCATACAAACAACAGCTGGAGAAACAGATACCAAAAATTATAGCAGATACACTTAGCTTGGTAGCTCCAGCACTAGACCGCGATTTTCCTGTAGAATCTTCTGACTCAGATGCAACGTGAGACATCTTGCAATATGTAAGAGAAAAAACAACATATAAAGCAAAATTGATCAAATTCCTTAAATGACAGTTTCAGGAATGGGAAAAAATGCCAAAGAACAAGCTTCTAGCAACCAGAAGCAATGAAAAAATAAGACTTAAATAATGTGGAGACAAAAGCGACGCCCTTATTTTTTAGCGCCAAATAAGACGCCCACATTATTTGGCGCCTAAATGCTTTTGGCGCCAAAAATGATGCCACATCCGGAACGCCGACATTTTTGGCGCAAAATAACGTCAAAAAATGACGCAACTTCCGGCGACACGTATGACGCCGGAAACGGAAAAGAATTTTTGCGCCAAAAAAGTCCGCGCCAAGAATGACGCAATAAAATGAAGCATTTTCAGCCCCCGCGAGCCTAACAGCCCACAGGGAAAAAAAGAGTCAAATTTTTGAAGGTAAGAAAAAATGATTAATTCAAATGCATTATCCCAAATATGAAACTGACTGTCTGAAAAATAAGGAAAGTTGAACATTCTGAGTCAAGGCAAATAAATGTTTGAATACATATATTTAGAACTTTATAAACAAAGTGCCCAACCATAGCTTAGAGTGTCACAGAAAATAAGATTTACTTACCCCAGGACACTCATCTACATGTTTGTAGAAAGCCAAACCAGTACTGAAACGAGAATCAGCAGAGGTAATGGTATATATAAGAGTATATCGTCGATCTGAAAAGGGAGGTAAGAGATGAATCTCTACGACCGATAACAGAGAACCTATGAAATAGACCCCGTAGAAGGAGATCACTGCATTCAAATAGGCAATACTCTCCTCACATCCCTCTGACATTCACTGCACGCTGAGAGGAAAACCGGGCTCCAACTTGCTACGGAGCGCATATCAACGTAGAATCTAGCACAAACTTACTTCACCACCTCCATCGGAGGCAAAGTTTGTAAAACTGAATTGTGGGTGTGGTGAGGGGTGTATTTATAGGCATTTTAAGGTTTGGGAAACTTTGCCCCTCCTGGTAGGAATGTATATCCCATACGTCACTAGCTCATGGACTCTTGCTAATTACATGAAAGAAACTTAACTGCACATACCTTATTGCAGGATACCCTGCACGCCATTCTCCCTCTGAAGTTACCTCACTCCTCAGACATATGTGAGAATAGCAGTGGATCTTAGTTACTTCTGCTAAGATCATAGAAAAACGCAGGCAGATTCTTCTTCTAAATGCTGCCTGAGATAAAATAGTACACTCCGGTACCATTTAAAAACAATAAACTTTTGATTGAAGAAAAAACTAACTATATTTTACCACTTTCCTCTTACTACCTCCAGCTATGTTGAGAGCTTGCAAGAGAATGACTGGATATGGCAGTTAGGGGAGGAGCTATATAGCAGCTCTGCTGTGGGTGATCCTCTTGCAACTTCCTGTTGGGAAGGAGAATATCCCACAAGTAATGGATGATCCGTGGACGGGATACCCCTAACAAGAGAAATTATTACCCCCTAATGTGAGCCCCCTTCCCCGCTGCCACCTACATTAACTATATTACCCCCTAATATGATCCCCCTACACCGCCGCCACCTATATTAAAATTATTACCCCCTAATGTGAGCCCCCTACCCCGCCGCCACCTACATTAACTATATTACCCCCTAATATGATCCCCCTACACCGCCGCCACCTATAATAACTACATTAACCCCTAATCTGAGCCCCCTACCCCTCCGCCACCTATTTTAACTACATTAACCCCTAATGTGAGCCCCCTACCCCGTCGCCACCTATATTATATGTACTACCCCCTAATCTGACCCCCTTACACCGCCACCACCTATATTAAATTTATTAACCCCTAATGTAAGCCCCCTACACCACCGCCACCTATATTATATGTACTACCCCCAAATCTGACCCCCTTACACCGCCGCCACCTATATTAAATGTATTAACCCCTAATGTGAGCCCCCTACACCGCCGCCACCTATATTAAAATTATTAACCCCTAATCTAATCCCCCTACACCGCCGCCACCTATATTAAAATTATTAACCCCTAATCTAATCCCCCTACACCGCCGCTTCCTATATTAAATATATTAACCACTAAACCTAAGTCTAACCCTAACATAATTATTATTAAAATAAATCTAAATAATATTAATAATATTAACTAAATTATTCCTATTTAAATTTAAATACTTTAAAATAAACCCTAAGATAGCTACAATATAATTAATAATTACATTGTAGCTATTTTAGGGTTTATGTTTATTTTACAGGTAACTTGGTATTTATTTTAACTAGCTATTAGCTATTATATTATTATATATACAATAGCTATTAAATAGTTAATAACTATTTAATAGCTACCTAGTTAAAATAATTACCAAATTACCTGTAAAATAAATCCTAACCTAAGTTACCATTACACCTAACACTACCCTATTAATAAAATAATTAAATAAACTACAATTATCTCAACTAAAATGGGTTGTAATGGGGGGGTTGTTCTTTTATTTACAGGTAAAAGAGCTGATTACTTTGGGGCAATGCCCAGCAAAAGGCCCTTTAAAGGGCTGGTAATAGAGCTGATTACCTTTTTAATTTAGTTTAGGGTAGGGAAATTTTATTATTTTGGGGGGCTTTGTTATTTTATTAGGGGGCTTCGATTAGGTGTACTTAGGTTAAAATTCTTGTAATCTTTTTTATTTTTTGTAATTTAGTGTTTGTTTGTTTTTGTAATATAGATTAGTGTATTTAACTGTATTTTAGTTGAGATAATTGTAGTTTATTTAATTAATTTATTGATAGGGTAGTGTTAGGTGTAATGGTAACTTAGGTTAGGATTTATTTTACAGGTAATTTGGTAATTATTTTAACTAGGTAGCTATTAAATAGTTATTAACTATATAATAGCTATTGTACCTAGTTAAAATAAATACCAAGTTACCTGTAAAATAAATATAAACGCTAAAATAGCTACAATGTAATTATTAATTATATTGCAGCTATCTTAGGGTTTATTTTATAGGTAAGTATTTAGATTTAAATAGGAATAATTTAGTTAATATTATTAATATTATTTAGATTCATTTTAATAATAATTAAGTTAGGGGGTGTTAGGGTTAGACTTAGGTTTAGTGGTTAATATATTTAATATAGGCGGCGGCGGTGTGGGGGGATTAGATTAGGGGTTAATAATTTTAATATAGGTGGCGGCTGTGTAGGGGGCTCACATTAGGGGGTAATAATTTTAATGTAGCTGGCGGCGGTGTAGGGGGATCACATTAGGGGGTAAGACATTTAATGTACCTGGCGGCGGGGTCCGGGAGTGGCGGTTTAGGGGTTAATATATTTTTGGGAGGCGTGTTAGACAGTAACAGGAGATTTAATATTTTAGTTAGTTTTTTTTAATCGGCGGCAGTTTCTAAAGTGCCGTAAGTCACTGGCGACTCCAGAAATTTGTACTTACGCTTATTCCTGGACATCGCTAGTTTGTCCGACTTATGGCACTTTAGCAACTGCCGACGCCGTATATGTGATAGCTCGCTGTGCGAGCTGAAACTACGGGCGGCGCAGGTTTCCACACTTGCGCCCAAACCTGCGTCGTATATCGGATTGCGCCCTAGATTTAGAAAGTACTGGATTCTTCCTTTTTTTTAATTATTCGTATCTCAAAACCTGTTCATTCAATCCATGGACCATATTGTCACTCAAGATGTAAATAAATCTATGACAGACCAGAGCAAACGCTTCTTTTTTATCTCCGCATCTGATATTTCGCTGCATATCTGAGCACACAACCTTTTAAAATACAATATGGAAATTGCAGATCAAAGAACACTTAATTTTAAATCAAACAGTACAAAGCAATAGACTTGAATGTGGTATTTAATTATTGCTTTTAACAAATTAATTTGAAGGTGCATAGTGCATAGTAAAAGATTCTAATCTGCATTAGTAGCATAGACAAACAAATTCCAATAATTTTTCTCTTGTTTCTTTTAGAAGTTAACATGACCCCTGTATTGTATTTATCATTAAGGTCATGGCTGGAAAAAAGGTTAATATACCTCCAAATTAAACATTTTTTTTTAAAAAAAATGCAGGTTATTCATCTTCTTCAAGATAGAGAATGCAATTTAATTTAACACAATTAATGATAGATTGTAGCTATTATCAAACATGCATTAATTAATGCCAAACCAAATGTATCTTATAAACTGTGTATTCTTTGTTAAACAAATGTTAATATAAAAATGCATATTAATACATTGTTTGCATGCTTAACAAATCCTTCAAAGGGGCATTGAAAAACCTCCAGAATAAAAAATAAAAAAATATGAGTTTTTTTTTTTTTTTTTTTTTTTTCATTTACCTAGAATATTAATTTGGTTTTACCCTGGAGAATGCTGAAATTTAAAATAGGTCATTTTTTAGAGGCATCTTTTCATCTAGGGATGAAATTAGTATGTGTTCATAACAGAGCACCAAATTAGGATGTTATTGTTGCAAAGTGATCGTGTACACTAGATGCCAAGTATTACCCTTAATTTTAGGCAAATATTTACAATTCCTGCGCAGAATTCTGCTATGTATTTATAGGAGTAAACTAGCCAATAAATGCTTGAACAGTAGAATAAATCGACTATTGTTTTTCTGTCTAACAGCCGATGATACAATGACATTTCCCTAGGTTTAGTAGACTGCTAAACAAACCACCCTCTGTTCAATAAAATTTCATTAATTTTATTTCTAATGACTGATTGTAGAGTACAAGGCCATCTGTTTATTGTGAAAAATTCTGGCATTGTTTTTGCAATCTGATTTATTTTATTATTTCAGAAGTTGGTTTAAGTTCGCTCTTAAAAATAGGAAATATAATCAGACCTGTTTACAATCTCTTTGTATCAGATATGTATTGGATTATATTACTTTTTGGGAATTTTTATTAGACGCAGTTACATTTAACAAAAATAAATAAATAAAAAATAAAAAGCATCTTTTTTTGTAATTTATGAATATATAAAAATACTGTAATAAAGAATATGAAACAATCTGGGGATAGCAATTTGAAATAATAACAGCATGATATCCAAGTGTTATTATTTTATTGTAATATATGGATATACTGAAATTATAAGGCACTAACGTACTGAAATTTTTCAAGGGATGCTATTGTTCCTGTGATAATACTATTGATTCTAAATGGAAATAGCATAAATTCGAAACAGTGGTAATAAAGCCTTTCTGAACAATAGCGTAATCAAACACACCCTCATGCCTCTTACTCGGTAGGAGAGAAATTCCAGTGTAAGTGCCTTGTAGTTTTTATCTGATATTGGTATAAAGAATTTAACTACTTCCGTGCTCAAGTCACTGATCAATGGTGATTCCATCGTAGGCCTCTTCTTGCAGAATTCAAAAAGTTAAATTTATAAGAGATCGGGTGACCAAGATGACCATTTTTGTCAGATATTTGAACTAGTAAATGAAAGGGTTATGAAACACATTTTTTTTCTTATATGATTCAGATAGAGAATGTAAATTTAAAATAACTTTTCAATTTATTTCTAATATTAATTTGTTTTGTTCTCTTTCTAGCCTTTGTTAGAAAAGTATACCTAGGTATGCTAAGAAGCTGCTAATTGGTGGTTGCAAATATATGCCTCTTTTCATTGACTTTCTAGCTCCCAGTATTGCATTACTGCTCCCTCACCAAAGGATACCAAGAGAATGAAACAAATTAGATAATAGAAATAAATTGGAAAGTTGTTTAAAATTGTTTAAAATTGTATGATCTAGCTGAATAATTAATGAAAAATGTTGGGTTGCAGACACCTTTAAGTGTCTTGATAAAGTTTAACCAACTTATTGTTCATATTTTTTATGGAAGTAAGTTGTGGTTTCATTGGTCTTTACAGATATCCCAACATTCCCAAAGTTTTTTGGATTGTCATGGTTGTGGACTTGTTTCTGAAACAAATTATGTAAACAATTCAATGAAGACTAGTGATGTTGCGAAGTAGCTTGTTCGCGTTCGCCGTAGCAGGCGAACATATGCGATGTTCGATCCGCCCCCTATTCGTCATCATTGAGTAATACTTTGACCCTGTACCTCACAGTCAGAAGACACATTCCAGCCAATCAGCAGCAGACCCTCCCTCCCAGACCCTCCTACCTCCTGGACAGCATTCATTTTAGATTCATTTGGAAGCTGCATTCTTAGTGAGAGGAGGGACAGTGTAGCTGCTGCTGATTTAATAGGGAAATCGATAGCTAGGCTAGTGTATTCAGTGTCCACTACAGTCCTGAAGGACTCATCTGATCTCTGCTGTAAGGACAGCACCCCAAAAAGCCCTTTTTAGGGCTAGAAAATCAGTCTGCTTTTTTTTTTTTTCCCTGTGTAATCTAATTGCAGTTGCCTGCCTGCCAGTGTGTGTCAGGCTCACAGCGTATACTGTGCCCTCTTGCCCAGTGCCACCACTCATATCTGGTGTAACAGTAGTGTAGATTTAAAAAAAAACAACACTTTTTTGACTGTGTTAAATAATAGCAGTCAGTTTCCTTCACACGTGTGCGTTTAAGTGCCTGCCTGCCAGGGCACAGTGTCACCCCAGTGCAACTCATATCTGGTGTAACAGTAGTGTAGATTTAAAAAAAAAAACTTTTTTGACTGTTAAATAATAGCAGTCAGTTTCCTTCACATGTGTGCATTTAAGTGCCTGCCTGCCAGGGCACAGTGTCACCCCAGTGCAACTCATATCTGGTGTAACAGTAGTGTAGATTTAAAAAAAAACAACACTTTTTTAACTGTGTTAAATAATAGCAGTCAGTTTCCTTCACACGTGTGCGTTTAAGTGCCTGCCTGCCAGGGCACAGTATCACCCCAGTGCAACTCATATCTGGTGTAACAGTAGTGTAGATTTTTGTAGGTATTTATAGAACTTCTAACCTTTCAAATTTTTCAGGTATATCACAATTTTGGAGCACTCTCCTGGTACTTCAAACCTATTTATGTACCGGTATAACAAAAAGAAACCAGGAACTATCTAAGTCTGCCTATAAATGCCCCATCTCCAGTGCTGAAATGCCCAGTCACACCAAGGACAGGCGTGGTTCTTTACCCTTCCTTTTTGAGGAAGGCAATATGTTGAACAGAAAACTAAATATCAGTGGTTTAGTGATCCTGGTTGAGGATTGTATTTCCCTATTCTTTCTGATATATTCTCTTCTTTCTCTGCATAGAGCACTTTAATAGAGAACATCTAAAAGAAAATGCACCACCCTACAAAATTCTTGGCAGTTGGAACCTTTGAGGTTTGTGGTGCTAAAGAAATAACCAACCCCCCCTCCCAAGAATTACCACTATCCACAGAATGCCCCCCCCCCCCCACCACCACCAAGAGGGATAGGACGAAAATGCAGGATCACACTATCTAACAGTCACACCACCCCAATACCCCGAACTCCACCCCTGGAATACCCTGACTGCATCCCCAGCCTAATGGACCCAGATACACAAATCAAATAGTTGGCAGCTATGTATGCATTGTCAGTTGCTATACTGGTTGATGGTCCATGGTGACATTTTCTGGCTCAGACTAGCAGCCACATTTAAAATTAAAATTTTGTTTGATTTTTATTTTTTTACAAATCTGCATTTCCTTAAAGAGACAAGCACATTAAAATAAAAGGTTAAAATTTGACCCCTAATAAGTTGACAAGTGGCTATAAATATATATTTAAATTGCAGAATTTATGTTCAAGTTTGCTTTTCCATTTAATTGTTTTATTGTTTTCATATAGATCAAATTAACCTTTTAAAAATGAATGTTATAATTGAATATCAAAAGTTATATTTGATTAAAAGAAATGTAAAATATCAAAATTACCATTTAAAGGTTGATTCTAACATACTTACACAGTACCCTACGAGCTGAAAAAGAACTTCAAAGAGAATACTGCATAGGGGGCAAACCTCTTTAGAACACTTGCAAACATTGGCTATATTCTTATAAAAATCTCACAGGTAGTATGGTGCTAGCTGTGTGCAAGTAGCCAAGGAAAAGCACTGCATGCAACGTGACAACAATATTTTATGTGTGCCACATTGTGCATGCCTGCCAAGGTTCACCCCCCCCCCTTTATATATGATACAGAGTCCTTCAGTAAGAACTCATAATGTAAGAGTAAAACAAGGAGGGTACAAATCATTGTGAACTCCACAGTTTTGAGTTGTTGCATCGTTTTTTCCATTAACGGATTTCTTTTGATCTAGGTAATTGAATCTTTTATTATAAAAGCTGGCTATATTTAAAAAAATCCTTTTAACCCCTTAAGGAGCAGTAACATAAATTAACAGTTTACTTCTAGCGGTGATTGCATGCAAGCAAAATTGCTAATCTGGCCTTAGAAAGAGCATGTAATTAAAAAAAAATACAATTTACTTCTGCTATAATATTTACCTCATTGTCTTTATTCTATCTATAACATATCTAGATAGGCTCAGAAGTGTTTACATGTCTTGAACACTAGATGGCAGCAGTGTTTGCAACAATGTTTTTAACACATACAAGCATTCCTGATCCTACCTAGGTACCCTTAGCGGCAAAAGATACCAAAAGAAGAAAATAAAATCAATACTATAATCGCGTTTGTAACGCGTCCATCGCCAGTTGCGCACGCATCCTCAAAGAATGTTGGCTGTGCGAGGCAGCCAAAAGAATGTTGGCTGCGCGCGCAGTCGAAAGATTCCACCTGGTGATTCTTTCACCACCCTGCCATTTTCGGAATCCACCTGGATGCAGCGTAGGCAAACGAAGCCTTAAAAAAAAAACATGCAACTGCCCGCTTGAAATAACTAAAAAACACGTAACCGCCGGCAAGAAATAATAAAAAATAAAATAAAAACGAACTGCCCGCATGAAGTATTAAGAAAAAAAAAATCCGCCAGCACAAAGTATTAAAAAAAACTAACCACCCACACAAAGTATTAAGAAAAAAAATAAACATAACCACCCGTACTAAGTATTACCAAAAAATAATAACCCTTAAATCGCTAAACTCCCACAACAGAAACTACCCAACCCTTACACCGCCAAACCTCCACAATGCCAACTAAATAAATTACTAAATAAATAATAATAAATTACTAAATAAACTAAATAAATATTAACCCCTAAACCACCAAACCCTACAACAACTAACTAATTATACTATTAACCCCTAAACCGACAAACCCCCACATCGCAATAAACCTAATAACCTATTAACCCCTAAAACTTCCAACTCCCACATCGCAATAAACCTAATTAACCTATTAACCCCTAAAACTTCCAACTCCCACATCGCAATAAACCTAATTAAGCTATTAGCTCCTTAACCGCTCCCACAAAATAAAAATACTCCCTAATCTAAATTAAACTACCAATAGTCCTTAAAGGGCCTTTTGTAGGGCATTACCCTAAGTTAAACAGTTCTTTTACGTTTAAATATACTAAGTCCCCCCCCTAACAGTAAAAAAAAAAACACCCACCAAACCCCCCAAAATAAAAAACCTAATACTAAAAAAACCTAAAGGGGCATTTGTATGGGCATTGCCCTTAAAAGGGCATTCAGCTCTTTTACTGCCCAGTAGAAGGCAAAGTATCGCTAATATGCCACTCGAAAAAGGCAAAGTGTAGCAAGTTGGCTGCCTAGTCTGTCAGGTAATGCGACTGAACAAGAAAAGACTGACCACATCAGAAGTCTGGTAAGAAACGACGTTCCACACAGAGACTATGCTGAATTGACTGGTCAATAATCCAACTTGCTACACTTTGCCTTTTTCGAGTGGCATATTAGCGATACTTTGCCTTCTCATAAGTACATTCTAATTACAAGCTACAAACAGGGACATTCAACTAAGGGTATTTAACTCCCATTTACCACTACAGTTCCAGCAACGAGCTAAATTTAAATCCTAAACGCTTACAATACTGATAACCATCTATTTATCCTTAACGTTATCAAACCTGTAACATAAGAGACATTGCCTTTCCGACAGTGTATATTAAATACAAAAGACGAATGTTTTTATATAGATACCCGCTTTTCTACAATAGACAATTGTGAAATATTAAAAAAAAAAAACAAGCAAATCCCTGTTACAGCAGCGTGTACAACACACCAGTGCTCAACCCTTAAAATCAGCACAGTATGCGATAACAAAAACCCCACCTGTATCTCACTCACACAGGTGTTGGTTATCAGTCAGCAAAAACATCAAAAATTTGGCGTGTGTGTGTACAATCTCATAACGGTCAACACAATTAGTCTCCCTTTTAGAAAGACAAAGGTCCCATCCAGTTTTTAATCGATTAAAATGTAACTTTTATTAAGCATTTGTAAAAAACAAACTTTTACAGACCTGGATTGAGTTCTTAGTAATAGTACTGTGTACTTTTAGTAAATACCTCCGACTCCCACTGTGGCGTCACTAGACGCGTTTCACCGAAGCTTTCTCAATAGTGACTTACAGAATAGTCTAAACCGCTAACCTTTAAACACCCCTCTGATCATGTGACTTCCATTCACAAAAAACGGAAGCCTCATTTCAGTACGTGTCTTAACCAATAATAAAGGCACAGTGTTGCTGCTCAACTGTTGCTAGGTAGAACTTCTTGCCACATAGTTAAACTATTTCAATATTCATCGCAACATTGTATCACCAATTCTATTTAGCTAAGTATATAACAAAATAGTATATAGAATCGTTTAGAGCAGAACTGTACACTTTTCTCATGGTGACTCTAAAAACTAAATATACAATTTAAAATTACAAAAATAAGAGAGGAAATGGAATAATAAGGAATCAATGGACAAAAGGCTTTTCTTATCATATATATACTCTATACTCTAGGGCTGCGATGAATATTCTTAATCAAACAGATAGATTTAGTAACATAAGTTCAAATCTCGAATATTTAACACTTTATTTCCAAGATTTGAATGGTGTGCTTCTGTAAGCAATATTTTCCTACTTTTTTCTATTTATCTTCCTTTTCCGGAAAAGACAAAATTAAAATACATCCGGAAAATCAAAACTGCTAACAAAAGCACACCTTACAGAAGTTGCCACATTTTAGATCTTAACTAGATAGTCCAAATCAAGGACCCCTTTAATTTTCGGTTTTCCTTATTTGCCAGAACTAGTTTATTTATTTTCTTCAGCTTCCTATATGGTATTCATTATTTTCATAATTTTAACCTTATTTATCCTAAAAAGAGGTCAACATCCCATCTAGCATTTATACCATTGGGTTCTTTTGTTTGTAGGAAAAATATCCATTTGGTTTCCTTGAATAATAGGTTTTTAAACCTATTACCTCCTCTTCTGGGGTTGTGTATAAAATCTATTGCCTGTATCTGGAAGACTGCTTCAGGACTTGAACTTATGTTACTAAATCTATCTGTATGATTAAGAATATTCATCGCAGCCCTAGAGTATAGAGTATATATATGATAAGAAAAGCCTTTTGTCCATTGATTCCTTATTATTCCATTTCCTCTCTTATTTTTGTAATTTTAAATTGTATATTTAGTTTTTAGAGTCACCATGAGAAAAGTGTACAGTTCTGCTCTAAACGATTCTATATACTATTTTGTTATATACTTAGCTAAATAGAATTGGTGATACAATGTTGCGATGAATATTGAAATAGTTTAACTATGTGGCAAGAAGTTCTACCTAGCAACAGTTGAGCAGCAACACTGTCCCTTTAGTATTGGTTAAGACACGTACTGAAATGAGGATTCCGTTTTTTGTGAATGGAAGTCACGTGATCAGAGGGATGTTTAAAGGTTAGCGGTTTAGACTATTCTGTAAGTCACTATTGAGAAAGCTTCGGCGAAACGCGTCTAGTGACACCACAGTGGGAGTCGGAGGTATTTACTAAAAGTACACAGTACTATTACTAAGAACTCAATCCAGGTCTGTAAAAGTTTGTTTTTTACAAATTCTTAATAAAAGTTACATTTTAATCGACTAAAAACTGGATGGGACCTTTGTCTTTCTAAAAGGGACTAATTGTGTTGACCGTTATGAGATTGTACACACACGACAAATTTTTGATGTTTTTAATTGTGAAATATTATAATACAATACCCCCCTTTTTCACATATTGAATTGTATTTTTTATAAGCCTTTGCATATCTGTTTAAGCATTTTTAACACTAGTACTATTATTTATATAAATAACTGAGTGATTTTTTTCTTTTGTTTTCTTATGATTCTATGGTTACATTAGAGGAGTACTACATAGGTGTGGCCACACCCTGATTTATTATTATATTGTTTTTTACAGTGGTTTTTATATTGTTTTTTACATGTTATCTCAAATGCACTATATGTGTTATAAATACATTGATTAAATATTAAATATGTTATACTTATTTTTACCTCCCA
This sequence comes from Bombina bombina, assembly GCF_027579735.1. Taxonomy (NCBI): domain Eukaryota; kingdom Metazoa; phylum Chordata; class Amphibia; order Anura; family Bombinatoridae; genus Bombina; species Bombina bombina. The sequence goes on from NC_069499.1 coordinate 83,236,753, forward strand.
AACAATTTATCTGGGTATTTTATTAGTTTTCTATATATAATAGATTCCTATTTTTATGCATACTACTATCCCCTGAAGCTCCTCACAGAGCGCCACTCAATATCTTTTTCATATAACCTACTCCCCTAACCGTGCCAGGGAGATCAAGATAGAAGATGATGGAGCCACCTGGAAGAAGACCTTCTCTGCTGGACTTCAGGAATGGTTAGTACCTATTTGGGACTTAGTCTTAGGCTTTTTTTTTATTTTTTGGGGTGGCTTTTATATTTTTAGATTAGGGTTTTATGGGCAGTAAAAGAGCTGAATGCCCTTTTAAGGTCAATGCCCATACAAATGCCCCTTTAGGTTTTTTTAGTGTTAGGTTTTTTATTTTGTGGGGTTTGGTGTGTGGGGGGTTTTACTGTTAGGGGGTATTTTGTTTAGGTAAAAGAGCTGTTTAACTTAGGGTAATTCCCTACAAAAGCCCTTTTAAGGGCTATTGGTAGTTCAGTATTTGAAAGGGGGTGTTTTTATTTTTGGGGGGATTTTTTATAGGGGTATTAGTTTAGGTTTACATTTTTTATTTTGGATAGCTTTGTTTATTTTTTCTGTAATTTTAGATTTTTATTTTGTGTAATTTTAGCTTTGGGGTTTGTAAGTTTTTTTTAACCCCTTAACAACCGATGACGTACAGGGTACGTCCTCCCAAAAAATACAGTTAACGCCTGAGGACGTACCCTGTACGTTGTCAGTCTTGGAAAGCGGTGGAAGCGATCCTGATTGCTTCCAGACGCTTTCTGGTTATTGCAGTGATGCCCCGATATTGAGGCATCCTGCAATAACTCTCCTTGGCCATTCGATGCAGAGAGAGCCACTCTGTGGCCCTCTCTGCATCGGACATCGATGGCCGCAATTGTTGGTGGGTAGCCATCAATGGTTCTTGAGATGCAGAGGGAGGCGGGATCATGGGCCGGGTAACTGGGGGCACGCACGGATGTGCACGCATGCACGGGGCGGGAGCGGGTGGGAACCGCTACACTACAGAAAATGTGTTTGGGAAAAGTGGGGAAAAGGAGGGGGAGGTATTATAAAAAAAAAATGAAATAAATGATCTGACAGGGGGTGAGGGGGGAAAGGAAAAATTAAAAAAAAAAAACATTTTTTTTGTTAACCCTGCAAGCTCCCTACAAGCTACCTAATTAACCCCTTCACTTCTAGACATAATTCACGGCATTTAGCAGCCTTCTAATTAAAAAAAAGCAACGTCAAAGCCATATATGTCTGCTATTTCTGAACAAAGGGGATCCCAGTGAAGTATTTACAACCATGTGTGCCATAATTGCACAAGCTGTTTGTAAATAATTTCAGTGAGAAACCTAAAGTTTGTGAAAAAGTTTGCGATAAAGTGAACAATTTTTTTATTTGATCGCATTTGGCGGTGAAATGGTGGCATGAAATATACCAAAATGGGTCTAGATCAATACTTTTGGTTGTCTACTACACTACACTAAAGTTAAAATTAACCCTTCAAGCTCCCTACAATCTCCCTATTTAACCCCTTCACTGCTGGGCATAATAAACGTGTGTTTGCGCAGCGGCATTTAGCGGCCTTCTAATTACCAAAAGCAATGCCAAAGCCATATATGTCTGCTATTTCTGAACAAAGGGTATCCCAGAGAAGCATTTACAAACATTTGTGCCATAATTGCACTAACTGTTTGTAAATAATTTCAGTGAGAAACCTAAAATTGTGAAAAATGTAACTTTTTTTTTTAAATTTGATCGCATTTGGTGTTGAAATGGTGGTATGAAATATACCAAAATGGGCCTAGATTAATACTTGGGGTTGTCTACTACACTACACTAAAGCTAAAATTAACCCTAGAAGCTCCCTACATGCTCCCTAATTAACCCCTTCACTGCTGAGCATAATACACGTGTGGTGCGCAGTGGCATTTAGCGGCCTTCTAATTACCAAAAAGCAACGCCAAAGTCATATATGTCTGCTTTTTAGAAACAAAGGGGATCCCAGAGAAGCATTTACAACCATTAATGCCATCAGTGCATAAGTTGTTTGTAAATAATTTCAGAGAGAAACCAAACGTTTGTGAAAAAAAATGTGAAAAAGTGAACGTATTCTTTTATTTGATCGCATTTGGCGGTGAAATGGTGGCATGAAATATACCAAAATGGGCCTAAATCAATACTTGTGTCTTCTAAAAAATGTATATACTCATGTCAAGGGATATTCAGGGATTCCTGACAGATATCAGTGTTCTAATGTAACTAGCGCTAATTTTGAAAAAAAGTGGTTTGGAAATAGCAAAGTGCTACTTGTACTTATCTCCCTATAACTTGCAAAAAAAGCAAAGATCATGTAAACATTGGGTATTTCTTAACTGAGGGCAAAATTTAGAAACTATTTAGCATGGGTGTTGTTTGGTGGTTGTAGATCTGTAACAGATTTTGGGGGGTCAAAATTAGAAAAAGTGTGTTTTTTTTTCATTTTTTCCACATATTTTATAATTTTTTTATAGTAAATTATAAGATATGATGAAAATAATGGTATCTTTAGAAAGTCCATTTAATGGCGAGAATAACGGTATATAATATGTGTGGGTACAATAAATGAGTAAGAGGAAAATTACAGCTAAACACAAATACTGCAGAAATGTAAAAATAGCCTTGGTCCCAAATGGACAGAAAATGGAAAAGTACTGTGGTCATTAAGAGGTTAAATAGACTGCCCTCTGGGCAGGCTTATCGCCTAGTTCAGTGATTTTTAACCTTTTTTTTGCCGTGGCACAATTTTTTACATTAAAAAATCCTGTGGCACACCACCATCCCAACTTTTTAAAAAAAATCACACATTGTAGCCTAATACAGCATATATATACACATACACACAAACACACACATACTGTATGTATTGTGCTGTTATGCCATGCCTCCTACAAACTACCCCTGCACTGGGAGTAAAAAACAAGCAAAGTTTAAAAAATATGTCACACTGTTGTCAGTTTGCCGTGGCACACCTGAGGATCTCTCACGGCACACTGGTTGAAAAACACTGGCCTAGTTGATAATAAAAAGAAAAAGAATGTCATGCACTTTTTAAATTTGCTTAGAGTTAACAGAATAAAATGATTGTTCTTCCTATTGTGCCATTGTGTATATACATTTCTCTAATTTCTATTCTTTACATTGCAGGACAATACATAACAAAACATTTTATTAGCTATATTAAAAGGGCAGACAATGGTATTTACAAATGGACAAATATTTTTTTCCAATCATTAGGGCTGCATTCATATTAATTTTACGCTTATAGTTTATGAAGGCAATCACTGTGATTCTTTAACACATGCGTATGTAATCAAGGTTTAAATCCAGACCGCATGACACGATCTAACAGAGGCAGTTTTGGTCTTTACAGGTCAGTATCTACCATACCTAATGTGCACAGCACCAGGGAGAGATATCTACCCTACCAATAGTGTGCTGTCATCACGGGGCACACTTGCTGCATGTTAGGTACTGGGTTGTCAAAAGTGTTTTTGCTTTTCTTAGACACCATCAGCAAATTTACAAAATATTTGTAATACATCTGTTTCTCAGACAAATAATTAATTTATTAGATCACCTTGTGAGACAAAGACGCTGTCTGTCTGTGAGATTGTCTTAATTTCAAATTGTGTGAAAATAGCATCATCAGGGGTTAGTATTTTTTACAAACCAGAAGAGTTTAAAAAGGCTTTTGTATACAATTCTAAGTAGAAAACATGTTTTAAAAGCCTATTAAACTAAAATAAATTCATCAAGCGTATGAAAGCAAACGGTATCAAAAGTTAAAACTATTAAAAAAGGAGTTTATTGTGGCTGTTTGCGCAAGTCGGCTTTAGCGCTCATATTACAAGTTGAAAGAAAACGCGGATGTGTGAGCGCAATCGAGATTTACTCTAGAATGACACATCAAAAATACATTACAAAGTACATTTACACTCATAATAACAATATCTAATAAAAATGATTAACAAAAACAAATTGCATAATAAAAGTTAAAAAGGCTCTAAGATTTGAGGTCTCAGGTGTTAGAAAAAAGGCATACAAAAGGGCTTTAACATCAACATATCTACATAAACATATAAAGATATATATGTATGAATATATATATGGTTAGCAAATAGTCAGAAATATACCAAAGCGCCACCCTAACGGAGGCTGGGTCTGCGTGGAGCTATGTATAAAGCGCCACAAATAACAATATAATCAATTAAAATTTAAAAGGTTAAAAAATTACAATGTGTTGACAAGATAAAAAATTACAAATTGCAATTTATTTGGCAAGTTAAAAACAGAACAAATAAATGTGTATCATGGATCCATGAGATTAAAGGACCAGTCAACACAGTAGATTTGCCTAATCAATAAATGCAAGATAACAAGACAATGCAATAGCACTTAGTCTGAACTTCAAATTAGTAGTAGATTTTTTTTCTGACAATTTTAAAAGTTATGTCTTTTTCCACTCCCCCTGTACCATGTGACAGCCATCAGCCAATCACAAATGCATACACGTACCATGTGACAGCAATCAGCCATTCACAAATGCATACACGCTTATTCTTGCACATGCTCAGTAGGAGCTGGTGACTCAAAAATTTTAAATATAAAAAGACTGTGCACATTTTGTTAATGGAAGTAAATCGGAAACTTGTTTAAAATTGCATGCTCTATCTGAATAATTAAAGTTTAATTTTTATTGAGTGACAATACTAGACAATACTATTAAAACTTAAAATAGAGATAAAAGCTAACAGGTTATAAATAAACAATTGGGTAAATAAAGTGTCAGTGGCAAACAATGCGGTCACAGATGGTGAATATTCACAACATACACTTCAAATATGTGCTTAACAAATATAATTCACAAGCGGACTGTGATGATATAGAGATAAATATTCAGTTGGCTGTTCGATTCCTATACAAATATAGTGATAGGTCATGGACGCTAGTAAGTTCTAAGCTTAGTGTCTATATTATTTTAATAGTGAAATGGTAAAATAATCCAGGTATGTGTGCAATAAACAATGTTATATGCAAAATGTTGGTGAAAAATGTAGGAAAAAAGAACAATCGCAGATGGTAGAAGAAGGTAGCCCACATCATATACTTCAACTGTGTGTTTAATAAATGAGTCACAAACTACCTGCGGTTATGCAAATAATGGTCTTCAATGAACTAACGAATAACTAGACATGTGTTCAAAGTAGAAGCAGTACAGTGGACAGTGAACACGGTTAGATTACAAACAAGGTGTATGTATTAGTGTGTCAGTGTTAGAAAAATATAATTCCAACAAAACAATGCTAAAAGTTGGGGGGAAAATGCTGTAAGTCAGCGGAGGTGAACTGTGTCTTGAATCAAAAAAGTGTCTTAAAAATGTCTTTAACAAAAAATGTCTTTAACAAAAAATGTGGGCAAAATCCAAAAAGGTGAGGTTAACTTGAAATCAAATGAAGAAGTACTTAGGTGTCCAAACGTCAGTATTGTGTGTCAATAGCAGCTCCCATGTTCAGTGTGTAAGTGTTGTATAGTCTTTGTCACGCTCAGCTGCTGGGAAGCTCTGCAGTCCTCTCTGTGTGCTTGATTGACAGGTGTCTGAGCCACCCCTTCCTGATGATGTCACAACCAGGCTTTTTATTTCGGGCTTCCTGTTTCTCCAGTGCCCGTTTGTTTGTTTAACTTCGTAGCTTCTGTGGTGAATTCACTGTGGAATCTCTCTAACTGCTGCTTTTCTGTTGCCAATCTCTTCAAGGATTTACTATGCTGGATTAACCTTCAACCTCCTGATTACCTGTCTCCAAACAATGCAAGTACTGTTTGTTTTGTGAAACTTTCAAACTGCCTGATTACTTGTTGCATACTCTGCAAAGACTGTCTGCACAGTGTTAAACCTCAAACTACCTGATTACATGTTGTTAACTCTGCAAGTTCTGACTACACAGTGTTAACCCTCAAACTGCCTGATTACTTGTTGCATACTCTGCAAAGACTGTCTGTACAGTGTTAACCCTCAAACTACCTGATTACATGTTGTTAACTCTGCAAGTTCTGACTACACCGTGTTAACCCTCAAACTGCCTGATTACCTGTTGCATACTCTGCAAAGACTATCTACACAGTGTTTACCCTCAAACTGCCTGATAACAAATGACCTAGTCCTGCATTATTAACTGTTTCCTGTTTTACCCTTCTTCTGTCTGAGTATAAGTGGACTATCCCTGCTCTCCTGATTCTGTGGAAGACATTTCCTGAAACCAGTTCCTTATTCAGAAGTCTATCTGGCTGATATCTTGAATTACTTTGGGCACAGGCTAACCCTGCTCCATATCGTGAGTAAATTGTTTTTTGGAGGTTGTCGTGGGGTCACGTCCTGGATTAAACTCAGAGTGCAAGGGTGTTGATTAAGTTCGCCCTAGCATTTGGGTCTTCTTCTGGACATTTCCTAACCTGACAGTACAAACGGGCCATAATATGGACCCTGATGAGTTATCCAGGGCTGTGGCTCTACAAGGACAACTTCTAGGAAATCATTCTGCTCATTTGCAATCTTTGGATTCCAATCTTGACCAGATTACTGCTCTGCTACATAACCTCTCCGCTCCTTCTCAAGCTACGGCGACTCCTGCTGCCACTGCTACTAGCACCAATGCTGTCTTTAATCCACCTCAACCTGTTGGACAGAATATACCACGAATCCCACTTCCAGATAAATATGACGGTAATCCTGAAGAATGCCGTGGATTCCTTAATCAGTGTCGTTTACACTTCAGAAACAATCCTCAAGTTTTTTCCAATTCTACTTCCAAAATCACCTTTATTATTTCCCTCATGAATGGTAAGGCTCTAGCCTGGGTGTCCCCTCTTTTAGAGAAGAATGATCCGTTACTACAGGATGTGGAATTATTTGTGTCCATTTTTTCTTCTGTTTTTGACAAGCCTGGGAGGGCTGCAGCTGCTGAGGCAGGATTGTTGGATCTGAGACAGGGATCCCTTTCAGTAGCTCAATATGCTATTGAATTCAGGATTTTAGCTGCAGAAACTGATTGGAACCATGGAGCCTTACGGGCAGCCTTTCGCAAAGGACTTTGCGAACGCCTTAAGGATGAACTTGTATTTCGGGAACTCCCTGATTCATTGGAGGGTCTTATCAATTTATGTATTACTCTTGACGCCCGGCATTCTGAACGTCTTCAGGAGAGAGATAGGAATCGGAGATCCTTTGTTAAATCTTCTTTTCGTCCTCCTATTCAAACCTCAAGTCTTTCTAATAATAATTCACAATCTCCTGAGTCTGTGGAACCCATGGAAGTAGGAGCTATTAAATTGTCAGAAGCTGAACGCCATAGAAGGCGTACTCTTGGGTTATGTCTGTATTGTGGTACCAAAGGACATTTACTGAAGGACTGTCCTATCCGGCCAGTAAAAGCCAAGGCTTAACTTTTGATAGAGGGACAGAGTTAAGCCAGAATCCCATGTCTTCCCTCAATTCTAAACTTTTTGTTCCTGTAACTATCTCTTTTGGAAACACCAGGTTTCGAGCTCAAGCTCTCATCGATTCTGGAGCTGCTGGAGTATTCATTGATTCAAACTTTGCTGACTCTCTCAGGATTCCTCTCCAAGCCAAGAAACAGTTAGTTAAGGTAACTACTGTCAGTGGACAGCCTCTAGGTTCTGGTATCATACAACATTCTACCATTCCTCTTCTTTTGACTGTGGGTATACTTCATTCTGAAATTATTCGTTTTGATGTCATCTCTTCTCCCCACATACCATTGATTCTGGGGTTACCTTGGTTGCAGCTTCATGATCCAGTTTTCTCATGGTCTAAAGGAGAACTTATTTCCTGGGGAACTACCTGTTCCAAACATTGCCTGCAAAATCCCTCTAAACCATCTTGTCCTGTCGTAGCTATGGTGGAAGTTCCTGAATCATTGCCTAATTACTATCATGCCTTTTGTGATGTGTTTTCTAAAAAAGAGGCTGATACGTTACCTCCACACCAGATATTTGACTGTCCTATTGAATTGTATTCAGGGGCTCCTCTACCTAAGGGAAGGACCTATCCCCTCTCTCGTCAAGAAAATGTCTCTCTCGAGGAATACATAAAGGACAACTTAGCCAGAGGATTTATTCATCCTTCCTCTTCACCTGTGGGTGCAGGTTTTTTCTTCATTGGGAAAAAAGATGGAGGTCTTCGTCCCTGTATTGATTATCGAGCCTTGAATCAGATTACTGTCAAAAACAGCTATCCTCTGCCGCTCATTTCTGAGTTATTCGATCGTCTTCAAGGTGCTTCTATTTTTTCCAAGTTAGATCTCCGTGGGGCCTACAATCTGGTCAGAATCCGTAAAGGAGACGAATGGAAGACGGCATTTAACACTAGATTTGGTCACTACGAGTACCTGGTAATGCCATTCGGATTGTGCAATGCACCAGCAGTATTTCAGCACTTTGTTAACTAAATCTTCAGAGATTATCTAAATCAATTTGTTATCATTTACCTCGATGACATTCTGATCTATTCAAAAACATTACAGGAACATGTACATCATGTAAGACTGGTACTTCAGAGGTTACGAGACAATTCCCTGTTCGCTAAATTGGAGAAATGCTCTTTTCATCAGAGTTCCATCCCCTTTTTGGGGTATATCATTTCTGAATCAGGTTTTGAGATGGATCCTGCTAAACTGTCGGCTATCAAGGACTGGCCCAGACCAACTACTCTCAAATCCCTGCAGAGGTTTCTTGGCTTTGCCAATTACTATAGAAAGTTTATAAAGAACTCTGCTGATATCACATCTCCACTCACTTCTCTTACTAAGAAAGGGCAAAATTGTAAGAACTGGTCCTCTTCGGCAGTACAGGCTTTTGAAACGCTAAAATCAGCATTTTCTTCTGCACCTCTTCTCAGTCATCCAATTCCTGATCTCCAGTTTATTTTGGAGTTCTCTCCCAACGTGATCCAACTACCAGCAAGATACATCCTGTGGCGTTCTTTTCGAAAAAATTCAATCCTGCAGAGTTAAATTATGATGTGGGCAATAAGGAGCTTTTGGCTATAAAATTAGCTTTGGATGAATGGAGGCATTGGTTAGAGGGTACCAGTCAACCTTTTTTCATTCTGACAGATCACAAGAATCTTTTATACCTCCAAACAGCTACACGTCTCAATCCTCGTCAGGCTCGGTGGGCCTTGTTCTTCTCCAGGTTTAATTTTGTACTTTCCTATGTTCCTGGTTCAAAAAATTCCAAGGCAGATGCTTTATCTAGGCAGTTCCAATCTTCTGAACCTTCTCCATTGGATTCAGAACCTATACTACGTCCAGTCAAAGTTTTGGCTCAAGTATCCTCTTTTCCAGTACAGGCTTTACATGCTGCTCAAGTCCGGGTACCATCTTCTTGCAAACTACCTTCTGGTATCCTATATGTACCCAAAGGATTACGTCTTAAGCTTCTACGTTGGGCTCATGACAACATTTCAGCAGGTCATCCTGGAATAACCAATACATTGTGGAAACTTAAGCAGCATGTTTGGTGGTCCACTATGAGGAGGGATGTTAAGGATTATATTGCTGCTTGTAGTTCTTGTGCTTCGAACAAACAATCTTCTCATCGACCGTTTGGTCTATTACACCCTCTTCCTATTCCTCATTACCCTTGGTCTCACTTATCCATGGACTTTGTTACAGATCTTCCTGTTTCTGCTGGAAATACGACCATTTGGGTAGTGGTGGATCGGTTCTCCAAGTCTGCTCACTTCATACCTCTTCCAGGCTTGCCTTCAGCTCAAAGACTTTCTGAACTCTTTGTTCTACATATATCTCGTTTACATGGTTTTCCCACTGATATAGTCTCAGATCGTGGAGTCCAATTTGTTTCCAAATTTTGGAGGTCTTTTTGTAAGCACTTCGGAATCAACATATCTCTTTCTACTGCACACCATCCTCAATCCAACGGACAGACTGAGCATGTAAATCAAGCCTTGGAATCTTTTCTTAGACATTATGTAGACCATCACCACTCCAACCGGTCTCAGTTATTGCCTTTGGCGGAATTAGCTCACAACTCACGCTATAACGCCTCATTACAGACCTCTCCCTTTAAGGCAGCTTATGGATTTGAACCTAGAACCTTTCCTATGATTACCAGTTCTACTGAAGTCCCTGGAGCAGATCGTATAGTGAAAAATCTCAGTAATCACTGGCAACTCATTCGTCAAAATCTACTCTCTTCTTCCATAAGACATAAGAAATATGCTGATCGCAGAAGGTGCAAGGCTCCTTTACTTCGTACTGGAGACAGAGTATTTTTATCCACCAGATTCATATGTCTAAAACAACCTTGTACCAAGTTGGGTCTTAAGTACATTGGACCTTTTCGAATTGTTTCCAGAGTTTGTTCTTCTGCATACCGCCTGGCCTTACCCAAGACTCTCAAGATCCATCCAGTGTTTCATGTCTCCCTACTCAAGCCAGTCATCTACAATCGGTACTCTATCAAGAGTAAACCACCTCCTCCACTTTCCGTAGAGGGAACTTCTGAGTTTGAAGTCAGCCAGATTCTTGATTCCAAGCTACGGGGCAATCGGCTGTACTACCTGGTCCATTGGAAGGGCTATCCTATCTCTGAATGATCTTGGGAACCGGCCTCTCATGTTCATGCTCCAGCTCTTGTCAAGTCTTTTCACAAGAAATACCCTGCCAGGCCCGGTCGGGTCCCCCGGAGGGGTCCTTGAGGAGGGGGCACTGTCACACTCAGCTGCTGGGAAGCTCTGCAGTCCTCTCTGTGTGCTTGATTGACAGGTGTCTGAGCCACCCCTTCCTGATGATGTCACAATCAGGCTTTTTATTTCGGGCTTCCTGTTTCTCCAGTGGCCGTTTGTTTGTTTAACTTCGTGGCTTCTGTGGTGAATTCACTGTGGAATCTCTCTAACTGCTGCTTTTCTGTTGCCAATCTCTTCAAGGACTTACTATGCTGGATTAACCTTCAACCTCTTGATTACCTGTCTCCAAACAATGCAAGTACTGTTTGTTTTGTGAAACTTTCAAACTGCCTGATTACTTGTTGCATACTCTGCAAAGACTGTCTGCACAGTGTTAAACCTCAAACTACCTGATTACATGTTGTTAACTCTGCAAGTTCTGACTACACAGTGTTAACCCTCAAACTGCCTGATTACTTGTTGCATACTCTGCAAAGACTGTCTGCACAGTGTTAACCCTCAAACTACCTGATTACATGTTGTTAACTCTGCAAGTTCTGACTACACCGTGTTAACCCTCAAACTGCCTGATTACCTGTTGCATACTCTGCAAAGACTATCTACACAGTGTTTACCCTCAAACTGCCTGATAACAAATGACCTACTCCTGCATTATTAACTGTTTCCTGTTTTACCCTTCTTCTGTCTGAGTATAAGTGGACTATCCCTGCTCTCCTGATTCTGTGGAAGACATTTCCTGAAACCAGTTCCTTATTCAGAAGTCTATCTGGCTGATATCTTGAATTACTTTGGGCACAGGCTAACCCTGCTCCATATCGTGAGTAAATTGTTTTTTGGAGGTTGTCGTGGGGTCACGTCCTGGATTAAACTCAGAGTGCAAGGGTGTTGATTAAGTTCGCCCTAGCATTTGGGTCTTCTTCTGGACATTTCCTAACCTGACAGTCTTCTTAGACTGAGTCTTGATAAAGGTCACTGTGAGACCGAAACGCGTTGACTGGTAAGGATAATTCTGATATTTACAATTTTTGAAAACAATCTACACTATTATACATTTTTCCTTTGGCAGAAGGACTATTTCTGAACCAACGGTGACATTTACTACTATCTTTTCGTCTAAGAAGACCATTTCACTATTAAAATAATATAGACACTAAGCTTAGGACTTGCTAGCGTCCACGACCTATCACTATATTTGTATAGGAATCGAACAGCCAACTGAATATTTATCTCTATATCATCACAGTCCGCTTGTGAATTATATTTGTTAAGTACATATTTGAAGTGTATGTTGTGAAAATTCACCATCTGTGACCGCATTGTTTGCCACTGACACTTTATTTACCCAATTGTTTATTTATAACCTTTTAGCTTTTTTCTCTATTTTAAGTTTTAATAGTATTGTTAATCTCATGGATCCATGATACACATTTATTTGTTCTGTTTTTAACTTGCCAAATAAATTGTAATTTGTAATTTTTTTATCTTGTCGACACATTGTAATTTTTTAACCTTTTAAATTTTAATTGATTATATTGTTATTTGTGGCGCTTTATACATAGCTCCACGCAGACCCAGCCTCAGTTAGGGTGGCGCTTTGGTATATTTCTGACTATTTGCTAACATTGTAGTTGACAACTAGGTGTCAACACATCAGAGCCAGAGGTCTGTTTTTAGCAGGCGCTTAGTTTATCTCTCCTTGAATATATATATATATGTCTATATATGTGTACATATGTATTTATGTGTGAATACACATATAAACACATAAATACGTATGTACACATATATAGAATATATATATATTTTTTTATATATATATATATAGATATGTGTGTGTGTGTATTGGAGTCCTCGTGAGCGCAAAGCTTCCCTGCAATGCGAACATGAAGTCGCGTTCGCATTGCGCTCAACTTGCAATACCAACGCAATACCAGTGCCATTTGCTCGCTTTGCTATTATTGAGTGGCATGCAAATATTGCACTCGCGTAAGTGCATATTTGTTCTCCATTCAGAATCTGACCTTTAATATATTATTAGTGTTTAGTTTTTCATAACTTTATTCTTCTCCTTGTAGATAACATCCAAAGGCTAATATTTTCATTTAATATTATGTTTTAATATAATTTCATTAAATATTCCTCTGTGATTGATTTCCTTAAACTTTATTATAGTTGTTAATCTCAGTAATACCTTGATAGCAAAGTACATTGATCACAAACCAAACTATTAAGATAAGTAAGCATCACTCTTTCTGATGTTATTATGCAAATTTGGCAAATGTTATAAATATATTTTGTTTCTATTTCTATTACTTTTACAAAATACCCAATCACTTTTATCACTTTTCATCATTCAAATAAGGTAATTTGATTAATAAAAAGAAACAGCAATTTCAACAACAAATGTATTTGCATATATTTACATTGTGCTTTACACAAAGTAATAACTTTTCCAAAAGTGGCATTTATATTTAAAGGGATACTAAACCCAATGTTTTTCTTTCATGATTCAGATAGAGCATTCAATTTTAAGCAACTTTCTAATTTACTCCTATTATCACTTTTCAACGTTCTCTTGCTATCTTTATTTGAAAGCAGGAATGTAAAGATTAGAAGCCAGCCCATTTTTGGTTCAGCATCTGGGTTGTTCTTGCTGATTGGTGGCAAAATGTAGTCACCAAAAAGTAAGCGCTATCCAGGGTTCTAAACCTAAAATGGGCCGGCTGTTACAGCTTTACCTTTCTGCTTTTCAAATAAAGATAGTAAGAGAATGAAGAAAAAATGATAATAGGAGTAAATTAGAAAGTTTCTTAAAATTGCATGCTCTATCTAACATGAAAGAAAAAATGTGGGTTTATTATCCCTTCTCTAAAGCAATTATAAAATCAAAGGCTAACAGTCATTATAAATAAACCCCAAGTCATGAATTGCTGCAAATATTAACAAGCTAAATACATTTTAAAAAATAAATATTTGAACAAAATTGTGTTGAGTAGCCCATAATAATTATAAGAAAAGTGCCTTTAAGTATATATTACAGATCTCCATAAATCCAAACATTTACTTACACTAAGTGCAACAAGCCAAACAATAATCCAATCACAATTCATACTGCTGATTACATTTACAGAAAAGATAGCTCCCAGTTTTTCAGCTTTATATGGTAGATAATAATAAAGGTGTCCAAAATCACTAAATAAAAAAAGATACCAAGAATAAATGTGATCATAATTCAAAAATACAAAGTTGTATAAATGTACAATAATAAGGATACTTGATGGAGTAATGTCCTGTACTCAATGCTGCTAAAAGGATGAATAATGCATGTATGCACAGATTTAACAGCTCCTAAATAAAGCAAAAACAAAGACTCATAGCATAACACTGTCATAATAACAGGTTCAAAGTACTAGTAGTAGTCAGAATAGAATAGAATAAAGCAATGACCTGCTCTAATAATAGTGTTTTTTGTCTTATTTAAAAAGCTCATACACAGCCCCAAACCCAACATGTTACTGAGAAACAGAGCAGTTAAATAAACATATATATATAAGAAATATAAAATTAATGACAGCAAGCTTCAAGTCACAGTGAGGCTAGACAGGCTATTTCAGTGTAACTGATGAAGTTCAAGTGTGCATAATAAACTGATAGGAAGATTAAAATTAAACTTTCATACAGCACAGGTATTTTAAGGCACTTTTAAATTCCTATCTATTATTAAATGCTCTTTGTTTCCTTGGTATCATATGATGAAAAGGATATGTAAATATTCTCAGAAGCATCAATACACTACTGGAGTTAGATGGTGATTGGTGACTACACACATTTGTCTCTTGTCATTGGCCCACTAGATGTATTCAGCTAGCTCCCAGTAGTGCAATTCTGCTCTGGAGCTGACTTTAAACTTTGTGTTTAGTCTATTTCCAGGGATCGATTCCAATCTTTCTGAAACTATTGTTTAATATAAGAAAACAAGGGATCACCCTTTTTTTGTTTGTTTGTTTTTTAACCAAAACAGTCTGTTCTCTCTGAATATAGTCCTCACACAGTGTAATAACAAAATGCTCTAAAACATATTAACCTTTTAACGCCATTGGGGAATAAAACGTCCGAGCTGTTTGGCTGTCCTGAAGCCAATGGCGCTTCCTGGATGGGATTGCGGTCTGGAGGGCATGCCTAGCTTCATAGGGACTCCCCCTTGACCCGATCCCATCATTGAGATCTCGAAATCACGTGCACGATCGCGGGATTTCAGTTTGTCTACATCGGAACATTGTTCTGATGTAGACAAAATGACTCTGTCATGAAAGGGTTAAAGCATTTCAGATTGTCATGCACCGCTATAGGTGAACATGACTTCTTCCAAAGTTACGCCTCCCTTTAGTGATATTGTGATCTGCTAATTGGTACCCTGTATGTCTCCAGTCGTTTTCCCTCTAAGGCGGTAAATAGTGCAGCCCCTATAGAAAGCTGTGAGACTGTGCTATTTCAGAATGCCTCTTGGAGTTGTAGTTATAGCATGTATTGTCGCTTTTAACAGTGCTTCAAGATTCAAAGCAAAAGCTTTATTTACTTCTTTTACAAAATGTACCTCCATCTTTTGGTATTTTGTGATAAAGCTTTTCTCCTTTCCATGTGTGGTGCAGAGATTAAACAAAGGGGTTAAAATCAGTTCTGGAGCAGCAATACACTTGAGATGGACATGGGCCAGTCATTGGTAGCCACATTCATAAGCTGTTTGCTATAGGCTAACAAGCTTGTGTCCAGCTCTGCATTGTCAGCGCAATCACATAGTTATATGCAAACAGTAGTTCTTCCACTTAAAGGGACATAAAACCCATAATATGTCATTCATGATTCAAAAAGAGAATACAATTTTAAACAACATTCCAATTTACTTCTATTATCTTCTATTATCTAATTTGCTTCAGTTTTTAGGTATCTTTTGTTGAAAAAGCAATGCACATGGGTGAGCCAATTAAGAATAAAGCAAATTAGATCATAGAAGTAAATTGAAAAGTTGTTTAAAAGTGCATGCTCTTTCTGAATCATGAAATAAAAAAATGGGTTTCATGTCCCTTTAAGTATATTTCTATTGCAGGGCTATCTCCCTTTAATGGGCATAAATGCAGCAATATTATTGTAACCATTGCATTTTCTGCCATGGAAATATATAGCACAATAAACGTGGTGACAAAGAGGAAGCCTCATACCCAGGGATGGAACTATCATTGGTGCAGCAGGTACAGTGACACCAGGGCCCAAGTTCTGGGGGCCCATAGCAACCAGTCTTCGCATAGCCATGTGCCTATGCGGTCATTATCCGTGTATATATAGTCACATCATTATTCAGTACAGCCTGTTTGCTATTAGCGTCTTCATATTCTGTCATTATACAGCACAGCATATCTATCAGAATATACATACTCATCATATTTATAAAGAGCAGTATACTCGTCAGGGTATAGTGTATAGAAACCCACATCCTTATACAGCACAGTGCACTTACTTTCAGTGTATAAATACACAGTCAGGTTCTTTATAGAGAATAAGTTATATTATTTCTATAGCTAATTGCTGAGTTACCTTCAGGGAGGGGCCAAAACATTATTTTGCCCCACAGCCCTCTGTTGAGTAGGTCCCGTAGTGCTCATACCCCTCATCATAGCCCCAGTAGAAGCACAAACATTATCACTCAGGTCAAGCAGCTAGCACCATAAAATGGACTAGGTTGGTAATAGCAGGTAGTTTTTGAGTATACTGCTCTCTAACACAAGTGCCGGAGGGCTGGTGAGACAGAGAGTTTACTTTGTACCTGTGAACCAATGTTGCAGCCAGTTATCAAGATACTGTTTCAGGTAACAGTTTAAACAGACTATAATACCGCACACTTCTGAAATGCTGACTTGTCTGACAGGACCAGCACCCCTCTAGGTGCTTAAAGTGAAACTTTTCCTTTGCATTATGAATTACCTCCTAATCTATGTTATGTTAGATATCAACTGCCTGTGCTTGAAATGTCAGCACTAATTTGACATCTCGCTTCTAAAATTGCTTGTAGCATATCACATGGAAATGTTTTGACTGGGCACCACTGTTAAAAAAAAAAAAAAAAGATCATCTCTTTTCTAGTGGAGAATGCTGAGCTTTTGGATAGCCTTTAAAATGTGTCAGTAGCACAGAGAATTACTGTGTTCATAAGGATGTCAGGGCTTTGAAACCACAGAAGTCAGTTCTGAGTATTTGCCACCTTAGATATGAATGTGAAATTAAAAATCACCCTTTCGCTACAGTAGTAAAGTATGATCAAGGCAAAATACCGACACTTTGATTCACTGCTTGACGAGTTAGATTCTGCTATTCTTGTATATAAAATATAGGACCAGATTACAAGGGGATAGCTAATTTATTGCGTGCCTGTAAATGGCCAAATTTGTCCATTTACAAGTGGCTGGTTATTGCTACCGCAAACTCGTGGTAGCAATTAGAGCTTCAAAAATTTGAAATGTCCGCCAATTGCCCCAAAATACAGTGTAGTCCATTAAAATAAAATAAAAAAATAATAGCATTTTTATTTTTTTAAATAATAACTGCATGAAGCAGATATAAGGGGTTAAAGTGAGTGGGTCGGGGGTGTTAGAAAACAACAGCACTAAAAAGTGCCTTTATATTGTGTTCTATGGGGAACTGTGTGTTCTCAATAAATATATATGTATATTGCTGCGTGACTTACCCCCTTCGCATCTCTGGGTATGACACGGCATGAGAATGAGGCTCCCATTGGAGCCTATGGAAGGCTCTCGTGAGCAGAAAGCTTACATGCAAAGCGAACCTGAGATCGCATTCGCATTGCACCTACCTTGTAATACTAGTACACATTTGTGGCGCTGGTATTACAGAAAGGAGCGCAAATATTGCTTGCTTGCGTAAGTGATATTTTGCACTCTACTCATAATCTGACCCATAGTGAGTTAATTGGAAAATGAATAGTTCAGTGTATAATGCTGTAGTTTAATACTGAAAATGGGAATGAACCAATTAAGTATTTCTGTGTAAATTAAACTAAAGGTTATTTCATCAGGATACAAGTCAGCGGGTCAATAAAGGGACACAATTGTGTTACAACTTACTGCATAAGGGATAAGGGTACAGGCAAAAAGCAGCACAACGATGGCTGCGTAGAATAATGTCACATTACTGGGTCACAGGTTGAAACCCTGGCAGGACTGAATGTGTTAAAAAGCTGATAAAATAATTACTGAACTATGTAATAAAAACAACTGTTAGTTTTCAGCTAAAGCTCACAGCTTATGTGAGCAAAATTATGTTTTACATTATTATAGCTGTTGTAAATTAGTGAATATTTTTTTAAAGGGATATAAACTAGTAAAAAAAAAAAAGAAGTTAATTTACATTAAAGCATTTCATTTTTAAAGGGACACTGAAGTAAGTTGTTATAGAAGTTTTAATAAAGAGAGAACTGAGGTCTCAGAGTGGAATACAAAAATTTAATTTAGACTTTAGTGCTCCATTAAAATATCTTCTTTTTTTCACTTTTTATTTAACCCATGCTGATGAGTTGAGTCATTAAGAAAACAAAACACTTAGACAGAATACAATGTTGTTGAAATTGAGCACAAACACTGTGAGACAATAAGAAGCAGCATATTTAGGTATTCACCAATCCCTAGCTGTAACCTTCTCCGAAACGGCTAGGAAGCGAGTTTAATTATGGGTTTAACTCTTTTGTAAGGATTCAACTTACAATCTCTATAAGCTTTTATGTAGATTTTTGTTATTGAGATCTATTGCTTGGTTACAACTACCATGTGATCTTGCCTATACTGAATAAAAATATTAGTTTAAAAATAAAATGTTCTAATAACAAAAAAGATTTTATTTTTCTACTGTCCCTTGAAATAAACATAAAAACCATTTTTGTTCTATTGTGATTCAGACAGAGAATGCAAAAAAATGTTTCATGCTTAATTTTCTTTCTCTTTGTATTCTTAGCTGAAGAGCATACTTACAGCTAGATTACGAGTTTTGCGGTATGAGGGGTGCGTTATTAACTTGCACGTTATTTTCACCACTCACTTACCTACAGCGATGGTATTACGGGTTTTCATAAACCCAGCGTTAAAAGGCAAGAAGTGAGCGTAGAGCAAAATTGAGATCCATGCCGCACTCCAATACCAGCGCTGCTTAAGTCAGCGGTGAGCTGATTTGACGTGCTCGTGAATTATTTTCCCATACACATCAATGGGGAGAGCCGGCTGAAAAAAAGCCTGCAATAACAAAGCGAAAAGCTCCGTAACGCAGCCCCATTGATTCCTATGGGGAAACTAAATTTATGTTTACACCTAACACCCTAACATGAACCCTGAGTCTAAACACCCCTAATCTTACACTTATTAACCCCTAATCTGCCGCCCCGACATCGCCGACACCTACATTATACTTATTAACCCCTAATCTGCCGCTCCGGACATCGCCGCCACTATATTAAACATATTAACCCCTAAACCGCCGCACACCCGCATCGCAAACACTAGTTAAATATTATTAACCCATAATCTGCCGCCCCTAACATCGCCTCCACCTACCTACATTTATTAACCCCTAATTTGCCACCCCCAGCGTCGCCGCCACTATACTAAAGTTATTAACCCCTAAACCTAAGTCTAACCCTAACACCCCCTAACTTAAATATAATTAAAATAAATCTGAATAAAAATTCCTATCATTACCTAAATAATTCCTATTTAAAACTAAATACTTACCTGTAAAATAAACCCTAAGCTAGCTACAATGTAACTAATAGTTACATTGTAGCTAGCTTAGGGTTTATTTTTATTTTACAGGCAAGTTTGTATTTATTTTAACTAGGTAGAATAGTTACTAAATAGTTATTAACTATTTACTAACTACCTAGCTAAAATAAATACAAATTTACCTGTAAAATAAAACCTAACCTGAGTTACACTAACACCTAACCTTACACTACAATTAAATAAATTACCTGAATTAAATACAATTACCTAAATTACAAAAAAAAAAAAACACTAAATTACACAAAATAAAAAAATAAATTATCAGATATTTAAACTAATTACACCTAATCTAATAGCCCTATCAACAAAAAAGCACCCCCAAAATAAAAAGAATCCTAGCCTAAACGACCAATAGCCCTTAAAAGTGCCATTTGCGGATCATTGCCCCAAATAAATCAGCTCTCTTACCTGTAAAAACAACCCCCAACAGTAAAACCCACCACCCACACAACCAACCCCACAAATAAAATCCTAACTAAAAAAAACCTAAGCTCCCCATTGCCCTGAATAGGGCATTTGTATGGGCATTGCCCTTAAAAGGGCATTTAGCTCTTTTTCAGCATAAAAAGTCCTAATCTAAAACTAAAACCCACCCAATAAACCCTTAAAAAAAACCTAACACTAACCCCCTAAACCTGCTCGTAATACCAGCGGGAGTGAAAAAGCAGCGTTATGAGCCTTAACGCTGCTTTTTTACTCATACCGCAAAACTCGTAATCTAGCCGTTAGGTAGGTAGCATGCATGTGACTGGAGCTTTACATGACTGCAAACACAGCTGCCTTCCAGTGCTCTTGCAACTGTATAAAATGTTAAAAGTATTCTTGTAAAACCGCTACCATTTAGTGCTCCAGAGTCCAGACATGTGCACGCTACTAAAGCTTGGTTCCCATGAACTATTTGCACACAACTATTTTTGCTGCTGGGGTAGGAGATCAAATTCATCCTGCCCTGAGGCAGAGCTTTGTGGACTACGTATTTTCAATGCCAGTAATAAGTGACACCTTATAACATAATGCATATATCACCTATTAAAGGGACACTAAATACATTTTATAAGCAAATTATTGAGGTTATTCCTCGCCAATTTTTATTGTTTAAAAAGATAGATAATCCCATTATTACCCATCCCCCCAGTTTTGAATAACCAGCACTGTATACTGATATACATTTTACTTCTGTGATTACCTTGTATCTAAGCTTCTGTAGACTACCCCCTTATTTCAGTTCTTTTGACAGACTTGCATAGCCAATCAGTGCTCTCTCATAAGTAACGCCACATGCGTGAGCACAATATTATCTATAAGGCACACATTAGCTAAAGCCTTCTAGCTGTGAAAAACTGTCAAATGCCTTGGTATAAGAGGCAGCCTTCAAGGGCTTAGAAATTAGCATATGAGCCTACCTAGGTCTAGCTTTCAACTAACAATACCAAAAGAACACAGCAAATTTGATGAAAAAAGTAAATTGGAAAGTTGTTTAAAATGACATGCCCTATCTGAATCATGAAAGTTTAATTTTGACTAGACTGTCCCTTTAACTAAACAAATATCCTAATTAATGCACTGAAGAAAATGAAAGAAAATTAAGAAATACTGACAAAAATCATTAGTATTCATTTGTTTCCCCGGATATTATGCATTAACATAATATCCCCGAAAATTTGGTATGAAAATTTTGGACAAACTAACGCCTAGATTACGAGTCTTGCGTTAGCCTTAAAAAGCAGTGTTGAGAGGTCCCAACGCTGCTTTTTAACGCCCGCTGGTATTACAGGTGTACCGCTTACTTTTTTTCTGCGCCTCGAGCATACTGCAAATCCCCTTATGTCAATTGCGTATCCTATCTTTTTAATGGGATTTTCCTAACGCCGGTATTATGAGTCTTGGAGAAAGTGAGCGGTAGACCCTCTCCTGCCAAGACTCCTACCGCATTTAAAAGTCAGTAGTTAAGAGTTTTATGGGCTAACGCCGTAACATAAAACTCTTAACTAAAGCGCTAAAAAGTACACTAACACCCATAAACTACCTATTAACCCCTAAACCGAGGCCCCCCCCCCCACATCGCAAACAGTTAACTAAAGTTTTTAACCCCTAATCTGCTGACCGGACAACGCCGCCACTTCAAAAAATATATTAACCCCTAAACCGCCGCACTCCCGCCTCGCAAACACTAGTTACATTTTATTAAGCCCTAATCTGCCATCCCTAACATCGCCGACACCTACCTACATTTATTAACCCCTAAACTGCCGCCCACAACGTCACCGCAACTATATTAAATGTATTACCCCCTAAACCTAAAGGATTCTATCAGCCAATCGGAATTAAGGTAGGAAAAATCCTATTGGCTGATCCAATCAGCCAATAGAATTGAAGTTCAATCCTATTGGCTGATCCAATCAGCCAATAGGATTGAGCTTGCATTCTATTGGCTGTTCCAATTAGCCAATAGAATGCAAGCTCAATTCTATTGGCTGATCCAATCAGCCAATAGGATTTTTCCTACCTTAATTCCGATTGGCTGATAGAATCCTATCAGCCAATCGGAATTCAAGGGACGCCATCTTGGATGATGTCATTTAAAGGAACCTTCATTCATCGGGAGTCGTCGTAAGAAGAGGATGCTCCGCGTTGGCTGGCTTGAAGATGTACCCGCTCTGCTCCGTATGGATGAAGATAGAAGATGCAGCCTGGATGAAGACTTCTGCCCGTCTAGAGGTCCTCTTCTGCCTGTATCGGATGAAGACTTCTGCCCCTCTGGAGGACAACTTGTGCCCGGCTGGGTGAAGACGTCTCAAGGTAGGGTGATCTTCAAGGGGTTAGTGTTAGGTTTTATTAAGGGGGGATTGGGTGGGTTTTAGAGTAGGGTTAGGTGTGTGGGTGGTGGGTTTTAATGTTGGGGGGGTATTGTATTTTTTTTTACAGGTAAAAGAGCTGATTACTTTGGGGCAATGCCCCGCAAAAAGCCCTTTTAAGGGCTATTTGTAATTTAGTATAGGGTAGGGATTTTTATTTTTTGGGGGGGGGGATTATTTATTATATTAGGGGGATTAGATTAGGTGTAATTAGTTTAAAATTCTTGTAATTATTTTATTATTTTATGTAATTTAGTGGGGGGGTTTTTTGTACTTTAGTTTATTTAATTTAATTGTAGTTAATTGTATTTAATTTAAGAAATTATTTTAATTATAGTGTAGTGTTGGATGTAATTGTAATTTAGGTTAGGTTTTATTTTACAGGTAAATTTGTTTTTATTTTAACTAGGAAGTTATTAAATAGTTAATAACTATTTAATAACTATTCTACCTAGTTAAAATAAATACAAAGTTGCCTGTAAAATAAAAATAAATCCTAAAATAGCTACAATGTAACTATTAGTTATATTGTAGCTAGCTTAGGGTTTATTTTATAGGTAAGAATTTAGTTTTAAATAGGAATAATTTATTTAATTGTAGTTATTTTATTTAGATTTATTTAAATTATATTTAAGTTGGGGGGGTGTTAGGGTTAGGGTTAGACTTAGGTTTGGGGGTTAATAACTTTATTATAGTGGCGGCAACGTTGGTGGCGGCAGATTAGGGGTTAATACATTTAATATAGCTGCGGCGACGTTGGAGGGCAGATTAGGGGTTAATAACTATAATGTAGGTGTCGGCGATGTTGGAGGCAGCAGATTAGGGGTTCATAAGTATAATGTAGGTGGCTGCGGTGTCAGGAGCGGCAGATTAGGGGTTAATAATATAAAGAAGGTGTCGGCGATGTCGGGCAGCAGATTAGGGGTTAATAAGTGTAATATTAGGGGTGTTTAGACTCGGGGTACATGTTAGGGTGTTAGGTGTAGACATAAATTTTCTTTCCCCATAGGAATCAATGGGGCTGCGTTAGGAGCTAAACGCTGTTTTTTTGCAGGTGTTTGGTGTTTTTTCAGCCGATTCTGCCCCATTGTTTCCTATGGGGAAATTGTGCACAAGCACGTTTTACCAGCTCACCCCTACCGTAAGCAGCATTGGTATTACAGTGAGATGTGGAGCAAAAATTTGCTCTTCGCTCACTTTTTAGAGGCTAACGCCGGGTTGAAAAAAACCTGTAATACCAGCGTTGTTTGTAGGTGAGCGGTGAGCTGAAACTGAGCATTAGCACGCATGGCCTTACCGACAAAACTCGTAATCTAGGTGAATATGTCTTGGTTGCACAAATCCACTATGAAGCACCTGTCATTTCTCAAAATGCACTTTTCACTTTTAAAAGATTGCATCTCACAAAGAGATGTAAAAGCGATTAATACATTATTAAAATGCTCCCAAAAAAATGTTATTTAAAACTTGTATAAAACAAATAAATTAAATACTGAAATAAAAAAAAAACGCAGTAAAAAAATTGTATTGTTTTATCACATTAAAAATCATATTCTTAAAAATAGTTTTTCAAAAATCCTATTTATGGAAAAAAAATAAATCCATGTTGGAATTGCGCAAAGAAAAAAATGTTGCACACTAGAAATCCTAATAAAACTACACAGCACACACATTACTTTACTCATTGTAAAATTAATTTCCACATCTCTTCGAGTTAACAGAACATACGCGTTCCAAGGGAGTAGCTAAAATTTCTCTGCTCGGTATAACGTGTTCTCACTGCAGATCTTGCTGTTTTTTTCTCTCAAACTAAAAGATGGTGAGATTTTGTCAAAATACTCTGAACATTATTATTATTATTATAGAAAAACACATGCATATGAAAATATAGGCAATTGAGATACTATACTTTGAAATCAGAGTAATCTCATTTAAATTGGCTTCAGTAATTCATTTTTAAAGTGCGCACCCTGTTAACTTCCCTCTCCCCAGAAAAGTTTCCATTTCAAGCGAGCTCTATTATTTTCTATGGCATCTTGCAACAATTTTAGAGAATTTTAAACGGCAGCCCCTGCGAGTATTTGCTTTATAACAGCTACGACACTCATATACTATGTGCAGGTCATACGCAGTGAGTGAACCAGAGCAATAAATAATGGCTAAAGCATAGATAATTTAGGTTTTACATTACCATAAAGGGAATTCAAATTAAATTTTCCATAGAATATTTAATAAAGCATAATAAAAAATGTACATTTATTATTTATTTTTTGCCAGCTTTTTGTGGAGTTTATATTTGCACAGAGGTTGCTTTTCACATTCTTGTCAGAGGTTGAAGTGCATCCTGCATAATTAACTAAACATTAAACACAGAATGTAATTACCCATAACAGTTTAAATTATTCATAATGAGAAATAAACTTAGCAATGCACTCTCATGATTTTTGTCTTCTTTTCCTGTAATTGTGTGTTTTTTACTGCCCCAGAGAATTTGGGGTGCATACTACAGACTTCAGAACCCTGAAAATAATTGCTTGATGAGTACACAAGATTATGTATTTCTCTCCCTAATTGGCCACAGCAACATAAAATAAACCAGTGGTTTTCAACTCCAGTCCACAGGGCACAACAACAGGCCAGATTTTCATGATATCAAAACTAGAGCCGAGGTGAAATAATCAGGTGATCGGTAACCATAGTTACTAACCTGTTCTCACCGTTAATTTGATTATTTCACCTGTGCTCTAGCTCAGATATCATTAAAACGTGGCCTGTTTTTTCAAGAGGTGCTCCCCTGGATTTGACAATTTTAAATGTTCTTAAAACATATATTTTTCATACAAATCTTGAGCAAAGTATGGCTTAATTTATAATGCAAAAATAAAAATGACATTAATTTCAATTTAAATGCCTTCTGACACTGGATTAAGATGTCACACTTTATTGACATAGCATGAATGAGCCTGGTGCATGGGCACTGATTTGTGGTCCAAATGCGGTAGTATGCGCTATTCAGCTCTTTTCAGAGGCGGATTGATTCTTGTGCAAGATCGCTACGTTATTATCTGGATTTGCACAGAGCTTAACATGTTGATCTTGCACAGGTATCAGTCCAGCTCCAAAAAGAGCTGAATAGCGCATACTAACGCATTCGGATCCTAACAAAGTATCCGAATGCACATAGCTATTTTCAATTTACTTTAGTTTTCAAATTTACTTACTTCACTTGGCATCATTTGTTGAAATGTATACCTAGGTAGGCTCAGGAGCAAAAATGCACTACTGGGACTCAGAGCTAGATGGTGATTGGTGGCTTGTTAATGTGCTCTTGCTATTGGCTCACCAGATGTGTTCAGCTAAGTCCTGTAGTGCATTACTGCTCTAAAGACTATTCATGGGTTTAAACACATAGTTATATGCAAGCATTAGTGCAATAATAAACGTTGTGCTCAAACTGTTGCTTAAAATTGCAAGCTCTATCTGAATCATGAAAGAAAAATCTTTAGATTTCATATCCCTTCTCAGCTTTTTCTTATCACATCTAAACTCAAAACATTTCCACATTCAATGCTTAATTTTGTGAAGTAAAAATATCTTTCCTATGCACTTTCATTATTGATTTCTTGTGATTTATTACTGAAAGGTGTGTTTTTTCACTGCCCCCCCAGTGAAGCTGGAGACTTTAGAACTCAAATCCTGCACCATTCCATACAAATATTCCTAGGTATGTTTTAATGCATTTATTTACATGCATTTATTTTGTAATTATTGCTTAATTGCTGATTTATATTATAATTCAAAAAAGACACCTCGCTTTTAAACAACAAAATAAATCTATTTATATTTCATCTTTTTATTAATATAAAATATATATTCAATTGCAAAGTAGTTTTAAATATAGTGACACACTAAATGTGAATATGAATATATTATAAAAAAAAATTGGAAAACAATTAAATGTAACACTATTTTTTTAAAGGTAACAGGATTTTATTGCTTAAAGGGACATGAAACCCAAACATTTTCTTTCATGATTTTTATTATTATTATTATTCTTTATTTATAAAGCGCAAAAGATTCCGCAGCGCTGCCCATGGGTACAAGGATAACAGTACAATGGAGAAACAATACGATAAGACAACATTTTACAGACAAAAACAGGGGGAATTGAGGGCCCTATTCCCGTGGGAACTTACAATCTAGATGGGTAGGATGGGTAACAGGAGGTGGGGACTGCAAAGGAGAGAATGATATTAGTGAGGAGATAGGGGGCAGCTGTTAGTTAAGTGAAGTTAGTTTGTTAATAAGTCGGGTGATAAGCTTCCCTGAACAGAGAGGTCTTTAGGGAACATTTAAAGGAGGAGAGGTTAGGGGCAAGTCTGACAGTGCGAGGAAGTGCGTTCCAGAGTGTTGGTGCCGCACGAGAGAAGTCCTGTAGTCTAGCATGAGAGGAGGTGATGGTAGAGGACGTAAGAAGCAGGTCATTGTTGGATCTTAGGGGGCGGACAGGAGTGTATTTGTTGATGAGTGAGGACAGGTAGGGTGGGGCAGCATTGGTGAGGGCTTTGTAGGTCAGGGTGAGAATTTTGAATTTAACTCTGTTGTGAATGGGGAGCCAGTGAAGGGACTCACAGAGAGGTGCAGAAGAAACAGAGCGTTGAGAGAGGTGGATTAGTCTGGCAGATGCATTTAGGATGGATTGGAGGGTAGAGAGGTGGGAGAGAGGGAGGCCAGTTAGTAAGTTGTTACAGTAGTCAAGTCGGGAAATTACCAGGGAGTGGATTAGCTGTTTAGTAGTTTCAGCACTTAGAAAGGGACGAATTTTGGAGATATTGCGTAGGTGGTTGTGGCAGGATGAAGAGAGCAATTGGATGTGGGAAATGAAGGACAGATTTGAGTCAAGCATGACTCCAAGGCAGCGGACTTGGGGTGATGGGGAGATAGTGGTGCCGCCAACAGTGATGGAAAAATTAGAAACTGGAGTAGAGTGGAGAGGGGGGAATTAGAAGTAGTTCGGTCTTGGACATGTTTATACTTAGGTGGTGAGAGGACATCCAGGAGGAAATGCCAGATAAGCAGTCGCTGATGTGAGAGTTGATAGAAGGAGAGAGTGCAGGGGTGGAAAGGTAGATCTGGGTATCGTCAGCATAGAGATGATAGCTGAAGCCATAGCTTTTGATAAGTTTACCCAGTGAAGAAGTGTAAATAGAGAAGAGTAGAGGACCCAGGACAGAGCCTTGAGGTACTCCAACAGACAGAGGCAAAAGAGAGGAGGAGTCACTAGCAGAAGAGACGGAGAAGGATCTGTTAGAGAGATAAGAGTGAATCCAGGAGAGGGCAGTGTCACAGACCCCAAGAGAGCTGAGAGTCTGTAGGAGAAGGGGATGGTCAACAGTGACAAAGGCAGCAGAGAGGTCCAGTAAGATGAGTATAGAGTAGTAGCCTTTGTGTTTAGCAGAAATGAGATTGTTAGTAACCTTGGTGAGGGCAGTCTCAGTTGAGTGTTGGGAACAGAAGCCAGATTGCAGGGGGTCGAGCAATGAGTTGGAGGACAGGAATTGGGTTAGGCGATTGAAAACTAGTTTTTCAAGTAATTTTGAAGCTAGCAGGAGCAGTGATATGGGGCAGTAGTTTGCAGGGGAGTTAGGGTATAGGAAGGGTTTTTTGAAGATGGGGGTGACCTTTGCATGTTTGAAGGAGGCAGGGAATGAGCCGGTAGAAAGGGATAGGTTTAATATGTGAGTAAGAGCCGGAGTGAGGGTGGGAGACAGAGGGGGAATTAGATGTGAAGGAATAGGGTCAAGTGGGCAGGTAGTGAGGTGAGAGGAAGAGAATTCAGAGAGAATACAATTTTAAACAACTTTCTAATTTACTCCTATTATCTAATTTGTTTCATTCTCTTGGTATTATTTGTTGAAGCAGCAGCAATGAACTAATGGTTTCGAACTGAACACATGGGTAAGCCAATGGCAATCGATATATATATATATATATATATATATATATGCAGCCACCAATCAACAGCTAGAACCTAGGTTCTCTGCTGCTCCTGAACGTACCTAGATAAATCTTTCAGCAAAGGATAACAAGAGAAGGAAGCAAATTAAATCATAGAAGTAAATTGGAAAGTGGTTTAAAATCGTAATCTCTATCTGAATCATGAAAGACAATTTTTGGGTTTCATGTCCCTTTAACCACTTAAAGGGACACTAAACCCAAATGTTTTCTTTCATGATTCAGATAGAGCAGCAATTTTAAGCAACTTTCTAATTTACTCCTATTATCAATTGTTCTTCGTTCTCTTGCAGTCTTTATTTGAAAGGGTAGGTATGTAAGATTAGGAGCCAGACCATTTTTGGTTCAGCAACCTGGGTAGTGCTTGCTGATTGGTGGGTAAATATATTCTTACTTTTTCAAATAAAGATACTAAGAGAACAAAGACAATTTGATAATAGGATTAAATTACAAAGTTGCTTAAAAGTGCATGCTCTATCTAAATTATGAACAAAAAAATTGGGTTTCATAACCCTTTAACCCATAAAGACATATATACACCTTGCAGTACTTTGCCTGTCATACTGCAACATTTTTATATACGTCTTCACTTCAGGAAGCTCCAGCATTCTTGGCTGTTAAGTTACAGCCAAGGGCTGGAGCTCCTGAAGCTTCAGGCATCTGCCGTATATGGTGCCGGAGTGTGATCAATGCCAGGGCAGATGCCTGATCGCTACAGACGGTGACACTGTGTGTGTCACCGTCTGTAACGATTTCTGCTGGTGCCGACGGGAGGTGTGGGCGGGCGGCGGGTGGTGGGTGGGGGCTCAGCAGTAGAGGGGGAGGGAAGGTGAGGGCCATGATTGCACAAGCAGTATGTAAATAATTTCAGTGAGAAACCCAAAGTTTGTGAAAAATTATTTTTTATTTTTTTATTTCATAGCATTTGGCGGTGAAATGGTGACATAAAACATACCAAAATGGGCCTAGATCAATACCTTGGGTTGTCTACTTAAAATATATATATATATATATATATATATTTATAGTTTTGACAGGTAAATAAAAAATAAAAAAAAGCTCTATTTCTGTTGGAGTGATAGCAAAAATGCTGAAAAGTCTCCGGTATTTTGGGCAAGTTTTTCCTCTGAAAGACCCGGCAGTGAAGAGGTTAACTACAAAAACATAATTTATGTAAGAACTTACCTGATAAATTAATATCTTTCATATTGGCAATAAGCTAGTGACGTATGGGATATACAATCCTACCAGGAGGGGCAAAGTTTCCCAAACCTCAAAATGCCTATAAATACACCCCTCACCACACCCACAATTCAGTTTAACGAATAGCCAAGAAGTGGGGTGATAAAGAAAGGAGTAAAAAGCATCAACAAAGGAATTTGGAAATAATTGTGCTTTATACAAAAAAATCATAAGCACCATAAAAAAGGGGGTGGGCCTCATGGACTCTTGCCAATATGAAAGAAATGAATTTATCAGGTAAGTTCTTACATAAATTATGTTTTCTTTCATGTAATTGGCAAGAGTCCATGAGCTAGTGACGTATGGGATAGCAATACCCAAGATGTGGAACTCCACGCAAGAGTCACTAGAGAGGGAGGGATAAAAATAAAAACAGCCATTTTCCGCTGAAAAAAAATAATCCACAACCTAAAATATAAGTTAATTCTCATAAATGTGAGGAAAAAACTTAAACAAAAGCAGAAAAATCAAACTGAAACAGCTGCCTGAAGAACTTTTCTACCAAAATCTGCTTCCAAAGAAGCAAATACATCAAAATAAGGAAATACCACAATACCCCGCTCTCTGATTACAGAGAGTAGGGCACCTATAACCTTTGAAAAGATTATTGGAGCTGTCGCTAGGCCAAAAGGAAGAGCAACAAATTGGTAATGCTTATCTAGAAAAGAGAATCTCAGGAACTGATAGTGATCTGGATGAATCGGAATATGAAGATATGCATCCTGTAAGTCTATTGTGGACATATAATGCCCTTGATGAACAAAAGGCATAATAGTCCTTATAGTCACCATTTTAAAAGTTGGTACTCTTACATATTGATTCAAAATCTTTAGATCCAAAACTGGTCTGAATTAATTTTCTTTCTTTGGGACAATGAATAGATTTGAATAAAACCCCAGACCCTGTTCCAGAAACGGAACTGGCATGATTACACCTGATAACTCCAGGTCTGAAACACATTTCAGGAAAGCCTGAGCCTTTACTGGGTTTGCTGGAATGCGTGAGAGAAAAAAATCTTCTCACAGGCGGTCTTACTCTGAATCCTATTCTGTAACCCTGAGAGACAATACTCTGAATCCAATGATTTTGGACCAAATTGATACAGACATCTTTGAAAAATTTTAATCTGCCCCCTACCAGTTGAGCTGGAATGAGTGCTGCACCTTCATGCAAACTTGGGGGCTGGATTTGATCTCTTAAATGGCTTGGATTTATTCCAATTTAAAGAAGGCTTCCATTTGGAAGCAGATTCCTTGGGGGAAGGATTAGGTTTCTGTTCCTTACTTTGTCGAAAGGAACGAAAATGGTTAGAAGCTTTAGATTTAACCTTAGGCCTTTTATCCTGAGGCAAAAAAACTCCCTTCCCCCCAGTGACAGTTGAAATTATTGAATCCAACTGAGAACCAAATAATTTATTACCATGGAAAGAAAGAGATAGCAATCTGGACTAGTTTTAATATCAAGAGGACTAGTTTCCTCCATATCTAATGTCATCAACACTTCTTTTAACAAAGAACGAATATACTCCATTTTAAATAAAAAAAGAGGATTTGTCAGTGTATGAGAAGTTTTAAAAGACCTTTTACATTTGTTAGAAGGCGGAATGGCAGACAAAGCCTTCTGAATAGAATCAGAAATAAATTATTTTAAATTTACAGGTATATCTTGTGCATTAGATGTTGAGGGAACAGCAACAGGTAATGAACTACTACTGATGGATACATTCTCTGCATGTAAAAGTTTATCATGACAACCATTACAAACCAAGTTTACAACAAATGCACTTAGCTTTGGTAGAACTGTTATCAGGCCGCAGGGTTCCAACAGTGATTTCTGAGACAGGATCAGATTGAGATATCATGCAAATGTAAGAGAAAAAACAACATATAAAGCAAAATTATCAATTTCCTTATATGGCAGTTTCAGGAATGGGAAAAAATGCAAACAGCATAGTCCTCTGACATAGAAAAAAGGCAGGAGGCAAATAGAAAGGGGATCTTAAATAATGAAAATATTTGGCACCAAGTATGACACACAACAAACAGAAAAATATTTTTTGGCACCAAAAACGTCCGAAACGACACACTTGCATCATAGATAACGCAACGCCGGAAATGACGAATTTGCATCAACGAATGTAACTTCACGCCAAAAAAATCTTGCGCCAAGAATGATGCCCTCGCGAGCCAAATTCTGCCCGCAAATTTCAGTCAATTAGAAAAAGAGACTATACCCC
Organism: Bombina bombina; assembly: GCF_027579735.1. Taxonomy (NCBI): domain Eukaryota; kingdom Metazoa; phylum Chordata; class Amphibia; order Anura; family Bombinatoridae; genus Bombina; species Bombina bombina. The sequence goes on from NC_069499.1 coordinate 83,268,706, forward strand.
AGGTAAGAAATACATTTTTCATAAAAAAGCATTTCCCAGATATGAAACTGACAGTCTGCAAAAGGAAATATACTGAAAACCTGAATCATGGCAAATATAAGTACAATACATATATTTAGAACTTTATATAAATACATAAAGTGCCAAACCATAGCTGAGAGTGTCTTAAGTAATGAAAACATACTTATCAAAAGACACCCATCCACATATAGCAGATAGCCAAACCAGAACTGAAACGGTTATCAGAAGAGGTAATGGAATATAAGAGTATATTGTTGATCTGAAAAGGGAGGTAGGAGATGAATCTCTAGACCGATAACAGAGAACCTATGAAATAGATACCCATGAGGAAAACCATTGCATTCAATAGGTGATACTCCCTTCACATCCCTCTGACATTCACTGTACTCTGAGAGGAATCGGGCTTCAAAATGCTGAGAAGCGCATATCAACATAGAAATCTTAGCACAAACTTACTTCACCACCTCCATAGGAGGCAAAGTTTGTAAAACTGAATAATGGGTATGGTGAGGGGTGTATTTATAGGCATTTTGAGGTTTGGGAAACTATGCCCCTCCTGGTAGGATTGTATATCCCATACGTCACTAGCTCATGGACTCTTGCCAATTACATGAAATATTTTTTTTTATTTTTAGCACCCTAAAGGTACAAATTCCCAAATTAGGAATTATAAATCCAAACTTATTCTGAAATCCAAAAGATTACAATCTTTTCTTGTTTTTTGAGATCTAAAATGCACATAATGGTCTTTTTAATTAAAACAAATATTACCTTTCTGATTACAGTGCATAACACCACCTTTAGGTTACATGTATAAGCTGTATTATGACATGTAAATATTGCCTAAGTGACATTAGATATTGTTTTTTATACTTGGTTCCACCCTCTCCCTAAACTGTCCCATTTTAAAGATGCAAATATTACAAAATCAAAACTATTAAGAAATCCAAACCTTTTCCGGCCCCAAGCAGTTTTTGATAAAAGGTTTTATTACCTGTTATATATATATATATTTATATATATATATATATATATATATATATATATATATGTTATACAAAAATAATTTTAGAACCCTTATTAATTCCAGCAGCAGACTATATCACACATCAATATATAATTAAACCTAAGTTTTGCAACAAATAAACAATATCACAGCTTGCTTTATAAGTTAAAATTTATATTAACTTGTTATTTCAGTAACATAATTACATATCTCTGCATTAAAACATAATCAAGATCAATGAATCAACCCGGGTTGACATATAAGACTAATTAAAGTCCAAAGTATGATCCATTAGTCCCAGTCAAATATTTCCAAGCATCACACAGATGTATAGTTGTAATCCATTCATGTGATAGGTAAAAGCGTTAATGCAGGCCCAACACTATGCCTAGTAACGCAAAATGGTCAGTCACTTCACATACACACGCCAAGATGAATGCAGCCTCTGCTCTAGTTTAAATCCATCTTGCACTGGCCAAACTTCACCAGTATTTAAATGTAGCAGTCTCTGCTTGTTATCTTGATGTATCTTTTAGGCATAGTGAATCCCCACAGTATCAAATGAATCTTGCTTCAATCTTACCTGTTATAGTGAGCGGTCATAGTATGGCTGAATATTACCTGCTCGCTTCCAATCAATCCACGCTTAGTGATTAGCGGATCCGGAACAATACTTGAAACTTTTTTTCTCCCTCCTCCGTACTTAGAAGGTTCTTTAAGTGCTCAGCACGCCGTCAGTGTTTCGGTATCGGATAGGAATGTTTGAAAATAAGTGCAGAGAGTACTTACAGCGGTGTTCAGCTGATCACACCGCTGTAAAACAAACAAGCAGCTACGTGCGTTTCACCCGTGCTCATTACGGGCTTCTTCCGGCTGTATATGATTGGAGTTCCCACTCCTTAGATTTTAAACAGAATTCTCTGCCTTCTTATTTTATTTTATTCATTGTATACAAGCCCCTGGTGAAATGTTATACACATTCATACGAATACAATGTTTCTGAATAAAAAGATTGCTAGAAATTTTGAAACTAATGTCAAATAATTTTAACAATGTTAGATATGTCCATATTTTGAACTGACAGTAAAAGCGTGAACTTGTGTGCCACAGAGTGTCAAGGTTTTGAGGGAATCATTTTGTTTATAATATTAAAAGAGTTTAATACATTACTCTTATTACTTTTTATCATATATAGCAGGCTCAATATGATTAATCACCTAAAAATGCACCAAAATTAAGCTCTTCATTTAGACCTGAAGGTCTTAGACTCTTCAAGTTAAATATCCATTTACTTTCTTTACGGAGTAAAATTTGGTCAAGGTTGCCACCTCTTCCCTTTAGATCTACTAGTTCCAAGCCTCTGAATTTCAAAATATGTTTATTGCTATCATGATGTTCAAAGAAATGTCGGGCCACACTACTTGTTTTTAAACATTTATTTTTAATATCTCTTTTGTGTTCCATTATTCTTTCTTTCAATTCCCTGTACGTTTTCCCAATGTAATACAGGGGACAATTACAGGATACCATGTATACTACACCTTCGCTTTTACAAGTAATCTGACCATTTTGCGTTACTACCTGTGTGAGTCAATTTGGCATAGTGTTGGGCCTGCATTAACGCTTTTACCTATCGCATGAGTGGATTACAACTATACATCTGTGTGATGCTTGGAAATATTTGACTGGGACTAATGGATCATACTTTGGACTTTAATTAGTCTTATATGTCAACCCGGGCTGATTCGTTGATCTTGATTATGTTTTAATGCAGAGATATGTAATTATGTTACTGAAATAACAAGTTAATATAAATTTCAACTTATAAAGCAAGCTGTGATAATGTTTGTGTGAGAGTGTGTGTGTGTGTGCGTGTGTAAGTGTGTGGTGCATGTGTATATGTGTGTATATGTGTTTGTGTGCATATGTGTGCATGCATGTGTATGTGTGTCTGTGTATATGTGTTTGTGTGCGTATGTGTGCATGCGTGTGTATGTGTGTGTGTGTGTGTGTTATAATAGGCAAGCAAAGCAGCAATCCTATCAAAGCAAAAGCTGCACTGACATCAAAATATATTTTTACAGCAGCTTAAGCGTTTTGATACAGAAATCTTTTAACTTTCCCATAATAAACTCACTGGGGGAGCTATACGGCTGTTATTTTTGTTTTACATCTTTCTGGGTTTTATTAATTAGGCCAGTAAATAATCTAGTAATAACCTAATGCATTCAGCATTCAGTACATGACATCTGCTTCAACTCTACATATCTTCTGTAGTTTATTGGTTAGTGCAGTATTTGCCCTAATTCTCCCTCAGTATTTAAGCTTTTAAAGAAAATTCTAGGATACATTACCAATTATTATTATTATTATTATTATTGTTTTAATAATTTCAGGACATAGTCCTTTTTTAGACCAGTTTATTGTATTGTGCCTAAGCAGGAAATGGTCAGTGAACCAATGAAAAAGGGCTAATGAAGATGATAGTCCTACACAGGACCAGCTCTGCATCTTAAGATAAACACTCTGTGCAGAATTAAAGGGACAGTCAACACCAGAATTTTTGTTGTTTTAAAAGATAGATAATCCCTTAATTACCTATTCCCCAGTTTTGCCTAACCAACACAGTTATAATTGTACACGTTTTAGCTCTGTAAATACCTTGTATCTAAGCCTCAGCAGACTGCCCCCTTATTTCAGTTCTTTTGACAGACTTGCATTTTAGCCAATCAGAGCGGACTCCATGGTAAATTCACGTGCATGAGCTCAATGTTATCTATATGAAACACATGAACTAATGCCCTCTAGTGGTGAAAAACTATCAAAATGCATTTAGATTAGAGGTGGCCTTCAAGGTCTAAGAAATTTGCATATGAATCTTCTAGGTTTAGCTTTCAACTAAGAATACCAAGAGAACAAAGCAAAATTGATGATAAAAGTAAATTGGAACGTTTTAAAATTACATGCCCTATTTGAATCATGAAAGTTTTTTTTGGGACTTGACTTTAAGCACATGCTAACCACGCACCATTCATGGAATAATAAAATGCTCTAAAGAATTAAACCTTTTTTAATTTTTTTAACACTTTTCTTTATTAAGGGATATCGCAACAACAAACTACATATTATTCACCTCCTTCTAATCGTGGGAGCCACCATTTTGAATCCTACTGCAGGTATCTGAAGGAGAGTTGCTGTACATGTAAAAACATACTTAAGAACCTGGCTATAGTGAAAGCTAGATTTCAACATGGCGTCACACATGACTAGAGGGAGGCAGGGAATAACCTGAATACTGTGTGTTTAGTGTCCCTTTAATGATAATTTAATGTGTACTTAAAGGGCCATGATACCCAAATGTTGAAACAATTGAAAGTGATGCAGCATAGCTGTAAAAAGCTGACTAGAAAATATCACCTGAACATCTCTAGATAAAAAAGAAAGATATTTTACCTCAAAAGTTCCTCAGTAGCCACATCCCATTGTAAAGGACTTACTAAGCTGTAAATCAGTATGTCTGTCCCGGGACAGCTAAGGGATTGAGCCTTGTGCACTCTCATGTTATTTCCCTATTCAGTTTAAGGAAGTTTACTATGCAATCTCATGAGAGTTAAGTCAAATCTCATGAGATCACAGTAAAAGAGTTCATGACCTCAGCACTGTTGATGCTGATTGGCTGCTGTTCATTTCTTCATATATTTTTTTTACCTGCAGCTGGGCAGCAGCTAAGTATAACTTTTTACACAGAACTTACTCTGCTGAGCTGAGGAAATTGTGAGGTAAAATATCTTCCTTTTTTTACATAGAGATGCTCAGGTGATATTTTCCGACGACTACCCAACGAATGAAGGTTCCTTTAAGTGACGTCATCCAAGATGGCGTCCCTTAGATTCCGATTATCTGATAGAATTCTATCAGCCAATCGGAATTAAGGTAGAAAAAATCATATTGGCTGATGCAATCAGCCAATAGGATTGAAGTTCAATCCTATTGGCTGATTGGAACAGCCAATAGAATGCCAGCTCAATCCTATTTGCTGATTGGATCAGCCAATAGGATTGAACTTCAATCCTATTGGCTGATTGCATCAGCCAATAGGATTTTTTCAACCTTAATTCCGATTGACTGATAGAATTCTATCAGCCAATCGGAATCTAAGGGACTCCATCTTGGATGACGTCACTTAAAGGAACCTTCATTCGTCGGGTAGTCGTCGGCAGAAGAGGATGCTCCGCGTCGGATGTCTTGCAGATGGACCCGCTCCGCGCCGGATGGATGAAGATAGAAGATGCCGTCTGGATGAAGACTTCTGCCGTCTGGAGGACCATTTCTGCCCGGCTTGGATGAAGACTTCTGCCCATCTGGAGGACCACTTCGCCCAGCTTGGATGAAGACATCTCCCGGTAAGTCGAAATTCAGGGGTGTATTGGGTGGGTTTTATTTTTTGGTTAGGGCTCTGGGCCACAAAAGAGCTAACTGCCCTTTTAAAGGCAATGTCCATCCAAATGCCCTTTTCAGGGCAATGGGGAGCTTAGGTTTTTTAGATAGTATTTTATTTGGGGGGTTGGTTGTTTGGGTGGTGGGTTTTACTGTTGGGGGGGTTGTTTGTATTTTTTTTTCAGGTAAAAGAGCTGATTACTTTGGGACAATGCCCCGCAAAAGGCCCATTAAGGGCTATTGGTAGTTTAGTTTAGGCTAGGGTTTTTTTTATTTTGGGGGGGCTTTTTTTATTTTGATAGGGCTATTAGATTAGGTGTAATTAGTTTAAATATCTTGTAATTTCTTTATTATTTTCTGTAATTTAGTGGGGGTATTTTTTGTACTTTAGATAATTCTATATAATTTAATTAATTGTATGTAATTTATTTAATTGTATTTAATTGTAGTGTAGTGTTAGGTGTTAGCGTAACTTAGGTTAGGTTTTATTTTACAGGTCAATTTGTATTTATTTTAGCTAGGTAGTTATTAAATAGTTAATAACTATTTAGTAACTTCTACCTAGTTAAAGTAAATATAAACTTGCCTGTAAAATAAAAATAAACCCTAAGCTAGCTACAACCTAGCTTAGGGTTTATTTTACAGGTAAGTATTTAGTTTTAAATAGGAATAATTTAGTTAATGATAGTAATTTTCTTTATATTTCTTTAAATTAGATTTAAGTTAGGGGGTGTTAAGGTTAGGGTTAGACTTAGATTTAGGGGTTAATAAATTTAATCTAGTGGCGGCGACGTTGGGGGCGGCAGATTAGGGGTTAATAAGTATAATGTAGGTGGCGGCGGTGTGGGGGGGGCAGATTAGGGGTTAATAACATAATGTAGATGGCGGCGGTGTAGGGGCAGCAGATTAGGGGTTAATAACATAATGTAGGTGGGGGTGGGCTTCGGGAGCAGCAGGATACGGGTTAATAAGTTTAGGGGTTAATAACTTTATTTAGTTGCGGCGGGGTCCGTGAGCAGCGGGATAGGGGTAAAACAGTTTAGTATAGTGTGGGTGTTTAGTGACAGTATAACAATAAAGCTGGGAAAAAGCAGAAAAGCAGCGAGATCGATGACTGTTAGTTAACAACAGTCCGCTGCTTATCGCCCAGTACTTGGTGAGCGGCTTTTTGACAGCTTTTTTGGTAACTTTGGAGAGTGTATTCAGGTCCGCTGCAGCGATGTTAGGCGATCTTATTGGTGCTGCTAATGCAAGAAAGTTGACGGCTTGATAAATAGGCCCCTATATCTAGTATATCAACAATATTTTAACACAAATATATTAAAGTTTTTTTTCTATTCAGTTGTCCCTCTGATCTTAGTGCATACACAATATTACACTTGAAATGTTATATTCTCTGTTATTAAAGAGTATAATAGATTTAGCAAATGTTAAAGAGATTTGCTCATATTTAGATGAAATGCAAGTAATCACAAAATATATGTGTACTAGTCCTAACGCCCGTTTACACGGACCATTTTTTGCGGTACAGCGGTCCCAGCCCTTGCTCTATCTCTCCCCCTCTCTTTTGTGCTCTCTTTTGCTCTCTCTCTCTCTTTCTCCCTCCTCTCTTTTGCTCTCTCTCTCTCCCCCCTCTCTTTTGCTCTCTCTCCCCCTCTCTTTTGCTCTCTCTCACCCTCTCTTTTGCGCTCTCTCCCCCTCTCTTTTGCACTCTCTCGCTCCATCTCTCTTTTGCTCCCTCTCTCCCCCTCTCTTTTGCTCTCTCTCCCCCTCTCTTTTGCTCTCTCTCTCTCCCCCCTCTCTTTTGTGTTCTCTCTCTCTTTTGCGCTCACTCTCTCCCCCCTCTTATGCGCTCTCTCTCCCCCCCTCTCTTTTGCGCTCTCTCTCCCTCTCTCTTTTGTGCACTCTCTCTCCCCCCTCTCTTTTGTGTTCTCTCTCTTTTGCGCTCTTTCTCTTCCCCCCTCTCTTTTGCTCTCTCTCTCTCCCCTCTCTCCCCCTCTCTTTTGCTCTGTCTCTCTCCCCTCTCTTTTGCTCTCTCTCCATCCCTCTCTTTTGCTCTCTCCATCCCTCTCTTTTGCTCTCCCCCTCTCTATTGCTCTGTCTCCCCCCTCTTTTTTGATCTCTCTCCCCCTCTCTATTGCTCTCTCTCCCCCTCTCTTTCTCTCTCTCTGTCCTCTATTTTGCTCTTTCCTTTCCCCTCTCTTTTGCTCTCTCACCCCCCTCTCTTTCTCTCTTTCCCCTCTCTATTGCTCTCTCTCCCCCCTCTCTTTTGCTCTCTCTCCCCCTTCTCTTTTGCTCTCTCTCCCCCCACTCTCTCCCCCTCTCTCTCCCCCTCTCTTCTTTTGCTGTCTCTCCCCCTCTCTTTTGCTCTCTCTTCCCCTCTCTATTGCTCTCTCTCTTTCCCTCTCTAATTTTCTCTCTACCCCTCTCTTTTGCTCTCTCTCCCCCCCCCCTCTCTTATTTTCTCTCTACCCCTCTCTTTTGCTCTCTCTCCCCCCCTCTCTTCTGCCCCGACCATGCCCTACCAGGCCCATGCTCCCACCGGCCACGCCCACACCCCACACCCAGTCACAGCCACGCTCCCGCCCAGTCACGCCCACTATCGCCCCACCGCCGCAAACAGCATGTCAGCTAAGGCCAGGTGTGTTTGTCCTGTGCTGTCTCTACTGTGCATGACAGCTTTGGACAAACACACTTGGCCTTTTATATTGTAGGATTATAAACAGTGTCATCATTAGGAGGGTCTGGGAGGAGCACTAACTCCCCCAACATAATGGCTGGCTCTCCACGGTGCCCCCAATGCTTACCACCACCATTCTACCAAGGGACTGTGGTAGCTCCAGCTGATCCCAGGCACGGCATACCCAGTTCCACCCGCAGCACGCTCAATCCTGCACATGACACTATTTTCCCTGCCCACGAGACACCCAGTATCACACTTTCATCGTGGCCCTTCCTACAAATCACCGGTCGGCCTCCTGGAAGTGCGCTACCAAGAAGAAATATCTGTGTACCCACCCCAGGTACACAGCAGATAAGTGCAAGTTAGGATTACTATACATACTATATATATATATATATATATATATATATATATATATTTACACACAAAGTATATATAAATATGTGTATGTGTGAAAATACATGTGTACATGTACATACCTATCTATATACATATTTGAACACATATATACACATGAATATACACATATACATTTATATAAATATATATATATATATATACAGTATATATATATATATATATACTATATATTTATATACAGTATATATATATATATATATATATATAGTTACACTTGATGTGAATCTGCCCTCCAATGGCCAACCACCTGAATGTTCTGTGTAAATAAAAAGGCTTCTCAATAACAGCAAACAAACAGGATTTCTTCAAGTGTGTCAAATTTATTGACGTTTCGGGGAGTAAACCTCCCCTTCCTCTGAACAGGAAGGGGAGGTTTACTCCCTGAAACGTCAATAAATAAGAAATCCTGTTTGTTTGCTGTTATTGAGAAGCCTATATATATTTCGTGTGACCCAGAACAATGGGGATAATTACCCATAATGTACTTGTCTGATTATAGGATGCTATATATTTAATTTCTATTGGATATTTTGCGTATATAGTTATATTTGGACCACCCATGAAAGTTCAGTTTGAAGCTATACCCATATATTAGGGTTGAGACCTTTATATGCTAACTATTTTGTACTTTTAAGGGATGCTCTTTTCCTGTCTTTCTATTGTTCATTATCATCTCCAAGTAATCCTTATTGATCAAAAGTTTTAATCAAGAAGCTAAAGACAAGGCAAATATTACCTACCTAAACTGTCCTGCAAAATTGCAAAACCCAAGGAATTCTAAAAGAATGCCAGGAAAAAACATGATTTATACACCAGAAAATAAAGTCCTTCCAAACCTTCCTAGTCGCAGGCTTGTGGCCTGTATCAAAGTCTCAACAACAGAATCACAACCTCTCTGTCTGAGAACTAACCATTTAATGACATGCCATTAAGCTTAGCAAATCAAGATCCTGATGGAAAAATGGACCCCGAGGCAGAAGGTCTGGGCCCAGAGGAAGAGACCTAGGAGGGCAACTGGATATCTGAACCAGATCTGCATACCAGACCCTGCAAGGCCAAACTGAAGCAATCAGGATTCTAGGCTAATCTTGGTAATCATTCTGGGAATAAAAAGCAGAGAAAGAAAAACATAAGCCAGCCGAAATGAACATGCAGTTACCAGAGTATCCATAAACACTCCTGGGAGGAACGTGTTTTCTCAAGTGCGCTAACATGAAATATTAATATTTCACATTCCAATGTTCTTAACATAGCAGAAAATGTTCAATTTATTCTTAAATACATATTTCTATATATATATATTATGTTTTTTGGTAATATATATATATATATATATATATATATATATAGTATATACGTATATGTGTGTGATTATATATAGGTATAGATATATACAGTTATATATAGGAATATATATTAAAGAATACTTAGAACATACCCCCCTATGCTTCCTAACCTCTTCTCCACCTCTTAGGTGGAGAATTTTAATCTCCCTGGCCTTGTCTGACCGGGGAGATTGACAGCTCCTGCCAGCGCGTGATTGGCTGTGTGCGGGCAGGGGGCTGTGTTGCACGCAAGCGCAAAATAGCCCTAGCTTGACAAATCTAGCCCTTAGTTCTCAAAACAGGTGCACACTCCTAATCCTTTCTAGACCTTCTCATAGAAAGGAACTAACTATCAACAAAAGAGAGCAAGAGAAGAGGTAAATATAATCATAGTATTTTGGATTTATTTCTTTTTTTAGTGTAGGCTCTAGCTGAATCATAATTGTGGTCTATATTTATTATTAAAGGCAGTTCATTTGAAAACAATGCAAATGTTTTACAGCCAATCAGACGAAAGTTAAATCAAAACTGTGCACTTGGGTAATTTCAAACTTAATCCAGTTGTTTTAATCTTTGTGAATAGACCCAATAAATAAATGTGTAAAGCTGTTTATTATAGGAATGTCATTGTAATAAACACAGACAGGAAAGCTAAACTGAGAACACAACAATGATAAACTAGAAGATATGTATTAAACATAACTAGTCTAGTGGTATTTTAGAGTGCCATAAAATAATAAATAAACTGTGGATTGCAGCTCCACATACATTGGTGTAACAGAGATACTAATTTACAATTATTTGCATTGGATCTCTAGACAATTTGTTTAGTTGAGTTATTTTTTCAAACACAAACATATCACTGCAATAATATTTACCTTTTTCCATAAATACAATCACCTAGATTACGAATTTTGTGTTATGAGTTAAAAAGCAGCGTTGTGGCTCTTTTTCACTACCGCTGGTATTACAAGTCTTGCAGGTATTTCTGTACCGCACACTTTTTTGACCGTAACGCAACGTAACTACCGCTTTCAATAAGTCCTTTTTCAATGGGACTTCCATAGCGCCGGTATTACGAGTTTGATTTTCCGGCCAAAAAGTGAGCGGTACAGCCTATACCATCAAGATCCATAGCGTAAACTGAAAGTCAGTAGTTATGGGTTTTACGCTACAAAGCTGTAGCATAAAACTCATAACTAAAGTGCTAAAAAGTTCACTAACACCCATAAACTACCTATTAACCCCTAAACCGAGGCCCTCCCGCATCGCAAACACTAAAATAAAAAAAAAATTAACCCCTAATCTGCCGCTCCCGACATCGCCACCACTATAATAAACATATTACCCCTAAACCGCTGCACTCCCGCATCGCAAACACTAGTTAAATATTATTAACCCCTAATATGCTGTCCCTAACATCGCCGCAATCTACATTACTATTATTAACCCCTAATCTGCTGCCCCCAAAATCACAGCCACTATACTAAAGTTATTAACCCCTAAACCTAACCCTAAGTCTAACCCTAATACCCCCTAACTTTAATGTAATTAAAATAAATCTATATAAAACCTACTATTAATAACTAAACAACAATAACCTGCTCCTTGCATCCGCAACTATCACCTCCTCTCATGCTAGACTGCAGGACTTCTGTCGTGCAGCACCTAACCTCTATAACACTCTCCCTCGTGCTGTCAGGCTTTGCCCTAATTTTTCTTCCTTTAAATGTTCCCTGAAGACTTTTCTGTTCAGGGAAGCCTACCACCCAACTCAATAATAAATTAATTTCACTTACCTAACATTTTCCTCATCTAACTCTGTATTAACATCTTTCTAAATCTTGCAGTCCTCACCTCCTGTTTCTCAACCTCCTACCCTTCTAGATTGTAAGTTCCCATGGGAATAGAGCCCTCAATCCCTCCTGTATGTGTTTGTAAATTTTGTCCTGTATCTTACAAGTCTTGTACTATTTTATTTAAATTAATTGTATCCATGAACAGTGCTGTGGAATATGTTGGCGCTTAATAAATAAAGTATAATAATAATAAAATAATAATAAATAATTCCTATTTAAAACTAAATACTTACCTGTAAAATAAACCCTAAGCTAGCTACAATATAACTAATAGTTATATTGTAGCTATCTTAGGTTTTATTTTAATTTCACAGGCAAGTTTGTATTTATTTTAACTAGGTAGAATAGTTAGTAAAAAGTAATTAACTATTTACTAACTACCTAGTTAAAATAAATACAAATTTACCTGTAAAATAAAACCTAATTTGTCTTACACTAAAACCTAACATTACACTACAATTAAATCAATTACATTAATTAAATACAATTAACTAAATTACAAAAAAACACACTAAATTACACAAAATAAAAAAGAAATTATCAAATATTTAAACTAATTACACCTAATCTAATAGCCCTATCAAAATAAAAAAAAACTCAAAATAAAAAAAACCCTAGCCTAAACTAAACTGCCAATAGCCCTTAAAAGGGCCTTTTGCAGGGCATTGCCCCAAAGAAATCAGCTCTTTTACCTGTAAAAAAAAAAATACAAACAACCCCCCAACAGTAAAACCCACCACCCACACAACCAACCAAATAAACTTTAGTGGGGGTTTTTTTTTTGTAATTTAGTTAATTGTATTTAATTAATGTAATTTATTTAATTGTAGTGTAATGTTAGGTGTTAGTGTAACTCAGGTTAGGTTTTATTTTACAGGTAAATGTGTATTTATTTTAACTAGGTAGTTAGTAAATAGTTAATAACTGTTTATTAACTATTCTACCTAGTTAAAATAAATACAAACTTAGCTGTGAAATAAAAATTAAACCTAAGATAGCTACAATGTAACTATTAGTTATATTGTAGCTAGCTTAGGGTTTATTTTACAGGTAAGTATTTAGTTTTAAATAGGAATTATTTAGTTAATGATAGTAATTTTTATTTAGATTTATTTTAATTATGAAGTTAGTGGGTGCTAGGGTTAGATTTAGGGTTAGGGGATAATAACTTTAGTATAGTGGCGACGACGTTGGGGGCGGCAGATTAGGGGTTAATAAGTGTAGGTAGGTGGTGGCGACATTGGGGGTGGCAGATTAGGGGTTAATAAGTATAATGTAGGTGGCGGCGACATTGGGGGCGGCAGATTAGGGGTTAATAAGTATAATGCAGGTGGCGGCGACATTGGGGGTGGCAGATTAGGGGTTAATAAGTATAATGTAGGTGGCAGTGACATTGGGGCAGCAGATTAGGGGTTAATAAATATAATGTAGGTGGCGGCGATATAGGGGCGGCAGATTAGGGGTTAATAAGTGTAATGTAGGTGGAGGTGATGTCGGGGGCGGCAGATTAGGGGTTAATAAGTGTAATTTAGGTGTCGGTGATGTCGGGGGCAGCAGATTAGGGGTTAATAAGTGTAATTTAGGTGTCGGTGATGTCGGGGGCAGCAGATTAGGGGTGTTTAGTCTCGGGGTTTATGTTAGGGTGTTAGGTGTAAACATAACTTTTCTTTCCCCATAGGAATCAATGGGTCGGCATTACAGAGCTTTATGCTCCTTTATTGCAGGTGTTAGGCTTTTTTTCAGCCAGCTCTCCCCATTGATGTCTATGGGGAAATTGTGCACGAGCACGAAAAACCAGCTCACAGCAGCGCTGGTATTGGAGTGTGGTATGAAGCTCAATTTTGCTCAACGCTCACTTATTGCCTGCTGACTCCGGGTTTTTGCAAACCTGTAAAAGCACCGCAATAGGGAGGTGAGCGGTGGCAATAACTTGCAAGTTCGCACCGAGCCGCTCATAATGCAAAACTCGTAATCTAGCCGATTGTGTCTAAATGTTTCTAAATGTGTTGTTAAAGGGTCACGAAACTTTTCAAGTTATTTTTATTATCTAATTTGTTTCTTTATTTTTGTATCCTTTAGTGAAAAGTATACCTAGGTAACATCTGAAGCTGCTGATTGGTGCATATATGCCTCTTGCTATTGGCTTTCAGCTAGCTCACAGTGGCGCATTACTGCTCCTTCAACAAAGGATACCAGGAGAATGAAGCAAATTAGATAATAGAAGTATGTTGGAAAGTTGTTTAAAATTCCAATTTCTCTCTGGATCATGAAACAAACATTTTGGGTTTGATGTCCCTTTAAGGTCAATAAAAGGTAAAGTTAATAAAGAATTATTATTAAGAAGTATTTAAAGCAGCAAAGCAAAGCTTAGTAAGTCTTTACCACTTTTGTCTTTTTAAAATCGTAGTCAGCTGTGAGCTACCCACTGCTGTGAAAAAAAAAAAACACAATTAAAGAGGGCAGCTGCTTTAAAATAAATGGGGAAAAAAAAAGTTGGAATGCATCCAAAAATAATAAGTTTTTTTTTTTCCTGTGCCCTTGTATCTCCATCAGAATATTGAATCCATTGTTTTGAGCAATGTTTACATCTATCTAGCTCTATTAGCAATGCATGCATTGACATGATTAAAAAAAATAATTATTTTTTGCAGATGAAGGAACTGCAATGCTTAAAAGAAGACAATACAAAAACGTATTTGATGGAAAAAAAAATAAGAGTCAATCAATTTAGTCTGAAACATTACGTCTTCTGATCATACTCCTTTAGTTATATCGAAAACTGGGAAGAAAATTCAATTAATCTTTGCAATAAATGAGCTTTACGAGAATAAATAAATCTTTAGGAAACCGGATAATTTTACACAACTCTATGGAAGTATTTGATTTTCCGATCTTATCAAAATTCATTTCATGTTGAGTTTAAAGAGGACTTGAGCTAGCTACTAAATAAATTTACTTCCGTCAGTTAACTGTGTAAATATGACATTCAGAATTTGAATTCTATCACAAACATTTATAAGTGAGCATACTACATTTTTATACACTATTCAGCACTGAGAAGATAAGTGCTTTGGGATAACCTACATCTATAAATTATATAGGCTTTCTCATAGCTCCAGGCAGTTTCTACATAAAGGTCTCTGATTGGTCAGCTGATAAGTAAAGGACATGTAGATTCATAGGTACAGACTAGAGACTAGAATGTTGCATATGTAGGCAATATAGATTTATATTTCTTTCTACACACATACTAGAAATCACCTAAGGGAAAGAAAAATACGTAGAAACATAAATTTTGACTTTGAATATGAACCCGAAGGCCCATCAACTTGTATTTCTTTTTAATGTTGTTAGCCTTATGCATATCCCAGAGATGATTAAATTCCCTTACAGTGTCCTTAAATGGATATTAAACTAAATATGTAATCACTTATTTCTAATTAAGGAAAATAAAACAATGCAATACACCGTATATGAATTATTTATTTTGCCTGCTTTTGCCGTAAATTACCTCTGAAACGTGTGGTTCTTTCACTCCCTCCAGAGAGCCTGAAATGCCTCCATTATATTGAAACCCAATATTTTAATTTTATGATTCAAATACAACCTTCATTGTTAAACAACTTACCATTATACTACTATTATCAAATTTGCTTCATTTTCTTGGTATTGTTGTTTATACTGGGAGCTAGCTGAACAGATCTTGTGAGCCAATGACAGGGGGCATATTTATTCAGCAACCAATCAGCAGCTAGCTCCCAGTAGTGCATTGCTGCTCCTGAGCCTCCCTGGCTAAGCTTTTCAACAAAGGATACTAACAGAACAAAGCAAATTGGATAATAGAAGTCAGTTGGAAAGTTTGTTTTTTCTTTAAATTTACATGCTCTATCGGAATCATGAAAGTGTAATTTTGACTTTACTGCCCCTTTAATTATAAAGAAATGTACCTGAGCTTGCAACATTGTACACTTGATTGGTTATTTCAGAGCACAAGCTTATTTATATCTGTCCCTAATGGACCACAGCAAAGTCCAATAGTCACAGCCATTAGCAACATGGATTCCTCCTGACTTATCAAGACAAATATTCCTGAACTGCTCTTTATTTGTAAAACCTTTTAAATGACACTAACAAAATGACAAGGGTATAATGCAGTGCTTTATTGCTAATATAGGTTATAAGTGTAATATCCTCTGACATCTGTGTTGGAACCACCCTTTTTATATAAAAAAATTGCTTACGTTACTTTCTCCTGAACCTACCACATTGTAATGTAAGATCAAGACTTTTTGTTCTAGTGCTTTGGTACAAACTGCCTTTAAATTTTGCATGTAAAAAAAAAAAAAAAGTGCTAATATAAAAGAAAAACTGCAGTGCTGAGGGTGACTACTTAAAAAATGTGTAAAATCAGTATAAACCCAATAATAATGTCCAGACTGGGGAGATCACTATCCCTGCCAAATAAGGGCCATTAAATAAAGAATTGCATAATCAAAATGTGCATTATAAAAAGAGTGATAGATTTTTTTTTATTATTATTCTTTAATTAGCCGAACCCCTGTATCACATGAAAGCCATCAGCCAATCACAGAGTCGTTTATATATACACTGTGAAATCTTGCACATGCTCAGTAGGAGCTGGTGCCTCATAAAAGTGTGCATACAAAAATACAATTTGATAATGGAATTGCTTTGGAAAGACTCTTAAAATTGCATGATATATCTGAATCATATAAGTTTAATTTTGACTTTAGTGTCCCTTTAACTTAATTGTTAGACATAGGGCCCTGTCATTGGTTTCATTGGAGACAGGTTTGTCCAACAAATATCCCTGAGGGCTGTAAGCAGTACAGATGTTAACCATATCCCTGTTTAAGCTCAGGTGAGTCAATTGAAGGATCATATGCTTAGATTTTCTTACACAAGGATAACCCAAAAACCTGCATCCAGATCTGTAAATACATGTTGGACAACCCAAGAGGGTATTAAAGGACATAATAAAGTATTAGTGGTACAGAGGTTGCATAGCTCCTACATTATGAGAGAGAACTTGCTAATAAAAAAAGTGAGCTGCTCTTGCAAAATTAGAGATAGTAATAGTCTCTCTTCGGAAATAATGCTAAAAGCTTGTCTACTAATATGTATTCTTATTGTTATGCGCTACAATAATCTGGTATTTTCTTAATTTGAAGGAACAAAGCTATTCCAATATCTCTCTCTCACTCCATCCTTTAGTTATCACGGGATAAACTATCCCACAGATATAGTTTAACCTCTTAAAAAGTATATTTTCTTAAAGTGGTCAAGACCCCAATAGGTGAGCCTAAGTGTGGGAGTGTGCCTGGGGTATTGCATAATGGTGTGTGAGAACAATTGGGAGCGGGCTTGGGTGTATGCATAAGTCAGAGATTGTATGATGTAAGTATATAACAGTGCATGAGATTGGGAGACTGGCTGTGTGTATGCAAACAGGGGGAAGAGTGGATTACAGTGGGTTAGAATATTGCTTGAAAAATTAGGAGCCAGAATTTGACAGACAGACAGACAGACAGACAGATAGATAGATAGATAGATAGATAGATAGAAATTTCAGTAACAAAAACTATGCTCATTATACAATAATGTTATGTGATACGTGTAGACATGTAACTGACAAACCTATACAATTAAAAGCCATACATGAGAGTGACATAATATAAAGTGGCAAAATCAATATGCAAGAATCATGGGCCTTACAAGAAAGCCATTTGATGCAGAAGTGGTTTATGTAGTATTCAAGAGGTCAGCATGAAATACAGGAAAGTGCTAATTACTTTGAGAGAATTCTGCAACATTAAGGAGAGTAATATATCTATCTTATAAAAGAACCAAGCAACCCTTGAAGTCAGGTAAAGTAACAAGATGTAAATTTTGTCAGCACCCCATTTTGTGCCATCCAGTCAAGGAAAAGCTATGCAACATTCAATGCAGTAATGTAACTATAGAGCAGTCTTGTAAAATGTAAATGAGACTATAATACAACAGAAAATAAACCTCTATTGCATGTTGTACCACACACCCTCCCTTGCCAGCAGCACCACCTGCGGATACAAGCCTACTGTGCCAGGCTGACATGCACCAATAAGGACAGATGTCATCCTCTTTCCGGACTTGTAGGTCTCAGTCCTTCTGTGGTTTTATTTGCTCTGATAGGCTGAGATGTTCACAAAATGGGGAACAGTCGGTAACATGGGGAATAAATGGGAAAATACAGTAAAAAAAAAAAAAACTTTAACTCACTGCTACCAGAAGGCTGGCACCCTAGGGAGACTGATGTACGCGATATCCCAAGGTAAATAGTGATAAGTGGATCTCATTTTTCTATTCTCCTCCCTCAGCTATGGCACTTGAGGAGTCAGCTCTGTGAGAAAGTACAGAGCACTATTAGCATACAGTGAATCATTATTATTTAGTAACAAAGTGTGATTTGTCCTGGGGTAACTGCTGCAGGGCAGGGATACATTTATACTTACACACTCCCAACTGCCCGTCCCCTTATCTGCCGGTAATGTTACTGACACCTCCTGCAGCTTCATTCTATTAGCATACAGTGAATCACTATTATTTAGTGACAAAGTGTGTTTTGTCCTGGGGTAACTGCTGCAGCGAGGGATACATATATACTTACACACTCCCAACTGCCCGTCCCCTTATCTGCCGGTAATGTTACTGACACCTCCTGCAGCTTCATTCTATTAGCATACAGTGAATCACTATTATTTAGTGACAAAGTGTGTTTTGTCCTGGGGTAACTGCTGCAGCGAGGGATACATATATACTTACACACTGCCCGTCCCCTTATCTGCCGGTAATGTTACTGACACCTCCTGCAGCTTCATTCTATTAGCATACAGTGAATCACTATTATTTAGTGACAAAGTGTGTTTTGTCCTGGGGTAACTGCTGCAGGGCAGGGATACATTTATACTTACACACTCCCAACTGCCCGTCCCCTTATCTGCCGGTAATGTTACTGACACCTCCTGCAGCTTCATTCTATTAGCATACAGTGAATCACTATTATTTAGTGACAAAGTGTGTTTTGTCCTGGGGTAACTGCTGCAGGGCAGGGATACATTTATACTTACACACTCCCAACTGCCCGTCCCCTTATCTGCCGGTAATGTTACTGACACCTCCTGCAGCTTCATTCTATTAGCATACAGTGAATCACTATTATTTAGTGACAAAGTGTGTTTTGTCCTGGGGTAACTGCTGCAGCGAGGGATACATATATACTTACACACTCCCAACTGCCCGTCCCCTTATCTGCCGGTAATGTTACTGACACCTCCTGCAGCTTCATTCTATTAGCATACAGTGAATCACTATTATTTAGTGACAAAGTGTGTTTTGTCCTGGGGTAACTGCTGCAGCGAGGGATACATATATACTTACACACTCCCAACTGCCCGTCCCCTTATCTGCCGGTAATGTTACTGACACCTCCTGCAGCTTCATTCTATTAGCATACAGTGAATCACTATTATTTAGTGACAAAGTGTGTTTTGTCCTGGGGTAACTGCTGCAGCGAGGGATACATTTATACTTACACACTCCCAACTGCCCGTCCCCTTATCTGCCGGTAATGTTACTGACACCTCCTGCAGCTTCATTCTATTAGCATACAGTGAATCACTATTATTTAGTGACAAAGTGTGTTTTGTCCTGGGGTAACTGCTGCAGCGAGGGATACATATATACTTACACACTGCCAACTGCCCGTCCCCTTATCTGCCGGAAATGTTACTGACACCTCCTGCAGCTTCATTCTATTAGCATACAGTGAATCACTATTATTTAGTGACAAAGTGTGTTTTGTCCTGGGGTAACTGCTGCAGCGAGGGATACATATATACTTACACACTCCTAACTGCCCGTCCCCTTATCTGCCGGTAATGTTACTGACACCTCCTGCAGCTTCATTCTATTAGCATACAGTGAATCACTATTATTTAGTGACAAAGTGTGTTTTGTCCTGGGGTAACTGCTGCAGCGAGGGATACATATATACTTACACACTCCCAACTGCCCGTCCCCTTATCTGCCGGTAATGTTACTGACACCTCCTGCAGCTTTATTCTATTAGCATACAGTGAATCACTATTATTTAGTGACAAAGTGTGTTTTGTCCTGGGGTAACTGCTGCAGGGCAGGGATACATTTATACTTACACACTCCCAACTGCCCGTCCCCTTATCTGCCGGTAATGTTACTGACACCTCCTGCAGCTTCATTCTATTAGCATACAGTGAATCACTATTATTTAGTGACAAAGTGTGTTTTGTCCTGGGGTAACTGCTGCAGCGAGGGATACATATATACTTACACACTCCCAACTGCCCGTCCCCTTATCTGCCGGTAATGTTACTGACACCTCCTGCAGCTTCATTCTATTAGCATACAGTGAATCACTATTATTTAGTGACAAAGTGTGTTTTGTCCTGGGGTAACTGCTGCAGGGCAGGGATACATTTATACTTACACACTGCCCGTCCCCTTATCTGCCGGAAATGTTACTGACCCCTCCTGCAGCTTTATTCTCACATTTGGGATCAAATGAGATTAAAGGCATATATAACCCAAAAGTGTTCTTTCATGATTCAGATAGAGCATACAATTTAACAACTTTCTAATTTACTTTTATCAAATTTTCTTTGTTCTCTTGGTATCTTTTGTTGACCGTAAGCTCAGGAGCGTGCACGTGTCTGGAGAACTATATAGCAGCAGTTTTGAAAGAATGTTATCTATTTGCAAGAGCACTATGTGGCAGTACTATTTCCTGCCATGTATTGCTCCAGACGCCTACCTAGGTCTCTTCAACACAGAATACCATGGGAACTAAGAAAATTTAAATTGGCTACTTTTCTTTAAAAGTCTATGCTGTCTGAATCTGAAAATATTTTTTTGTGTTTCATATCCCTTTAACTCTCAATCCATGCAATAGTCTGTGGCTTCCAAACTTAATGACACAATTCTGCTTTACAATATGAATTAAAGGGACACTCAAGTCAAAATAAACTTTTATGATTCAGATCGAGCAGCAGTTTTAAGACACTTTCCAATTTACTTCTATTATCACATTTTGCACAGTCTTTTTGTATGCACACTTTCTGGGGAACAAGATCCTACTATACTAGTCTGTGATTGGCTGATGTCTGTCACATGATACAGGGGGTCAGAACATGGAAGAAAAAATACATTCTAAGAAACAATTCTACTGCTTATTTGAAATTCAAAGCAGGTGCTATTGCATTTTCTTTTTATAATGCACTTGTTAATTATGCAATTCTACTGCACTGAGGGGTCCTTTAAATACTGGTATGTCCTTTCAGGGAGTGTACGAGAGTGTAATGCCTTCTTCACAGTAGGCAATAAACCAGTTCCCAACTTAGACCTGGCTGAAAATATAAACTACATTATATACTAAGGTATGTTTAGCGATAATACATTTAAGTTCAGTTGCCACATAGAATCAAGTTTATCATTTTAATATCAGACATAAAACTCAGAACAGCGATGAAAATAAATTGCCTCCAAATCTTGTGGTTGAGAAAACAATCAATAAAAGTTACTCAAGCCACAAATTTAAATTGGCCACCAGACCTTTGTTGAAAGTGAAAACATATTCATTTATAACCCGACATAATATCTTCACACATACCATGCCAGAAACAAATTACCACTGGAAATTATCATGGCACATATTTATTTAGATTTAGATTTTTTTTATACCCATAGAAAACTTAAGAAAGTGAAAAATAAATTATAATGTGGTTATTCATTTAAAAAGGATAGACAGTTAGGTATAGGCTGCATTTTTGCATAATGAGCAGCAATATTTTATAAAGACTACACTTTTCTAGTGTATGATAGTAAACATTCTATAACACTAGCCTTTGGAATAATAAGATAATACAACAAAATTGTAGTAACTGATTTATTTTTTATTCACATAAAATGTCATTCACTGCTTTATAAATGAACAAAAATTATTACATACTGCTTAAAAGTTTTAATACTAAAAAAAGAAATCTTGCAAAGTCTACTTGTGACAAAATTATACATTATACATTATAACAAAATTATACATTATACATTATAACTGAGGTATAATTAAGTATTTAAAAGCTAATATTGATATGCTGTATTTTTGATAAATAAAATATATATTGTATTTTTAAATGACCTGATAAAGCAATTCTGTATACAAAAGCTGAATATGGTTTATGGAATCTAGTTTTTGAAAGGATATTTATTTCATTAACAATTGAACGCTCCCGCTCAAGCGCTAACTCCGCAAGAAGTAAGCTTTTTGCGTGCGTCAGGTTGAGCTTGTTGAAAGTAAAATGTTTTATCTCCCACACTAACTTGATGCACGTAAAAAGCTAAACTTAGAATATTGTGCGCACGTTAACGTATTAGCTCATAGAAGTCAATAGGGCCAAAAAATAGGGTGAAAAAACTAAAACCCTACTCGCAGAATTTTGACCAGAATGTTCCTTTAACTTTTAGTTGGAGGTTTGCATGAGTAGGTTTCCACCACAAGGGATGTAAAGCTTAATAAATGAAGCCTTATTTGTTAAATATGACAAATGTAGACTTGTTTCAGCTTTCTGAACCTTGATGACCACACATTGAACACATTTGCACCATCTGATCTTTTTATTTATAGAGTGATATCATAGATCCATGGTGTGATACAGATAAGAGACCTCAAACTCTGTCACTTTGTCAGCACTTGTCAGCACAATAACACAGCAGACCTAGCAACATAAAATGAAATAACTATTGCCTTAACATTGGTAAGACAAACCACTTTAATAAACATTGTTTTACTTATTAGAAGATTCAAATATATTTTAAACATTTTGGTCAGTTATTTTGAATGATGAAAGTAAATTTTTTTTTTTACAATAATGAAATTATTTCTATGAAACTTTTTAATGAATGAGATTTAACCAATTCATAAGGAGAAAAAATGAATACTGGCACTACGTAGGTACTTAAGATAGGATAAAGAGCCCTGCTAAGGGTTCCGGTGCTGCCCCCTAAAAAATATAATCAGGGAAGTTACAAAGAGAGATAGACAGGGGCTTAACTAAATAGCACTCATTGGTACCACTGGGTAAACAACGTTAAAAATAAACTTTAATTGTAACATATCACTAAAAGCAGGGATACAAAACAATGACCATAATAACTATGAACCCAAAACTATGAGTCACTCCCCTGTTTCCTGGCCGATCATTCAGTGTCCAACGATGTGAAGTTACGTGCTGTGTAGTGGGAGGCGGCTTGCTGTTGATTGGGTAACAGTCTGTGTTAGTAAAAACGCATTTTAGACAGTCTGCTACGTGATGTAAAAAGCTAATGCAGACTATTAAACTAAGCGGTAACAATACTATACTTATGCAAACTACAGACTATAATAGAAGATTAATGCAAAGGTATATGTGATTAAACTGGGGATTCATATAGTAACGGTGAAGGTCTTATGTTTCCGGCGAGCCTGAAGGCACACGCGAAAACAGCTGCATTCGCAGCTAAATAAATCGTCCCCAAAGAGTCTACCTGATCAGAAAATGTAACTCTTTCATGGTCAAAGAACCTTGAAACCTTGCAATGAAAAATGTAATTTCTTCCATGTGAGAAAGAGTAAAAAATACACAAGAAAATAGCCCTCTTATTTTTTTTTTTCTTACCATAAAATAATGCAAAACCATATCAGTTAACTAAGCTAGAGGGTGAGATAGTTTTTTTTTTATCTGATCAAAGCAACAGACACATTTACATAAAGTTAAGAAAAACACCAATCACAATTTTATGTGTACTTGATGCTGGCTGGCTGTTTAGATCTCTATCACTGATTGCTTCATTCCAAAAAGCAAAGCTACAGTATCTGTATTGCCCTCCAGGGAATTGCAACTCAGGCAAATCCATTCGGGCTTAGAAATGCCCGCTGCGTTTATTGGTGCTCATGCCTGATACATGCAGATCTGTGTGTTTGTGCAACTCTGCATATGTGCATTTTCAATCATAATTCCCCAGTCTATTCCTGTTTTCTGATTATCTATGGATGTGGTATTTCATTACCCTTTTAAAAGAGATATTACAGTCAATTAGTTTCTTTTTTTTCATCTGAAACATAAAGTTTATGACAGTGGGTTTGTTTGTTTTAAACAGATATTCCAGCACTGGCAATTGTATGCTTCTTTGACATATCACTAAAGTCCACCAATGTTTTTCAATATGTTTAAATAATGCTTTTTTATTTGAATGTAATTTTTAAAGTTTAAAAGAGACATTAAACCCATCTTGCTGACTGTATAATTTTTACACACAAAACTAGTCCCAAAAACATTGCTTACAAAACACACCCAACACTTGAGCAAAAGGCAAAGAGATGGGAATGTGAGCGTACCTCTTTACTCTCTATAGAAGCTAGCGTTGCAGTTTCACATTAGTTTAACGGGACAGTATACACCAATTTGCATATAACTACATGTATGTAATAGACACTACTATAAAGAATAGCATGCACATACTGATATAAAAATCCAGTATAAAATGGTTTAAAAACTTACTTAGAAGCTTCCAGTTTAGCTCTGTTTAAAAGGTTACTGGAACACCCACTGCAAGTGGGAAATAGCAGACACCCCCTCCCCCTTTCTCTGCATATGAAAAGACCCTTTACACAAACAGAAGCAAGCTGGAGTATGTATACGTGGGGGCTTGGTTAGGAGTCTGAAAATCAAGCAATGTTATTTAAAAATAAGCAAAACTATCCATTTAAAAAAAAAAAACTGTATGGGCTCTATACATGGATCATCTACAAAACATTTATGCAAAGAAAAATCTAGTGTATAATGTCCCTTTAAGCACTATGCTTCTGGTACTAAATAAACAGCAGCAGTCAAGAGAGGAGGAGAACATATAAGGTAAGAAATGATAAAGGGGGATTGAATGATGGAATTCATATTAAAACTGCACAATTTTTTTGTTTTTTTATGTAAAGTTCAATGCCGCCATACAGGGCGCCATGTACTAAACGGCGGGCGGACAGCTTCTTAACTCGCGAAGCTGTCCGCCCGCCTCCGCTACACACGGGCAACGGATCTGTTGATCCGCTTGCCCGTATGTATCATTACACACTCATCGAAGTGTGTAATGCCCGCCCCTTCAATCGCGCGACCAATCACGCGACTGAAGGGGCTGTCAATCACAGAGAGCGAGCGTGCTCTCTGTGATTTTGCTTCGCCACCTAAGAGGTGGCGTAGGGTGTAGGAAGCAGTGGTCTAATGACCGCTGCTTCTTACATTGCGGGAAGCAGGCTCGCATATGCGAACCTGCCCCGCAAAGGCTCCGGAGCAGCTTTCGCAGCTTCGTACCTGGAGCCCACAGTGTGCATATATCTAGGGTACAGCAAGAACAGAAGCAGTCAGGAAAAAGGAGTCAGGAAAGTAAAAGTCAGGAAATTAAAAGTTACTAAAGTCCACTAAATGTACAACGAAGCCTTAGCCCCTGAATATTTATTTTTTAAATCAATTGACAAAATAGACATTATTTTAAACGTGGGGCCTATTTATCAAATGTCTGTCCAACATGATCAAATCAGCGGATCATGTCCGACAGACATCGCTGAATGCGGACAGCATTACGCTCTCCGCATTCAGCATTGCACCAGCAGTTCTTGTGAACTGCTGGTGCATGCTGCCTCCTGCAGATTTGCGGCCGCTAGCAGGGGGTGTCAATCAACCCGATCGTATTCAATCTGGTTGATTTCTGGTGATCGCTGTCCACTTCCTCAGAGCAGATGGACACGTGGCTTCAAGCTCCATACGGCACTTGATAAATAGGCCCCTATATATATATATATATATATATATATATATATATGGTATATATATATATATATATATATATATATATAGATAGATAGATAGATAGATAGATAGATAGATAGATATAGATACACACATATATATTTGCTTCTTGAAGACCAAATTAAAGTCAGTTAAGTCAAAATAAAACTTACATGGATTGGATAGAGCATTTACCTCTATTATCAATTTTGCTTAGTTCTCTTGGAATACTTTGTTAAAGAGTAATCCTAGGTGAGCTCAGGACTGTACACGTGTTTAGCCATCTGGCAGAAGTATTTTCAAAAAATTTGTAACAATGTTATACACTGTTGCAAACACTGCTGCCATTGACTGCTAAAGATACATGCACACTCCTAAGCTCCATAGTCTACAACAAAGATACCAAGAGAATAAAGAGAATTTGATAATCAAAGTCAATTGGGATGTTGTTTAAAATGACATGCTTAGTTTTCACTTTACTGTCCCTTTAAGTACAATTGGCTAGATTACATGTGGAGATCAATCAATAGTGTAGGGTGCATTATATTGTAACCCACAAAATAACCCACACTCTGGTGTTACAATTGGATGGTTAAAGGGACAGTAAAGTCAAAATTAAACTTTCATGTTGGTTAAAGGGACAGTAAAGTCAAAATTATACTTTCATGATTCAGATAGGGCATGCAATTTTAAACAACTTTCCAATTAACTTTTATCATCAAGTTTGCTTTGTTCTCTTGGTATTCTTTGTTGAAAGCTAAACTTAGATAGGCTGACTTGTAAGCCCTTGAAAGCTGCCTCTTATCTCAGTACATTTTGACAGTTTTTCAAAACTAGACAGTGCTAGATCATGTGTGTCCTATAGAAAACATTGTGCTCACTCATGTTTTAGATAGCACTGAGATACGGGGCCGTCTGCAGAGGCTTAGCTACAAGGTAATCACAGAGGTAAAATGTGTATTTATATAACAGCGTTGGTTATGCAAAACTGGGTAATGTGTAATAAAGGGATTTTCTCTCCTTGTTTAACAATAAACATTTTCAACTAGACTGTCTCTTTCAATATTGTAACCAAGGCATTCCAATGTGGCTGAGACTTTTGTAGCGAGCACTATAATTTTAATGTATAGCACAGAGAGCGCTACTAATGCCCTCATTGTGCTTATATTACAAGCTAGTTGAGGTGAGTTAAATTACACTATAAAAATGTTTCTCTTTTCTGTGACCTTAAGTAAACCATTATCACTTGCTATATTGCATATCAAAACTTGAAAAATCTGTGTAATAAAGGTTGTAAGTTATATTTAGACTTAAAGGGACAGTCAACACCAGAATGTTTGTAGTTTAAAAAGATAGATATTCCTTTTTTTGTCCATTGCTCAGTTCTGCATAACCAACACAGTTATATAAATACACTTTTTACCTAAATATAGGGGGGGGTGAGAGAGTAGGTAATATTGCTAATTTGTTCTAGATGGTGCCACCCTTCTAGTAAATATGACATATATAGTGGAGATAGAAAAAATATACCAGGGTATATAGGATTACCCTAGAACAGCAAGGGATAAATACACGGCACACATAAAAGACATTAAAAAATGTATTTATAATTAATTCCCAAAAATACTCTCAAGTATATAACGGTATCTTATCTGTCAGTGTCAGTCACCACTATAGACAGCAAAATCTAAAACATTTAAAGTGCACTGAGACCTAGTTCTTTCCCTGTACTATAAATCAAAAAAATAGACATCATAAACAATAAGGGGTTAACCAGAAAACTTATGTTTATAACGAATTGTACATTGAATCTAATGTTTATAGGACATATATGGTAAGTAGGCAAAATACATGTTATACAAATGACTGCAGTCCAAACAGAGGTGAACTATATATTATATGGAAAAGCGCTTATTTTCACTCTTTGTATATACCAGGGAATCTCCTCTTAAGGCAGATAGACGTACCGCAATTAGTACTGCTGGATAGAGAGTCGATAGCAAGTATAGTTATTCAGTTGGAAAACACAGCATATACTTAGCTTAAGTCCTCCGGTTTGTGTTGTTTCCACTTGTCTTCTGCTTGCAAGCACCTGCGATGATTACTTGGCGTGTGACGTCAACAACAGTGGGAGTGGTGTAGCGTCACCAGGGACTGTGAGTGGCTGTAGACAGAAGAATCCAGTTGAATCGGTATTTCGTTGTGAATTTTGCCAAGAGCTTTGACAAAGTGCTGTATCACAAAGTTCTGTGTATATTCACCTATCGTATAGGTACATCTTCCATTGCATTCCAATAGCACACTCCTCAAACCACTTACTCCACTGTCGGTGTCACATCAGAAAAACTCGTAGCTCACTTGAGATGTACAGCTGCATGTATAAAGCCAAAATGTCTCTGAGGAAACAGGAGATTCAGGGAATAGGTCTAGACAAATGCACTAGAAATCCTGGCCCACGGTACATTCGACAGGTACCTGGGTTATCATAAACACATAGTGCCAACGCACGTTTCTCCCCCACCTCCAGTATGTGTTACAGGGGATCATCAGGGCATGTAGAGTCCTCAATGGACTTCCTCTTTTATGCAGATACCTAATTGCTTACAGGTGATTTTCCCAAGTATCCTTGCAACACCTTAAAGCTGTATTGCTTTTAACCCTGTATTCAAAAAAGCCTC
Organism: Bombina bombina; assembly: GCF_027579735.1. NCBI lineage: Eukaryota > Metazoa > Chordata > Amphibia > Anura > Bombinatoridae > Bombina > Bombina bombina. The sequence continues at coordinate 83,297,039 of NC_069499.1, forward strand.
TCTAAACTCTATATTGTGTTAGAAAGTAATAGCTAAATATATATTTTGGTTCAACCTAATTCCTGGTTACCCCCAATATTTTCAAAATACACAACAGAAGAGAGATAGAAATTACCCTCTATCCTGGCGCACACTTCAAACAGATGTTTATTACATTTAAAATAAATATTTATAAAAAGTGGACAAATTCAAGCTTATCATTCAAACCTTTTGGTAGTCTAGTTCCCAGTCTGTAGATCCATTTGGCCTCTTTTTGCAAGAGGACCCTATCATTATTACCACCACGTCCATTTGTGATGCCTTTATCTATTATGATAAACTTCAATGAATCTACATTTTTATTGTGTACATTACAGAAATGCCTAGCAACGTTAGTTTCTCTGGAATGGAGAATATCATCTCTGTGCTCCTGTACTCGGTCCTTCACCATTCTTTTGGTTTTTCCAACATAGAAGGCTGGACAGGAGCACCGCAGAAGATATATCACCCCTTCCGATCTGCAATTGAAAAAGAATCTTATGTCAAAGATCTTTCCATCCTGGACAGAGAATTGTTTTGTGCTATCCATGTGGGCACAGTAAACACAGTGCCCACATGGAAAGCTACCTTTAATACCTCTGTCCTTTCTCAGCCAATCAGAGGCCGAAGGGCCCCTTGAGAATTGGCTCCTCACCAGTTTGTCCTTTAAACTCTGTGCTTTTCTAGCTGTCAGCAGTGGGGTATCCCCCATCACACTCTTCACTTTTTCATCAAGGGATAAGATGTGCCAATTTTTCTTGAAAACTGACCTTAGAGTCTCCCATTGATTATTGAAATTAGAGATGAATCTAATCTTACTATTTTCATTTTTAGAATTGTTTCGGTATAGCAAGTCATCCCTGGACATATTTCTGGCTTTCCAGAGAGATTTCTTGAGGCACTTATTAGAGTAACCTCTTTTTAGGAATCTCTCTTTCATTGAGGCCGCATGAGTGTCAAACTTGGATAGAGAGGAGCAGTTCCTCCTCAGACGGAGGAATTGGCCAATACGGGATCCCTTTTTTAAGGTGGTCCGGATGGCTACTATCTGCGTGTAAGATATTGTTAGTTGCGTTCTTTTTCCTATAATTTTCCGTCACTATTCTTACTCCCTCTTTTTTCAAAGTGACATCTAGAAAATTTAGTTGTACTGTATTGGTTTCTGACGTCAGGATGATGTTCTTGTCATTGTGGTTAAGGGCAGCAACGAATTCATTGAATTCTTCCGCCGTCCCATCCCACAGGACAAGAACATCATCCACATCCATAATAGCACTTTGTCCTCAAAGATCTTTGAATAGTACTCAAAGATCTCTGATTCCCAAAGGCCCAGATGTAGACATGCATATGTGGGGGCACAAACTGCCCCCATCGCTGTCCCACAAAATTGGCGAAAGATCTGTCCGTCAAATGAAAAAACGTTGTTTTTCAAGACAAACTCTAACAGGGAATAGACAAATTCAGTGTGTTCAGCATATGTTGGTCCTCTAGTTTCTAAGAACCTCCTAATTGCTGCTAAGCCTATTTTATGTGGTATGGAGGAGTAAAGACCCTCTACATCAAGAGATGCCAGAATGGTCTTTTCATTTACTTCTACTCCATCCAACTTTCTCAAAAGGTCGGCTGTGTCTTTAACATATGATGTTAAGGTTAGCAAGAAGGGTCGTAGGTATTTATCAACATACTCCCCAATTTTTTCGGTAGCACTCCCTGTTCCCGAGACTATAGGCCTTCCCGGGGGGCACTGCATATTTTTATGTAGCTTTGGTAGTACATAAAAAACAGGCATAACTGGGTGCTCAGGATATAGGAATTTGAACTCATTTTGGGTAATGACCCCTTTGCTTCTCGCATCGTTCAAAAGTTTGAAAAGGGAATTTTGGATATGACCCATAGGGTTGCCACCAATTTTTTCATATTGCTTTTTGTTATTCAGCTGCCGTTTAACTTCATTTACATATAAATGCTCATCAAGTAAAACCAAATTACCGCCCTTATCGGCAGGCTTCATCACCAAACCTTTGGCCATACTTAATTACAGGGATAGGCAAGGTGTCCGTACACGGACACTGGTGTCCGTGACTAGCCCTTGCAGTGTCCGCCACAACCTTAGTATATCTTTTCTTTCTGATTAAATGATAGGAATAAAAAAAAAATATGTAGTGTAAATAAAGTTAGTGGTTTGTCAAGAGACTGCTAGTGATATTGGGTGATAAGTTATGGAATAAATAAAGCCTGAGTGAAATACTGGATGTGTATCTTCATCTGTATAATAACACCCAGCTCTATACAAAGACACAGTAGTGACACTGGCACATGCATATAGCCAGACAAGGGCTGGTTATAGGGTCAGTGGTATCTGCACCAGTATAATAACACCCAGCACTATATAATGACACAGCAGTGACACTGACACATGGGTATAGCCAGAGGAGGGCTGGTTATAGGGTCAGTGGTATCTGCATCAGTATAATAACACCCAGCGCTATTTAATGACACAGTAGTGACGCTGGCTCATGGGTATAGCCAGAGGAGGGCTGGTTATAGAATCAGTGGTATCTGCATCAGTATAATAACACCCAGCACTATATAATGACACAGTAGTGACACTGGCTCATGGGTATAGCCATACAAGGGCTGGTTATAGGGTCAGTGGTATCTGCATCAGTATAATAACACCCAGCGCTATTTAATGACACAGTAGTGACACTGGCTCATGGGTATAGCAAGAGGAGGGCTGGTTATAGAATCAGTGGTATCTGCATCAGTATAATAACACCCAGCGCTATATAATAACACAGTACTGACACTGGCTCATGGGTATAGCCAGAGGAGGGCTGGTTATAGGATCAGTGGTATCTGCATCCATATAATAACACCCAGCACTATATAATGACACAGTAGTGACACTGGCACATGGGTATAGCCAGAGGAGGACTGGTTATAGGTTCAGTGGTATCTGCATCAGTATAATAACACCAAGCACTATAAAATAATGTTTTTAATTTCAAATGTACCTTGGTGTCCTTCACTAAGGTCTGTACTTTGGAAAATGTCCGCTACAGCCTTGTCTGTGCCTATCCCTGCTTAATTATTTTAATGCTATTCTTTCCCTTGGTTTTAGGTTGTCAAAAATTTGTTAACTAGATAAATCTTCTATATCTTTCTCCATTTGTTTTACAAATAGATTAACTGCTGGAACCAGGGAAAGTGAGGGCATATATGTTGATTTTGGTTTAAAAGCATACTTTCTATCCACTAAAGATTCTCTCTGTGTGTTATCATCAAAAACAGCTTGGTTTTCAGCAAGAAGTAACTCTAAATCATTAAGGGCCACTTGATCAGTCGCATCTAACATATAGTTGTTGTCTGATTTAGATTTCATAATGACAGACAGGACAATCTTTCTTGCAAAGAGATGTAGGTCTTTTATGACCTCAAACTTGTCAATTGGTGCATTAGGGCAGAAGGACATACCTTTTTTAAGAAGTTCGATGTGGGCTAGGTTTAGAGGAAAAGAGGAAAGGTTTACTATCTGTAATTCCTCATCCATTGGGGTTTTTAAAAGCCCCTGCGTAATCCCCTCCCTCTGTACCTCCCCCTGCTCTGAGGAGCCTGGTCCCCTCTCTTTTCTCTGGTTGGATATCTCTTTTCCTTCCCTTGCCCCACATAAGGGTCTCTTCCTTTTTCCCCTTCTGTTTTTCCTCCTCCTTCTGTTTGTGTATTTGCTAGGGAGTTTTTTGAGGGTCCTGATTCTGAGTCTGACATATCAGTCCCTGAGTCATAAGTCCCTTTCTGAGATTTATATGTATAAACCCTACCATTTTTATAATCATCCTGATCTCTCCTTAGTTTCCTACATTTTCTTGATTTAATGTCAGTTTTCAACTTAGAGATATTTGAGCTTGTTTCTCCATTCAATTTCTCAAATTTAGGGTCACATTCGAAAGAGTTAACCTTGATCATTGCTGTTTCTGCCTCCCCCTTTACTTTCTCTAACCTTTTATTATTTCTTTTGATCATCATTTCCATTAGATCAAGAGAGGTTGAGGAGAGTTTCTCATTCCATTCCTCTATGAAAGAGTCTCCCTCCTCATCCTCCCTTGTATTGGCACCTGGATCAAGTGACAATCTTAGTCCCCTAGGGATTATTTTCTTTTCAATATAATTTGCCAGACTAGCGTTTTCTGCTTTGATTTTCAATTGTCTACTCAAAAGGTATCTATATTTTCTAAAAGCACTGAAAATGGTTACCACTTCTTCATCATTCTCATCATTCCCCCCACTAATATCATTAGCCAGAGAATCTTTAAGTTCTGCCTCTCATAAATCATCTGAGAGAGTGTACGCCATGGTAGTGGCAGCTGAACAAAGACAGACAAAATTATGGGAAAATGTAGGAGTTTTGAAAATAAGAACTCCTTAAGCAATCTACTCCAATCTCACCAGAAAAGGACAATTGAATCCTCAAATTATTATCCTCAAAAAAGTAAAGACTAAATATAGGGGGGGGTGTAATTACCTCTGCAAACTGCCCCCTTATTTCAGTTCTTTTGACAGACTTGCATTTTAGCCAATCAGTGCTGACTCCTATGAGCTTCACGTGCGTAAGCTCAATGTTATCTATATGAAACACATGGAGAAAAACTGTCAAATGCATTCAGATTAGAGGCAGTCTTCCAGAAATAAGCATATTAACCTTCTAGGTTTAGCTTTAAACTACGATTACCAAGAGAACAAAGCAAAATTGGTGATACAAGTAAATTGGAAAGTTGTTTAAAATGACATGCCCTATTTGAATCATGAAAGTTTTTTTTGGATTCAACTGTCCCTTTAATACTTAGGAAACAATCGCCTAGATTACGAGTTTGGCGTTAGCCTTAAAAAGCAGCGTTGAGAGGTCCCAACACTGCTTTTTTCCTAATGCTGGTATTACGAGTCTGACAGGTACAGGCTCACCGCTCACTTTTCTTCCGCGACTCAAGGCTATCGCAAATCCCCTTACGTCAATTGCGTATCCTATCTTTTTAATGGGATTTGCCTAACGCTGGTATTACAAGTCTTGGAAGAAGTGAGCGGTACACCCTCTCCTGTCAAGACTTCTACCGCATTTAAAAGTCAGTAGTTAAGAGTTTTATGGGCTAACACCGTAACATAAAACGCTTAACTAAAGTCATAAAAAGTACACTAACACCCATAAACTACCTATTAACCCCTAAACCGAGCCCCCCCCCACATCGGAAACAATTAAATAAATATATTAACCCCTAATCTGCCGACCGGACATCGCCGCCACTGTAATAAATATATTAACCCCTAAACCGCCGCACTCCCGCCTCGCAAACACTAGTTAAATTTTATTAACCCCTAATCTGCCGTCCCTAACATCGCCGACACCTACTTACATTTATTAACCCCTAATCTGCCACCCCCAACATCGCCGCTACTATATTAAAGGTATTAACCCCTAAATCTAAGTCTAAACCTAACCCTAACCCCCCCTAACTTAAATATAATTTAAATTAAACAAAATAAATTTAACATAATTAAATAAATTCATCCTATTTAAAACTAAATACTTACCTATAAAATAAACCCTAAGATAGCTACAATATAACTAATAGTTACATTGTAGCTAGCTTAGGATTTATATTTATTTTACAGGCAAGTTTGTATTTATTTTAACTAGGTAGAATAGTTATTAAATAGTTATTAACTATTTAATAACTATCTAGCTAAAATAAGTACAAAATTACCTGTAAAATAAACCCTAACCTAAGTTACAATTACACCTAACACTACAGTATCATTAAATAAATTCCCTAAACTACCTACAATTAAATACAATTAAATTAAATAAACTAAATTACGAAAAAAACAACACTAAATTACAGAAAATAAAAAAAGAATTACAAGATTTTAAACTAATTACACCTACTCTAATCCCCCTAATAAAATAAAAATCCCCCCAAAATAATAAAATTCCCTACCCTATAATAAATTACAAATAGCCCTTTAAAGGGCTTTTTGCGGGGCATTGCCCCAAAGTAATCAGCTCTTTCACCTGTAAAAAAATATAATACCCTCCAACATTAAAACCCACCACCCACACACCCAACCCTACTCTAAAACCCACCCAATCCCCCCTTAAAAAAACCTAACACTACCCCCCTGAAGATCTCCCTACCTTGAGCCGTCTTCACCCAGCCGGGCACAAGTGGACCTCCAGAGGGGCAGAAGTCTTCATTCGATCCGGGCAGAAGAGGTCCTCCAAGCGGCAGAAGTCTTCATCCAAGCGGCATCTTCTATCTTCATCCATCCAGAGCGGAGCGGGTCGATCTTCAATCCAGCCGACGCGGAGCCATCTTCTTCAAACGGCGTCCTAACACTAAATGAAGGTTCCTTTAAATGACGTCATCCAAGATGGCGTCCCTTGAATTCCGATTGGCTGATAGGATTCTATCAGCCAATCGGAATTAAGGTAGGAAAAATCCTATTGGCTGATCCAATCAGCCAATAGGTTTGAGATCACATTCTATTGGCTGATTGGAACAGCCAATAGAATGTGAGCTCAATCCTATTGGCTGATCCAATCAGCCAATAGGATTGAACTTCAATCCTATTGGCTGATTGGATTAGCCAATAGGATTTTTCCTACCTTAATTCCGATTGGCTGATAGAATCCTATCAGCCAATCAGAATTCAAGGGACGCCATCTTGGATGACGTCATTTAAAGGAACCTTAGGTTAGGGTTTATTTTACAGGTAATTTTGTACTTATTTTAGCTAGGTATTTATTAAATAGTTAATAACTATTTAATAACTATTGTACCTAGTTAAAATAAATACAAAGTTGCCTGTAAAATAAATATAAATCCTAAGCTAGCTACAATGTAACTATTAGTTATATTGTAGCTATTTTAGGCCTAGATTTGGAGTTTGGCGGTAGCCGTGAAAACCAGCGTTAGAGGCTCCTAACGCTGGTTTTAGGCTACCGCTGGTATTTGGAGTCATTAAAAAAAGGGTCTAACGCTCACTATTCAGCCGCGACTTTTCCATACCGCAGATCCCCTTACGTCATTTGCGTATCCTATCTTTTCAATGGGATCTTTCTAACTCCGGTATTTAGAGTCGTGTCTGAAGTGAGCGTTAGAAATCTAACGACAAAACTCCAGCCGCAGAAAAAAGTCAGGAGTTAAGAGCTTTTTGGGCTAACGCCGGTTCATAAAGCTCTTAACTACTGTACTCTAAAGTACACTAACACCCATAAACTACCTATGTACCCCTAAACCGAGGTCCCCCCACATCGCCGCCACTCGATTACATTTTTTAACCCCTAATTTGCCGACCGCCACCTACGTTATACTTATGTACCCCTAATCTGCTGCCCCTAACACCGCCGACCCCTGTATTATATTTATTAACCCCTAACCTGCCCCCCACAACGTCGCAGCCAACTACCTACAATAATTAACCCCTAATCTGCCGACCGCAAAGCGCCGATACATAAATTATCCTTATGTACCCCTAATCTGCTGCCCCTAACACCGCCGACCCCTATATTATATTTATTAACCCCTAATCTGCCCCCCTCAACGTCGCGTCCACCTGCCTACACTTATTAACCCCTAATCTGCCGAGCGGACCGCACCGCTACTATAATAAAGTTATTAACCCCTAATCCGCCTCACTAACCCTATAATAAATAGTATTAACCCCTAATCTGCCCTCCCTAACATCGTCGACACCTAACTTCAATTATTAACCCCTAATCTGCCGACCGGAGCTCACCACTATTCTAATAAATGAATTAACCCCTAAAGCTAAGTCTAACCCTAACACTAACACCCCCCTAAGTTAAATATAATTTTAATCTAACGAAATTAATTAACTCTTATTAAATAAATTATTCCTATTTAAAGCTAAATACTTACCTGTAAAATAAATCCTAATATAGCTACAATATAAATTATAATTACATTGTAGCTATTTTAGGATTAATATTTATTTTACAGGCAACTTTGTAATTATTTTAACCAGGTACAATAGCTATTAAATAGTTAAGAACTATTTAATAGTTACCTAGTTAAAATAATAACAAAATTACCTGTAAAATAAATCCTAACCTAAGTTACAATTAAACCTAACACTACACTATCATTAAATTAATTAAATAAAATATCTACAATTACCTACAATTAAACCTAACACTACACTATCAATACATTAATTAAATACAATATCTACAAATAACTACAATGAAATAAACTAACTAAAGTACAAAAAATAAAAAAGAACTAAGTTACAAAAAAATAAAAAAATATTTACAAACATAAGGAAAATCTTACAACAATTTTAAACTAATTACACCTACTCTAAGCCCCCTAATAATATAACAAAGCCCCCCAAAATAAAAAAATGCCCTACCCTATTCTAAATTACTAAAGTTTAAAGCTCTTTTACCTTACCAGCCCTGAACAGTGCCCTTTGCGGGGCATGCCCCAAGAAGTTCAGCTCTTTTTCCTGTAAAAAAAAAACATACAATACCCCCCCAACATTACAACCCACCACCCACATACCCCTAATCTAACCCAAACCCCCCTTAAATAAACCTAACACTAAGCCCCTGAAGATCTTCCTACCTTATCTTCACCTCACCAGGTATCACCGATCCGTCCTGGCTCCAAAATCTTCATCCAAGCCCAAGATGGGGCTAGACATCCATCATCCCACGGCTGAAGAAGTCCAGAAGAGGGTCCAAAGTCTTCATCCTATCCGGGAAGAAGAGTAGATCCGGACCGGCAACCATCATCTTCCAAGCGGCATCTTCTATCTTCATCCGATGAGGACCGGCTCCATCCTGAAGACCTCCACCGCAGACCCATCTTCATCCGGCGACGTCCAACTGAAGAATTATGGTTCCTTTAAGGGACGTCATCCAAGATGGCGTCCCTCGAATTCCGATTGGCTGATAGGATTCTATCAGCCAATCGGAATTAAGGTAGGAATATTCTGATTGGCTGATGGAATCAGCCAATCAGAATCAAGTTCAATCCGATTGGCTGATCAAATCAGCCAATCATATTGAGCTCGCATTCTATTGGCTGATCGGAACAGCCAATAGAATGCGAGCTCAATCTGATTGGCTGATTGGATCAGCCAATCGGATTGAACTTGATTCTGATTGGCTGATTCCATCAGCCAATCAGAATATTCCTACCTTAATTCCGATTGGCTGATAGAATCCTATCAGCCAATCGGAATTCGAGGGACGCCATCTTGGATGATGTCATTTAAAGGAACCGTCATTTGTCGTTCAGTCGTCGGCCAGGATGGATGTTCCGCGTCGGAGGTCTTCAGGATGCTGCCGCTCCGCTCCGGATGGATGACGATAGAAGATGCCGCTTGGATGAAGACTTCAATCGGATGGAAGACCTCTTCTGCCCCGATTGGATGAAGACTTCTACCGGATCATGGACATCTTCAGCCCCCCGCTTGGGCTTGGATCAGGACATCGGAGGAGCTCTTCTGGACCGATCGGTGAACCTGGTATGGTGAAGATAAGGTAGGAAGATCTTCAGGGGCTTAGTGTTAGGTTTATTTAAGGGGGGTTTGGGTTAGATTAGGGCAGTGGCGACTCTAGGAACAATATATAGGGGGGGCACATAAGATACCACAGTCAAAACTGGGGGGGCACTAATAATTTTCACCACTAAATCATTATAAAATTTAGTTGTGTATATATATGTGTATATATATATATATATATATATATATATATAAATTAGATTCTAAAAAAAAAAAAAGAGTAATGTGGTATGCAATGATACCTTTTTATTCTACTAACCTAATACTTAAAAGGGACATGCCACCCACATTTTTTCTTTTATGATTTAGAAAGAGAATGCAATTTTAAACATCTTTCTAATTTACTTATATTTAAAGGGCCCCTAAACCCAAAATCTTTCTTTCATGATTCAGATAGAGAATACAAATTTAAAAAACATTACAATTTACTTCCATTATTTATTTTGCTTCATTTTTTAGATATCCTTAGTTGAAGTAAAAAAGCAATGCACATGGGTGAGCCAATCACACGAGGCTTCTATGTGCAGCAACCAATCAGCAGCTACTGAGCATATCTAGATATCCTTTTCAGCAAAGAATATCAAGAGAATAAAACAAATGAGATAATAGAAGTAAATTAGAAAGATGTTTAAAATTGCATTCTCTTTCTAAATCATGAAAGAAAAAATGAGGGTTTCATGTCCCTTTTAAAAGACAAGCTTTCAAGAGTTTTCCTTTCTTCCTCAGGTATTGCTTCAGACCTGAGAAAGAGAGGAAAACTCTCAAAAGATTTTCTTTATAGTTTAAAGGAATTTCAGCAAACACCGGGGCTCTGTAAATAATTCCCTATATTAAATATGTCACTAATAAAGACCAATGAACAGACCTTGAGTGTTTGTTGGTGTGTGTGTTTGTGTGTAACTAATACTAAGTACCATGTACCAACTTTACACAGCCAGCCACTTCCTACTTCAAAATGAAAATTAGGCACACACGCACACAAACGGGCACAAACACACAATCAGGCACATTCAGAGACACAGACAGGCACATTCAAAGACTCACTCAGACACATACACACTCAGGGACACACACTCAGACACACAAACAGCCAACCTTAGATTTAGATTCAACTTTGTCACTGTACAGTGTCAAGACAATGAAACATAGTTGGCCTCCGATTAGAAATGCAGTAGCGATTGATAAATTATACAATAAAATAGAAGATAAAACTCAGTGTAAATTCTAGCAGTCTTACATAATGCCATAATACATCTAATTCCTAAAAAATATAATCCCTCAATCACTAATAGAGCAAGACTTATTTAAAAATACTTTGACAAACTAATAATACATATAGACATTACACAATAGTGCCACAAATACTATACAATACAACTATATAGCCTCTGGCATCCAATCCAAACTAAAACATCTATGCAATATACATCATGTGCAAATAAAATGCATCAATCTATAAATACAGTAGTGTAAGGGCTGTAGTGGCAGGGATAAGGGCTGTAGTGGCAGGGATAAGGGCTGTAGTGGCAGGGATAATAAGGGCTGTAGTGGCGGGGATAATAAGGGCTGTAGTGGCGGGGATAATAAGGGCTGTAGTAAGGAAATAGGAGCTGTATAGGGGCTGTAGTGGGCTATAGAGGCTTTATGGGCTGTAGTAAGGGGATAGCAGCTGTATTGGGGGTATAGGGGCTGTAGTGGGCTATAGAGGCTTTATGGGCTGTAGTAAGGGGATAGAAGCTGTATTGGGGGTATAAGGGCTGTAGGGGGGGATAGGGGCTGTAGTAAGGGGATAGGTGCTGTATCGGGGGTATAGGGGGTGTAGTGTATATAGTGTTTTTACACAGATGCATACATTTACAAATTACTTTGTAGTAATCCTCCTGACTAATTGGTAAGTGTATATAATCCCTGCACAAAAAATGCATATATTTATACACATACATATTTTGAAAAGATATTTGAGCACATAAACAACAAAATAAAAGAAGATTCATTGTAAGAATATATGGTACTTTTTTAGGACAGCATCAGATAAGCCTTACATGCACACAGCACTAAAAATGACAAATCACATAACCATTAGGAGGGGCAATACTAAAGGCTAGCTGTAGCTGATGCATACACAGCACTGACCTTAAACTGCACTAGGAGTTGTTGTTTTTTTAGGCTGCTTGTTCTGCTGTTGCATGCCTTACTGAAGCAGGCAGAAGAGTATGAAAGGCTGTTGCAAACCCAGGAAGCCAGCAGCAGAGTGCAGATAGAGCACACTCTCCAGACTCCTAGGGGGAAACTCCTCCCCCTGATTTCTTACTTAGTGCAAACATGGAGCAATGCATTAAAAAACTTTCAAATGACAAAAATCAGTTTTGGAAAGACATTCAGGCCAGAATGTCTAGAGTCTAGCTAGGTATTATTTAATTTTCACTGCACTGAGGTTTTTATTAGGCTGCTTGCTTTCTGTTACCTCGCTAAAGCAGATAGTAGAGTCTGTAAAGCATGGGCTGGCAGTGGCACAGGCACTACAGCAGCAGGGAAGCCAGCAGCAGAGAGCAGATACAGAGTACACTCTGCTCGTGAGAAATTCCTCCCACTTGCCTCCTTCAAGTGTTGATAGTGACGCACCAATTGGATTTAGCACAAAATATATTGAATGTTACCTGACCTCTGCAGTTCCGTTGTCACTAAGGTCCTGAATCAAGGCTGCTATAGCTCTGCCTCCAATGGCTCATCCCCGCCCACATCTTTCTTTAAAAAATCTGTCACCCGGTATAGACCATGATGATCATGTGCAAAAATTAAATACAAATGTTTAAACATCTGACAGCTGCGCAACCTTAGTGCCTTTTTTTTACTAGTAGTGCTGTTGTTGCGGTGCTTATATGCAGCCTTAGACGACCACCTATTTTGCCTAACGCTAGGGCTGCCTCTGCTTACACCATGCACACACAGTCCTAGCTGTTGGGAGGGGCAATTGCCTGTTGCCCTCCCCCTGGATCCACCACTAGTCTACCTTATACCAGGGAGGGGGGAGTCCTGAACCCTAGTGGTCATGTGGGATATGTAGCTTGTCTGCCTGCAGACAGCTCTTTCTTTCCTGATTAGCAGCAAATGTTTCAGAGCATTGCCATGGTAATACACGGCAACGCTCTGATTTAAAAGTTAACTGTTAGGGTGGCGGGCGCAACAGGCAGATGAAGGAGATTTCTGCAGGGGGGGCACACAGGGGGGCAAAGAATATTCTTGGGGGGGCAATTGCCCCCCAATGCCCCCCTGTAGCGACACCTATGGATTAGGGGTATGTGGGTGGTGGGTTGTAATGTTGGGGGGGAGGGTATTGTATGTTTTTTTTTACAGGCAAAAGAGCTGAACTTCTTGGGGCATGCCCCGCAAAGGGCCCTGGTAAGGTAAAAGAGCTTTGAACTTTAGTAATTTAGAATAGGGTAGGGCATTTTTTTATTTTGGGGGGCTTTGTTATTTTATTAGGGGTTTTAGAGTAGGTGTAATTAGTTTAAAATTGTTGTAAGATTTTTCTTATGTTTGTAAATATTTTTTTATTTTTTGTAACTTAGTTCTTTTTTATTTTTTGTACTTTAGTTAGTTTATTTCATTGTAGTTATTTGTAGATATTGTATTTAATTAATGTATTGATAGTGTAGTGTTAGGTTTAATTGTAGGTAATTGTAGATATTGTATTTAATTAATTTAATGATAGTGTAGTGTTAGGTTTAATTGTAACTTAGGTTAGGATTTATTTTACAGGTAATTTTGTTATTATTTTAACTAGGTAACTATTAAATAGTTCTTAACTATTTAATAGCTATTGTACCTGGTTAAAATAAATACAAAGTTGCCTGTAAAATAAATATTAATCCTAAAATAGCTACAATGTAATTATAATTTATATTGTAGCTATATTAGGATTTATTTTACAGGTAAGTATTTAGCTTTAAATAGGAATAATTTATTTAATAAGAGTTAATTAATTTCGTTAGATTAAAATTATATTTAATTTAGGGGGGTGTTAGTGTTAGGGTTAGACTTAGCTTTAGGGGTTAATACATTTATTAGAATAGCGGTGAGCTCCGGTCGGCAGATTAGGGGTTAATAATTGAAGTTAGCTGTCGGCGATGTTAGGGAGGGCAGATTAGGGGTTAATACTATTTATTATAGGGTTAGTGAGGCGGATTAGGGGTTAATAACTTTATTATAGTAGCGGTGCGGTCCGCTCGGCAGATTAGGGGTTAATAAGTGTAGGCAGGTGGGGCCGACGTTGTGGGCGGCAGATTAGGGGTTAATAAATTTAATATAGGGGTCGGCGGTGTTAGGGGCAGCAGATTAGGGGTACATAGCTATAATGTAGGTTGCGGCGGTTTACGGAGCGGCAGATTAGGGGTTAATAATAATATGCAGGGGTCAGCGATAGCGGGGGCGGCAGATTAGAGGTTAATAAGTGTAAGGTTAGGGGTGTTTAGACTCGGGGTACATGTTAGGGTGTTAGGTGCAGACGTAGGAAGTGTTTCCCCATAGCAAACAATGGGGCTGCGTTAGGAGCTGAACGCGGCTTTTTTGCAGGTGTTAGGATTTTTTTCAGCTCAAACAGCTCCATTGTTTCCTATGGGGGAATCGTGCACGAGCACGTTTTTGAGGCTGGCCGCGTCCGTAAGCAACTCTGGTATCGAGAGTTGCAGTTGCGTTAAAAATGCTCTACGCTCCTTTTTTGGAGCCTAACGCAGTCATTCTGTGGACTCTCAATACCAGAGTTATTTTAAAGGTGCGGCCAGAAAAAAGCCAGCGTTAGCTACGCGGGTCGTTACCGACAAAACTCTAAATCTAGCCTTTAGCGTTTATTTTATAGGTAAGTATTTAGTTTTAAATAGGAATAATTTATTTAATAATGTTAAATTTATTTCGTTTAATTTAAATTATATTTAAGTTAGGGAGGGGTTAGACTTAGGGTTAGACTTAGGTTTAGGGGTTAATAAATTTAATATAGTAGCGGCGACGTTGGGGTCAGAAGATTAGGGGTTAATAAATTTAATATAGTTGCAGCGATGTTGGGGGGGCAGATTAGGGGTTCATGTTAGGGTGTTAGGTGTAGACATAAGATTTATTTTCCCCATAGGAAACAATGGGGCTGCGTTAGAAGCTGGACGCTGATTTTTTGCAGGTGTTAGTTTTTTTTTCAGCCAGCTCAGCCCCATTGTTTCCTATGGGGAAATCGTGCACGAGCACGTTTAGCCAGCTTACCGCTACCGTAAGCAACGCTGGTATTGAGGTGAGATGTGGAGCTAAATTCTGCTCTACGTTCACCTTTTTGCGGCTAACGCCAGGTTTAAAAAAACCTGTAATACCAGCATTGTCTTAAGGGAGCGGTGGGAACAAAAGGCTCGTTAGCAACACACCCCTGTTACCGCAAAACTCGTAATCTCTGTGAATGGTTTATTAATGAAAAAAAGGTTTTGTATCAGAATTAAAGGGATATGGTATATGACAAGAGGTGGCACTGAGAAGGGGTCAAAGTTGTATGTGTGTGGGTATATGTGTATACATTTATGTCTGTAGTGTTCTATACTTAAAGGTACAGTCAACATCAAAATTGCTATTGTTTAAAAAGATAGATAACGTCTTTACTACCCATTCCCCAGCTTTGCACAACCAACACTGTTATATTAATCTACTTTATAACATTTAAATATCTAAATATCAGCCTGTCTCTAAGCCACTACAGACAGTCTCTTATCACCTGCTTTTTTATTAGTTTTTCACAACAAGAGACTGCTAGTTCATGTGGGCCATATAGATAACATTGCGCTCATTCCCGTGGGTTGTGGATGACACTGCACTAGCTGGCTAAAATGCAAGTCAATAGATAATAATTAAAAAGTAATGTGATCAGGGGGCTGTCAAAAGAGGCTTAGATACAAGGTAATCACAGAGGTAAAAAGTATATTAATATAACTGTGTTGGTTATGCAAAACTGGGGAATGGGTAATAAAAGGATCATCTATCTTTTTAAACAATACATTTTTTGGAGTTGACTGTCCCTTTAAATTTCATTGAAATACTATAGTACAAAACTACATACAGAACTTCACTACTTGAGCATATTTTTGGGCACTATTGGCTAAGTGCTTGAGTGATATCTTACATGAATTTAAATGTGCACCCCATAGAAGTCTATTATGTAAGGGATTTACTACACCCATGCTATCTGACATACAGATGTTAGAGTACACCAGACTATCCTTTGAACACTAAAAAATAATTTTGGACTTGTAAAATGACTGCAAAAATAGATGCTCTATTGACTGTGCTTGAGCAATTTTAAAACACAATAGCTATAATATCTTTAAACATCACTAGTAATCTAGCGCAAGCCTAACAAGGAAAAAAATGGTATATTTAGTACTTGAACATGCATTTTTGGATAGTTTTGCATTATGTACTGGAGCTTTATACATCAAAGCTGCAGTCGTTATCAAACAAGCCGAATAAACGAACAAATGAATACGTGACGCAAATAAATTGTTGATTTGATCATGTAGTTAAAATTTTTACTTTTAAAGCAAAAAAAGTAATTAAGTCCTCAGATTTACAGTTCTTGTCAATAGATTGATTCTTTTGTCAGCTAATAAGTATGTTTTGTGCTTGACAATCCTGTACCTGTTAAAAAAAATACATTAAAAAACATATTTTGTGCTGTTGACTTGCAGCAGTAGCATTATCTATGTCATGATACTATACCTTTAACTGGAAGTCTCCACACAGCCACTAATTCCTATATAAGGTGGAGTTGTAACACTCACTAACTGCTTGATTATTAGCTATTGTTAGTTTGAAGTGATACTATTTCAGACTCACTTATTACTGGGGTTTAACAGCCCTAGGTATTTACTTAGATTGAATATAACAAAGAGTTTCACTCCGTTTATCTCCTGATTCCAACTATCACCTAAACAACTACGGGACTCTCTGAAGCCTGTATGTGGAATATTACAGAAGTGCCGCTATCCCCTAAAGCTAGCTCCGGATTATCCACCTGCACTGTGTTCATCATAAGCGTACGCTGAAGTCCACCTGGGTCTGACGTCATCCACAGCCGACTCAGTGCCACTTCACTTTGCTGATCGCGCATCCACTTCTCACAGCGTCGGTAAACGGTGTACCTTCAGCTTTACTTTTTGTCGCTGCAGGTCATCACCGGACTCTGCTCTCATTCTGACCGCAAGTATATTTATATGCTTACTTACCAAATGACTGTATCATTCCTACAAATTTGACAAAACATCACTGTTGTAATACATACATAGGAGATCACAAAAAAGGAATTACTCTTTCTATTGTTTAAGTGCTCATTCTACTCAGAGTAACTTCTTCACCCACTAAGGAAACACTTTTCACAAAGTTATTGCACATATTATTCACAGCAACACGCTTGCAACTGAATCTGTATTTCACAAAACAACCTGTTGTTATTTTGTGAACAATTTCTAATAGTTACAAAATTGCTATTCCTATAAAACCCTCTCATTAAATTCATTTTGAGTTGGTAAGAAGGAATATCTACAAACTTCAACTAACATATAGAACAATTCTAATTTGCAAGAGAATAGTTCATAGCAGAATAATCAAGTCTTTGTACCTTTTTGGTTAAAATGGATCCCATTGAAATGTCAAACCAGATTGCTACATTAAAGGGACACTGTACCCAAAATTTTTCTTTCGTGATTCAGATTGAGCATGAAATTTTAAGCAACTTTCTAATTTACTCCTATTATCAAATTTTCTTCATTCTCTTGGTATCTTTATTTGAAATGCAAGAATGTAAGTTTAGATGCTGGCCCATTTTTGGTGAACAACCTGGGTTGTCCTTGCTGATTGGTGGATAAATTCATCCACCAATAAAAAAGTGCTGTCCAGAGTACTGAAACCAAAAAAAAGCTTACATACCTTCTTTTTCAAATAATGATAGCAAGAGAATGAAGAAAAATTGATAATAGGAGTAAATTAGAAAGTTGCTTAAAATTGCATGACCTTTCTTAATTACAAAAGAAAAAATTTGGGTTCAGTGTCCCTTTAAACCAAAAGGTGGACATTCTGGCACAGGGATTAACCAAAATCCAAAGTCCAAAATGAAAATAATACCTTAAAACGTATTATGAAGGATTTTTTTCACACAAAAATCAAATGAACACCCAGAACCTCACATAAATCCTCCTATACCATACACAGGTGTCCGTTCACGTTTTCGTGAGTTTAGAAATGCATGCATGCTATTGTTTACACTGAAACCCAGGACATACCACACTGAAAGAATTAAAGTTTGTACCACTATTTCTTACTTAAGTGGGGAATCTAGATCCTGGGCAGAAAGATTTTTTGAGACAGAAGATCCTATTCTGGACTCACTTGAAAAAAAATGTAAGGCAATGGCGGTGCTATATGAGGATGTTAACAAACAGCATACAGCAGAAAATAATCTGAGATCCTTGAAACAGGGCAAAAGAGCCGTTGAGGATTATGTTGCAGAGTTTCAGCTTTGGGCCACTGATTCCCAGTGGAATTCTATAAGTCTTCAAAATCAGTTTTGTCTAGGACTGTCAGAATATCTCAAAGATGAACTCTCTCAAATTGAACTACCTGAGACACTAGAGTCCCTTATAAAAGTATGCATATCTATGGATAGGCGATACAGGGAAAGAAAGGTTGAAAAACAACATCCAGACCTGTTAGCCAAGAAATGTTATCCATCACAATATGAAAAAACCAAATAACTCTTCAGTTCCCATGGAAATATGCACTATTAAAGGACCTCTTACCCAAGAGGAGAAGTTAAGGAGGCGTCTATCTAATCTTTGTATGTATTGGGCAAACAAAGATCATAACGTATCCACATGCCCAATACTTAATCGGCAGAAAAAGGGTAAGATATTACATGTTTGTCCAGAAACTAATCATAAAAAAGAAACTCACCTTGCAATTCAATTGTCTTTACAGTGGGATCAACATCTTCTCCAGAAGGAGGCTATGATTGACTTGGGGGCCTACAGGATGATTATTGACCAAAAAATCATATAAAAAAATAAAATACCAAGTGTGCAAAAAAAAACACACCAGTTTTTGTAAGAGTTATTGATGGTTCACATTTCCTTAAAGGGCCTATAACTCATCATACTATACCTCTACTCACTACTACAGATACTGGTCACAAAGAGTACATATCCTTTGACATTATACCTAGCTCCTTACACCCATTGATTCTTGGTTATCCCTGGTTAAACAAACATAACCCTACAATCGATTAGTTTACAAATAAAATTACTTTTACCTCACCCTATTGTTCATCTACCTGTTTCCCTTATGTGGAAATTAAACATATATCGAACCTTTGTTACCAAAAGAATACATAGAATTTTCGGATGTATTTAACGTAAAAAATGCAGAGAATCTACCCCCACACAGACCATATGATTGCCCTATATATATTAAACCAGGTGCTGTAATTCCTTTTGGGCGAATTTTCCCACTATCACAGAGAGAATTGAAATATCTCAGGGAATACCTAAGAAAAGGGTTAATATCCCCCTCTACCTCCTCAGCTGCTGCAGGTATATTCTTTGTCATTACCTTAAAGAATCGATACCCTCTTCCGCTTATCCCTGAGCTTCTTGAAAGATTAAATGGTGCTACAATATTCACTAAGCTGGACCTGAAGGGGGCGTATAACTTAATCAGAATGAAGAGTGGGGATGAGTGGAAGACCGCCTTCAGAACCCGATATGGTCTTTTCCAATACAATGTAATGCCATTTGGATTATCAAACGCACCAGCTACATTCCAGTTCTTTATTAACTATATTTTTAAAATTTGATAGATGTATGTGTTGTAGTCTATCCTGATTTATTCAAAGGATATCTCAGAACACATAATGTGCGATGGGTATTAGCCAGATTAAGAGAACATCACCTATATGCTAAAATGGAGAAGTGTCATTTCCATGTAAAGACAATACAGTTTCTTGGTTACATCATCTCCCCTGGTGGTATACATATGGATCCGGACAAAGTAGCTGCAATAATTAACTGGCCAAAACCTACGACAGTAAAATCCTTGCAGAGATTTTTGGGGGGTTTTAATTTTTACAGACGGTTTATCAACCATTTCTCCCTACTCGTACAACCCGTAACCAGACTAACTGGAAAACAAAAGTTTATTTGGAATGATGATGCCCAAAAAGCTTTTGATCTACTGAAACGTAGTTTGACCACTGCTCCCATTCTAAGTTTACCTGATCCTGATCACCAGTTCACTCTGGAAGTGGACGCATCAAATGTTGGTATTGGAGCAATTCTCTCACAACAAAGCATTACCTCACCTGATCTCCATCCCATAGCTTACTACTCAAGATTACTCACTGTGGCAGAAAGAAACTATTCCGTGGGGGTTAAGGAACTACTCGCTATCAAATGTGCACTCGAACACTGGAGACCCTTGTTGGAGGGAACTAAAAAAACATTCTTCATTTATACAGATCACAAAAATCTGCAGTACTTAAAAAATAATAAAACTCTATCTTCTGGTCAAGTACGATGGGCTTTATTTCTTGATTGGTTTGACTTCCTCATCAGTTACAGACCAGGTTCAAAAAACATAAAGGCGGATGCTCTATCCAGATCGTTAGAACCCCTACCTGATGAGAGTGAGAAAATGCACATTGTACCTCCTCACAAAATCCTAGCAGTAATAACTACTCTACAATCAGATATTATAGCCGCCCTGCGCACTGACTACAAGATTCCCCCATCATGCATTCAAGATGCTACCTCTGGTCTTTATTTTCATAAGAACTTAACCTATGTTCCTCAGTCATTAAGGAAACAACTATTACAACATTATCATGATTCTCTCCTATCAGGCCACCCAGGAATCACAAAGACAAAGGAACTCATCACTCGAAACTTTTGGTGGCCTCAGATAAAACAGGACATTTATGACTATGTAACAACTTGTCACATTTGCGCAAGGAACAAACAAGAGCATCATAAACCATTTGTATTGTTGTCTCCACTACCAGTTCCAGACATACCTTGGAGTATGATTGCCATGGATTTTATTGTGAACTTACCACCCTCAAATAATATACTAGTGGTGGTTGATCATCTCCCAAACTAGCCCATTTCATACCCTTAAAAAAAATTCCAAATGCATTAACAACAGCAAAAGTATTCTTCTCTCAAATGGTTAAACTTCATGGTTTACCATCTTCCATTGTTTCAGACCACGGAACACAGTTCACTTTCGAAATTCTGGAGAGAATTATGTAGAATGCTAAAAATTACCCCAAGGTTATCCACTACATTTCATCCACAGTCTAATGGACTTACCAAGAGAGTCAACCAAACACTCGAACAATACTTATGGTGCTACATCTCCCATTTACAAGAAGACTGGTCTGATTGGCTACCCTTGGCTGAATTCGCCTACAATAATTCTCTTAACATTTCAACAAAGACATCGCTGTTTTTTGCAACTTATGGTTATCATCCAAAATTCCTTCCAAGCATAGAATCTGTGTCAAACTCTCCTGCTGCGTTGGATTACACTCATAATATAAAGATTACTATGACTTTGTTAAAGATGCATTTGGAAGAAGCTAAGGCCAAACAAAAACTTTACTTTGACAGAAAACATTGTGCTCCTCCGATCTACAAACTCGGTGACCTTGTATGGCTCTCTACCAAAAACCTTAAACTTAAAGTGCCATGCGAAAAGTTGGCAAACCAATTTATTGGCCCATTCAAAATAACAAAGATCATTAACAAAAATGCAGTTATGTTACGACTCCCCAACACTCTACGAATTTACTCATCATTCCATGTATCATTGTTAAAACCCTATCTTGGTAACAATGATCCGGCTAATCCAGTAACTGCTGCACCTGCAATAGTCATTGATGATCACACTGAATATGAATTTGAGAAAATATTGGATTTGCGACTTAGATGGAGGAGGTTGGAATATCTTGTCCACTGGAAAGGTTACGGCCCAGTGGAGGATTCCTGGATACCCTTTTGTGATCTACATGCACCCCGTCTACTGTCTGCCTTTCATACTAAGTTCCCGTCTAAACCAGGGCCTGGAACTTCGATGGGGGCCTCCTGAAAGGGGGGATCTTTCATGATACTATACCTTTAACTGGAAGTCTCCACCCAGCCACTAATTCCTATATAAGGTGGAGTCGTAACACTCACTAACTGCTTGATTATTAGCTATTGTTAGTTTGAAGGGATACTATTTCAGACTCACTTATTACTGGAGTTTAACAGCCCTAGGTCTTTACTTAGATTGAATATAACAAAGAGTTTCACTCCGTTTATCTCCTGAATCCAGCTATCACCTAAACAACTACGGGACTCTCTGCTGCCTGTATGTGGCATATTACAGAAGTGCCGCTATCCCCTAAAGCTGGCTCCGGATTATCCACCTGCACTGTGTTCATCGTAAGCGTATGCTGAAGTCCACCTGGGTCTGACGTCATCCACAGCCGACTTAGTGCCACTTCACTTTGCTGACCGCACATCCACTTCATACAGCATCGGTAAACGCTGTACCTTCAGCTTTACTTTTTGTCACTGCAGGTCATCACCGGACTCTGCTCTCATTCTGACCGCAAGTATATTTATATGCTTACTTACCAAATGACTGTATCATTCCTACAAATTTGACAAAACATCACTGTTGTAATATATACATAGGAGATCACATAAAAGGAATTACACTTTCTATTGTTTAAGTGCTCATTCTACTCAGAGTAACTTCTTCAACCGCTAAGGAAAGACTTTTAGCAAAGTTATTGCACATATTATTCACAGCAGCACGCTTGCAACTGAATCTGTATTTCACAAAACAACCTGTTGTTATTTTGTGAACAATTTCTAATAGTTACAAAATTGCTATTCCTATAAAACCCTCTCATTAAATTAATTTTGAGTTGGTAAGAAGGAATATCTACAAACTTCAACTAACATATAGAACAATACTAACCTGTAGGTGACCTAGCAAAGTGGTAGGTGGGATTACACAATAGTCCCTCCTCAAAGCTCTATTTTGATCCACTCTTCCCCCCCTATATAAAATAAATTTAAAAATGAACAGTAATTGTATCCCCTTGGCTGCCATACAAATCAATCATTATACCTTTTTGATTTCCAGTAACACACGCAGCAGTGATTTGACCCTTCCTTAGCTGCCAGTAGCATGCCACAATGACGGTTACACTTTAACATACACAGAGGGCCATTTAACACCCACATGACTGCCATTAACACATAAGACAGTGAATTTGTTTTTGACAGCCTTGACTGCCATAAACTCAGAATAGTAAATGCAAATTATCACTTCATTTCAAGGCTGCAATAGGGTGAAGGGGGCTTACAAGTCATGGCACAGATTGGGCGACAACAGTAGGAACAGGGCAGGGTGTGGTCGCGATGGGCATGGCTGGTCCAAATGGGGCTGGGGAAGCAATCTGCATAGTGGCGGTGAGAAAGAAAGGGGTATCATAGTTGGGGGGAGTCCAATCCTTTGAGAATATTCACTTATTGCCCTCTTATTTCGTCCGGTTCACCATTTATTACATTTTAAACAGTACTTGTTCTGCTTGAGGTGCAGCTGAAGTTGAAATCTGTGTCTCATTTTGAGTCCTTGGGAGCAGCTGATAGGTATAAGACAAATAGAACAGTCTTCAAAGCACAGGATCTATTCAAAACAAAAAAACACAAGAGCATCCCAGACTCAAATGCAATTATATTTAACTCCAAGCACGCTTAATAAAATGCTCTTACAAGAATATTTTTTTTTTAAATGCTTTAAACGGTGTTTCATGCAGCCTCCACTATTTTACCAGTTCTTCTTAGTTGTTCCAATTTGCAACATCAATAAACTATTTAAGTTGTAACGCTTGTGCCACGGTAGTGGTTAGGTTGTAGTCCTTTCCGATAGAAAGGGCAACTCTTTTCCTGGTTAGGTACAGGAGCCTGTGATAGAAACTTTCTGCAATGACTGTCACTCAATCTCATTACAGCCAGCAACAAGGGCCCTGATTGACCACTAGCCTGAGCTGAGGTGCATATCTACCAAGCTCCAAGCCAGTAGGTCCAGTTTCAACTAGACGCACAGCATGTTGAAAGTGAAACCCGTGGAGCCAAATATGCAGTCCTTGGCCTCCTCAAACCTTAGACACCTACAGGGCCCCGGCCTCTTAAGGAGAACCCAAAAAAAGGACTGCAGACATCCTGTATCATAAAACAAGGGAAGGGAGGGTTGGGAAACTTCGGATCTCCTGTACAAAACTTACATAATGTAAATAAAAACCCCTCTTTCCTAAAGCAACAATGTTGCCAAACAACCAGGCACAGAATCGACTCCTCAGGGCTAAATTTTGCACTACACTATCTTTCGTAGGAAGTATCGATCAGCCAATGAGCATTAGCAGGACGTTTGCAACTGATCGTGTTATATTAGTTTAGATTTAAATCAAAACAGCTATTAATACAAATTTTTTCATGTTAAAATATTCCACGTTTAATGTTTCACAGATATATGGATGATGGATTTTTTAGTACAATATTCCTATAAGTATAGGGTAAAATAGTTTATGGCATCTGTCTGCGAAGCCTGTGACTGACAGGGGTGACATAATTAAATTATTAGCCCCTAATGCGCCATTCACATACATCTCAATCTACCTAATAAATGTATTAACCCGTAATCCACCATTAACCCACATCGCAAAGTCCCTATTAAAACTATTAACCCCTAATCTGCCATTAACCCACATCGCAACAGACCTTATAAATCTATTAACCCCTAATCTGCCAAACCCAAAACCCACACAATGCAATAATCCTATTAAAACTATTTACTCCTAAACCGCCAAACCCACACAACGCAAATAACTAATTAAATTACTAAGCCCCCTAACCTAACACCCCCAACCTAATACCACCTAAATTAACCCCAATTACCTAAATTAAAAAAAATACTAAGTTACAAACAATTAAAATAAAAAAAGCTAACGTTACTTAAAAATAAAAAAACTAAGATTAAATTAATCTAAGATTACAAATATAAAAAAAATCTAACATTACAAAAAATAATAAACAAAATTATCTAAAGTAAAATCCCTATGAAAATAAAAAAGCCCCCCCCCCAAAATAAAAATACCCCCTAATCTAATGCTAAACTACCAATAGCCCTTAAAAGGGCTTTTTGTAGGGCATTGCCATAAGTTAAATAGCTCTTTTGCATTTAAAAAAAATTCTAAGTCCCCCCTAACAGTAAAACCCCCCACCCACCAAACCCCAAAAATTAAAAAAAACAACACTAAAAAAACCTAAGCTACCCATTGCCCCTAAAGGGGCATTTGTATGGGCATTTCCCTTAAAATGGCAAAGGTATATTGCGTTTTGGGGTGATGGTGGTTTAGGGGTTAATAGGTTAATTAGATGTTTTGCGATGTGGGTGTTGGCGGATAAGGGGTTAATATTGCGCATGTGTTAGGTGTTAATATTTTCAGGAGGTAGATAGATATTGCGCATGCGTTAGGTGTTAATATTTTCAGGAGGTAGATAGATATTGCGCATGCTTTAGGTGTTAATATTTTCAGGCAGTTACGGGAGTTACAGTGCTCACATACTCAGGGCAAGGCTTGAGGTGAAAATGGAGTCAAAATATCTTTGCGCTGAATATGTGATTCCGATTTGCAACACGGTTGTTAGTTTAAGGGAGTAAAAAATGTGGCCAACGGGCGAAATATACGTGCCGCATTTATATGCGGCACTGTATATGTGATACCAAAATTTGTATAAAAATCGGCGCCGGCTTTTGCGGGCGATGCCGCATATGTAATCTTGCCCTACTTCTATTATCTAATTTGCTTAGTTCTCTCCCCTCAAATTTGTTCCCAATGATCAACTTTACCTGCTGGAGTGTATTACATTGTTTACAAGTATTTCCTTTACCCTTATATTGGCATTTTAAACAGTTGATTTAGCCTTTAGTATCCCCACCTATCCTGAAAGTTTCTGGCCTTAGGTCCAAACTATAGATAAGCTGTGTAAACACAGCCAGCATTAGAAATTACTGGGAGTAGAATAGATAAGGTAATACATTGTAAATTTTCCATTGTTCTCTCCAAGTATTGGTCTTTGGTTTATAGGCAGATATAAAATAAATAAGCATGTACATACACAATGTGATAAAGTAATGAGATCTGATTATACCTACAAGCTCAACCCATTTTATTAAGTAGTGGCTTCAAAACACAAAACCAACTATTTCATATACACAAATAAACCTTATGAAGCAAATTCTCATTTTATACTCTGAAGTTGGTAAAAAAGTAATTGGAAACACATTAAGGGAAAACTATTTTACTGTATACTGTCCCTTTAAGCTGTGTCTGCATTCTACGTGGAGTGCTCCAGCACTATATCTTTTTGTTTTATCTTTTGTTTAAAAGCATACCTTGGTAGGCTCAGGAGATGGAACAAGCTGCTGATTGGTGTCTACAAATTTATGCCTCTTGTAATTGGATACAAATGTGTTTAGCTAGCTCCCTGTAGTGTATTGATGCTCCTTCCACAAAGAATACCAAGAAAATGGAGCAAAACTAAGGATAGAAGTAAATTTGTAAGTTGTTTAAAAATGTATGTTTTTTTCCGAATTATGAGAGGAAAAAAATGGGTTAAATGTCCCTGTAATGAAGGTTAAAGAATCATTAAAGAATCATTTGTTTATGCAATTTATATTCCTGTATTTCCTTGTATTAAAGGAGCATAGTACTGTAAAGTGTTCTGTTTAATGTGTTCCTAAACATTAATTTTAACTGCTGGAGTGTTTTAAATTGTTTACCTTAATTTTGCTATTTAAAATGACAAATTTTGACCATTATATCCCCACCTATGCTGAAGATATAAATACTTTTGTGGAATGGATAGTTAATAACATTTTCATTTTCAATGATTGCTCTCTAAGGATCTGAGAGAACTAAGATAAGGATGTGTTTGTGAATAGAGAAATAGATAAGGATATCTGCTCTTTCTGCAAGCTCAGTCCATTTATATGGGTTGTGTTTTCCATTAGTAAAAACATCTATTTCATATACAAAACATTTACATAAACACAAAAGGAGCAATTTCCAAACATTTTATACTCTGCATCATATATAATAAGCTATTGGAAACAGTTTTACAGTACAGTGTCCCTTTAAAAGGACAGTGAATATTAAATTCCAGTGATTCATGCAATTTTAAACAACTTTCCAATTGACTTATATTATCAAACTTGCTATGTTCTCTTGGTATCCTTTGTTGAAAGCATACATAGGTAGGCTTAGCAGCAGCAATGCACTACTGGGAGCAAGCTGCTGATTGGTTGCTGCACAAATATGCCTCTTGTCATTTGCTCACCAGATGGTTTCAGCTAGCTCCCAGAAGTGCATTGTTGTTTAACAAAAGAATTAAGCAAATTTAAACACATAAGTCAATTTGTAAGTTGTTAAAAATGTTATGCTCTATCTGAATCACAAAAGAAAACATTGGCCTAGATTATGAGTTTTGCGGTAAGCTAAAAAGCAGCGTTAACAGCGTTAAAGGAACCGTCATTCGTCGTTAGTCCGTCGGATGAAGAGGATGCTCTGCGTCGAATGTCTTGAAGATGGACCCGCTCCGCGTCGCATGGATGAAGATAGAAGATGCCGTATGGATGAAGACTTCTGCCCGTCTGGAGGACCACTTCGCCCAGCTTGGATGAAGACTTCTCCCGGCTTCGTTGAGGACTTTGGCCCGATTGGATGAAGACTTCTGCCACTTCCTTGAGGATGGATGTCGGATCTTCAGAACAGTAAGTCGATCTTCAGGGGATTAGTGTTAGGTTTTATTAAGGGTGTATTGGGTGGGTTTTATTAGATTAGGGTTAGGGCCACAAAAGAGCTAACTGCCCTTTTAAGGGCAATGCCCATCCAAATGCCCTTTTCAGGGCAATGGGGAGCTAAGGTTTTTTTAGATAGTATTTTATTTGGGGGGTTGGTTGTGTGGGTGGTGGGTTTTACTGTTGGGGGGTTGTTTGTATTTTTTTTTACAGGTAAAAGAGCTGATTACTTTGCGGAAATGCCCCGCAAAAGGCCATTTTAAGGGCTATTGGTAGGTTAGTTTAGGCAAGGGTTTTTTTTTATTTTGATAGGGCTATTAGATTAGGTGTAATTAGTTTAAATATCTTGTAATTTGTTTATTATTTTCTGTAATTTAGTGGGGGGGTTTGTACTTTAGCTAATTTAATTTAATTTATTTAATTGTATTTTATTTAGTTAATGTATTTAATTATAGTGTAGTGTTAGGTGTTATTGTAACTTAGGTTAGGTTTTATTTTACAGGCACTTTTGTATTTATTTTAGCTAGGTAGTTATTAAATAGTTAATAGCTATTTACTAACTATTCTACCTAGTTAAAATAAATACAAAGTTGCCTGTAAAATAAAAATAAAGCCTAAGCTAGATACAATGTAACTATTAGTTATATTGTAGCTAGCTTAGGGTTTATTTTATAGGTAAGTATTTATTTTTAAATAGGAATAATTTAGTTAATGATAGGAATTTTATTTATATTTATTTAAATTATATTTAAGTTACGGGGTGTTAAGGTTAGACTTAGGTTTAGGGGTTAATACTTTTAGTATAGTGGCTGTGACGTTGGGGGCGGCAGATTAAGGGTTAATAAATGCAGGTAGGTGGCGGCGATGTTAGGGACGGCAGATTAGGGGTTAGTAATATTTAACTAATGTTTGTGAGGGGGGAGTGCGGCGGTTTAGGGGTTAATATGTTTATTATAGTGGTGGCGACGTTGAGGTGGCAGATTAGGGGTTAATAAGTATAATGTAGGTGTCGGCGATGTCGGGGCGGCAGATTAGGGGTTAATAAGTGTAAGATTAGGGGTGTTTAGACTCGGGGTTCATGTTAGGGTGTTAGGTGTATACATAAATTTTATTTCCCCATAGGAATCAATGGGGCTGCGTTACTGAGTTATACGCTGCTTTTTTTGCAGGTGTTAGACTTTTTTTCAGCCGGCTCTCCCCGTTGACTCCTATGGGGAAATCGTGCACGAGCACGTTACACCAGCTCACCACTGACTTAAGCAGCGCTGGTATTGAAGTGAGATTTGGAGCAAGATTTTGCTCTACCCTCACTTTTTGTCTTTTAACGCCGGGTTTGTAAAAAATCGCAATACCAGCGCTGCAGGAAAGTGAGCGTTGAGAATAACGTGCAAGTTAGCACCGCACCCCTGTTACCGCAAAACTCGTAATCTAGCCGATTGTGTTTTATGTTAGTGCAATAATAAAATGCTCTAATTTGTTAGATAATGCTATTATTGCACAAATTCTTGCAGATAACAACGGTCCCCATTTATGAAGCTGCTTAAGTAGAATTAGGGCAGTTTTGTACGGCCGCTGCTTCTAAAAGTGTCTGCAAGCTCTGAGGTTGCGAATGTCAGACAACCTGGACTTGTTCATCCTGGATGATTGATAAGCCCAATTGCACACGAGCAGGGTTGCATGCACCATTGTGCTGTAATCTTAAATTCTAGCATCGGAAGCTGATTCTGAGGCCCCAAATGCATGCTGACATGTTGTCTCGATGAGAACCCTGACCACACGGATCTTCATAAATGGAGGTCTATGTTTTAATAATAATGTTCAACTATCACAAAGGTGATAAATATGTACAAGTCTGCTGAGATGCTGCAGTGCATTTCTGCTTATGGCTTGTTTGAGCGTGCAAGCTTAAAAGGATTCTGAACCCATTTTTTTTCTTTCATGATTCAGACAAAGCATGCAATTTTAAGGAACTTTCTCGTTTACTCCTATTATCAATTTTTCTTCATTCTCTTGCTATCTTTATTTGAAAAAGAAGGAATCTAAGCTATTTTCTTGTTCAGAATACTGGACAGCACTATTAGTGGGTGAATTTATCCACCAATCAGCAAGAACAACCCAGGTTGTTCACCAAAAATGGGCCGGCATCTAAACTTACATTCTTGCTTTTCAAAGAAAGATACCAAGAAAATTTGATAATAGGAGTAAATTAGAAAGTTGCTTAAAATTGCATGCTCTATCTGAATCACGAAAGAAAAAATTTGGGTTCAGTGTGCCTTTAAAGGGATACTGAACCCATTTTTTTTCTTTCATGGTTTAGTTAGAGCATGCAATTTTAAGCAACTTTTAATTTACTCATATTATCAATTTTTCTTCGTTCTCTTGGTATCTTTATTTTAAAAAACAGGAATGTAAGTTTACAAGCCGGCCTATTTCTGGTTCAGCACTTGTGTACAGCTTGCTGATTGGTGGTTAAATGTAGCCACCAAACAACAAGCGCTATCCAGGGTCCTGAATCAAAAATGGGCCGCCTCGTAAGCTTACAACCCAAGGTATTGATCTAGGCCCATTTTGGTATATTTCATGCCACCATTTCACTGCTATGTGATCATATAAAAATAAATGTTTATTTTTCACAAACTTTGCGTTCCTCACTGAAATTACTTACATACTGCTTATGCAATAATGACACAAATAATTGTAAGATCATCTCTGGAATCCCCAATATTCGGAAATAACAGACATACCTAGCTTTGTCATTGGTAATTAGAAGGCCGCTAACTGCAGCTCTGCACCATACTTCTATTATTCCTGGCAGTCAAAGGGTTAATTAGTTAGCTGGTAAGGGAAATAGTATTGTAATGTAGGGATTACCCCCCTAAACCTCAACACTCTCCATCTTAGGTACTATGCAGTTTTTTTTTAATCTGTTTTTTTATTTATTTTTTCTGCAGTGTATTAATCCCTCCTCAACCATCCCACCTCCTTGATCCCTCCCAAACAGCTCTCTAACCCTGACCCTTTTAAGTGCTGCATAGTGATTGGTTAATATGTCCAGGAGCTGTTCGTAATTGGCCACAGTAAAAGTAGGAAAGAATAATCAAGGGGAATTGTAAAGATGTTTTGTCCCAGAACTTCAACACAATGCACTCTTTTCTAATAAAATAAAAATCTTGAAATGCTTTTAAACATTTCATTTTACTGCAAATCTCTTGCAATGCAGGGAGTTTAAAGTGACACAACCCCCCCCCCCCCCCCCCCCCATAATTCAGATAGAGCACATTATTTTAAATATCTATCAAATTTACTTTGAGTATCAAATGTCCTATGTTCTTTTGGTATCCTTTGTTAAAAAGCAGGAAAGTAAACTCAGGAATGTGCTTGTGTCTGCAGCAGTTTTGCAAGAATGTTTTATATCTACAAGAACACTTGATGGCAACACTTTTTCCTGATCTAGACATGTGCACGTTGAAATTTTCATTCCAAATATTTGGGGAAATTTGTTTCCCGGAATATTTGTTGGCTGCACTATTGGGCATTCGTTTTCTAATCAAATACTGAATTTTAGTCACATTTACATTTGTTTTCATTAAATGTATGGAAATGTTTCAAACTTACGGGTAAAACGTTCCCCAGTAGCTACAATACTTAAAGGGACATTCCAGCCAAAATTGGAAACCACATGGGAGGATTTTGGTATTGAATAGAAGCACTTTTGTCATATAAATGTATTAGCAAAAATGCTTCTAATAAAAACTACAGCTGTTTTAAAAGTGTATTTAAGTATGCACCGTGCACCAGCATTTTAAACACAGCACTTGCTCAGGGAGCCTAAGGTGCTTTTACCATCTGGTAATGACTCCTTTTGTTAATAGCTGACATGATACAAGCCCCACTGGCAATCTGAGTAGCTGCATTATTTAAAATGTGGGTGCAGTGACAATACCTAGCTATGTTTCCCATGCACGTGCAGAGAAAAATGCTAACACTAAAACAGTGATAACTCTTAATAGAAGCATTTTTGCCAATACATGTATATTGTAAATATGTTTCTATTCAAAGATGTAATTAATCTATGTGCATTTACAATTTGACTGGAATGTCCCTTTCTTAAACTAATGTTAGAGCAGGTCCTGGGAGCCAGAGCGTGTTAGGGTAAGTATTGTACCCCTAAAAAGTAACTTAGGGATACTAAACCCACATTTTTATTTCATGATTCAGACAGAGCATGCGATTTTAAGCAACTTTCTAATTTACTCCTATTATCATTGTTTTTCTTCGTTCTCTTGGTATCTTTATTTGAAAAGCAGGAATGAAAGCTTAGGAGCCGGCCCATTTTAGGTTCAGCACCTGGGTAGCACTTGCTGATTGGTGGCTAAATACAGCTTAGAGCCAGCTCATATGCTTTTATTCCTGCTTTTTCAAATAAAGATACCAAGAGAACGAAGAATAAATGATAAAATTGTATGCTCTATCCGAATCATGGAAGAAGAAATGTGGGTTTAGTGTCCCTTTAAAGAAAACAAATGAATACTGATGAGTTTCATGTTATTTGGCATTGCAGAATCATTGGACTAAAATGTTCCTGTAGCGCACCCTTTTTCAGAATACTGACATAGCAAGACTGTGAATCTAAAGCATTTATTTCATAGTTAATAGATATGTTTATATATATCTCATGATTCCTAATTCCCCAGTGAGAAAGATCTCTCCAACTTCACTGTTATCCTAGGAAGAGATCTGGCTATGATTTGCAGAGCTACATAACCATTTCGGATAACATAGGAATTAAGGAGACTTTTTTCAATCCCCAGTGAATCTAGGGAGGTTGGGAGAAAAAGAGAGAGCAAGAGAGAAAGAAAGAATATGCAATATCCTGGAAAGAGATGAATTCATAACTACATGTATTACAAGTGATATAATCTATAAAAAAAATATTAAATACGTTTAATTTTAATATATGTTGGTTTATTTATAGATAGACAGATAGATAGATAGATAGATAGATAGATAGGTAGATAATATATAGATAGCAGATAAACAGTACATAGATATTTTATATATATATATATATATATATATATAGACAGACACACAGAAAGAAAGATAGATAGATAGATAAATAGATAGATAGATAGATAGATAGATAGATAGGGAGTACATAGATTAGATATAGATAGATAAATAGATGATAGATAGATAGATAGATAGATAGATAGATAGATAGATAGATGATAGATAGATAGATAGATAGATAGATAGATAGATAGACAGACAGATAGATAGGCAGTACATAGATTAGATATAGATAGATAAATAGATGATAGATAGATAGATAGATAGATAGATAGATAGATGAACAGTACATAGATTAAATAGATAGCTAGCTAGATAGATAGATAGATAGATAGATAGATAGATAGATAGATAGGTAGACAGACCAATCCCTAGTTAGATAGAAGGCAGACAGATAGAAAGATATGCAGATAGATTGATAGAGAGATAGATAGATAGATAGATAGATAGATAGGTCGGTAGATAGATAGATAGATAGATAGATAGATAGATAAACAGACAGACAGATGCTTTTAGAAATATTATATTTTACTTTTAAATTATACTTTATATTTATTTGAAATCTATCCTTTTTACAGAAAGACAGACTAACATATATAGATGTTGTTCTGTCTAGACAGCCTAGACAGAACGACATACCATTAAGATTTATTATCATACTTTATTTTAAGGTGCAAATTCTTGAAAAAGATAAATGCTAAACATGATTCTGTCAAAAAGTTAGCACTGATAGATTCTTTTAAAAACCTTTAAAATGTGTTATGCAAGCTGATGCTCTAAATATTACCTGCCATTTGCTAATTAAGCCAATGTTGGCACTGAATGGGTTACTGTAGCTATGTTTACTGAAAGGGTTATTGTACCTATGTTTACAGTATTTTATTTTGTATTCTACTGTACATACACAGACAGGATCAGGCAACAGAAAATGGAATGGTTCTTATTCTAGTCGCAGCCCAAGACTGACATTGTAGGATGGCTCTGCCCAGAAGGCATGAAATAGTCTGATCTTCTGTCTTTCCCAACTTTTAGTGACAGCCCTTTGTTCTTTTGGTGGTAGTAACTATGTAATTGAAATATGTAAATGGAAGCGCATCGGCACAGTGATTGAATGGTCAACAATTCTAATGCTTTCATCCTTCATCATCCGTCAGTTTGAAGAATGGATACTTGATACTGTGAATGCTGTATCAGGTTTCATGAAACTGTTTGTATTTACAAATAGAAAAAGCAATCATATGTTTTATTTATCTTATGTACATTTAGTAGGGTTTTTTTTTAGATATGTACAGCACCTGAAAACTCAGAAATGACACTGTATTTTGTATTTAATTGGCTCTTAAGGAGTTAATTCGTTATGCAGCAAATTAGAAAATTCATAATTTATCATTGCACCCAGTCGAAATGCCACCCAACTGAGTCTCGCCCCTGCGAAAACCATCACACAGTAGCTGTCAAAGCTTGCTGCAGCCGTCGGGCAAAATTAATATGCAAATGTATGCAAGAAATTAAAAAGCAGAATTACACAGGCAAATGAGGTAGCTACACTTGAATTGTTAGGATTATGAATAATTACTGCGAATTTTCTGCTCCTAATATAACTTGTTTTTTGATAAACAAAGACTTAATTATCGAGATGCGCAGGAGAATTTCCGTGGCGCTCATTAATCTTGCAAAAAAAACAAGTCCCTTGTGCCCAAATCGTAATGAAGAGCGCGTGCCCTGAATCTTCAGAAAGATTGGAGACACCAGGGTGCCAGGGCTGGAAAAAAATGACAGTGCCAATGTCCCTTCTCATACACCAGAGTATCATAACATCTACCACTAACTATCAAAGGGACTTATTTATGTTGGTAGATGAGTTATAAGTGCAATTTATGAGGCCTTAAGCACTGGTGAAATGATCTGTTGATGTGTACGCACAACAAGAAAAAATATTACCAAGTGGCATCTTGCAGAGGATAAGATCTGACGGTATGAATGCTGAATTAAAGAAAAAAATAGCTTAAAGCACAAATTGTTGATATCACAACCATACATAAGGGAATTCACCTCTGAGGCCTGGTCTTTGTAGAACTGTGTTTTGGTTGGTGCACTATGGTGTCCATGGGAACAGAAACATACTGGGATTTATATCCAGAGGAAGATGTGTGTAGTGTGTCTGTAGTATGTGTGTGTACATGTGTGCATTGTGTGTTTAGTATGTGTGTGCAGGTCTTGTGTGTGTGTGTAGTATATTTGTTCAGTGTGTGCCCTTTAAATGTGTGTGTAGTGTATGTGAGTGTGCATGTATGTGGATGTGTGTGTGTGTGTGTGTGCATTGTGTGTTTAGTATGTGTGTGCAGGTCCTGTGTGTGTGTGTAGTATATGTGTACAGTGTTTGTGCAGTGTGTACTGTTTAAATGTGTGTAGTGTATGTGAGTTTGCATGTATGTGTATGTGTGTTTGTAGTATGTGTGTGCTGTGTTTGCGCAGTGTGTTCTGTTTAAATGTGTGTGCAGTGTGTGTGAGTGTGCATGTGTATGTGTGTTTGTAATATGTGTTTGCAAGACGTGTGTGTAGTATGTATGTGCAGTTTGTGCAGTGTATTCTGTTTAAATGTGTGTGCAGTGTATGTGAGTGTGCATGTGTATGTGTGTTTGTAGTATGTGTTTGCAAGACGTGTGTGTGTGTAGTATGTGTGTGCAGTGTTTGTGTAGTGTATTGTAGTATGTGTATGCAGTGTTTGTGCAGTGTGTGCTGTTTAAATGTGTGTATAGTGTATGTGAGTGTGCATCTTTAAGTGTGCTGGTAGTATGTGTGTGCAGGACTTGTGTGTGTGTATTATGTGTGTGCTGTGTTTTTTTAGTTTATAGGCATCAAATTATCAAGCTCCGAATGGAGCTTGATGCCCCTGTTTCTGCGCGAGGCTTCAGGCTCGCCAGAAACGGCAGTTATGAAGCAGCGGTACAAAGACTGCGGACATCAATCCACCCAATCCTATACATTCTGGCTGATCGACACCCCTTGCTAGTGGCCAATCTGCAGGTGGCGGCATTGCACAAGCAGTTCACAAGAACTGCTTGTGCAATAATAAATGCTGACAGCGTATGGTGTCGGCATTTATCAATGTGCGGTGGACATGATACGCTACATCGGATCATGTCCGCTCGCACTTTCAAAAATCGGGCCCTTTGTGTGTATTGTTTGAGTGTATGGGTAGTATATGTAACTAATTGTACATGTGTGTGAATGAGTGTGTGTGTATGTGAGTGTGCAGGGTTTGTGTATGTTTAGTATATGTCTGCAGTGTTTGTTTAGTTTATAGTGTGTGTTGTTTTAGTTTACGGTAGTGTATGTGACTGAGTATACATGTGTGGAACTGAGTATGTTTGTGTGTATGTGAAGTATGTGATTGTGTATCCAGTGCATTTGTTGTGTATGTGTGTAGTATATGTTTGCAGTACTTGTGTAACGTGTGTTATGTGAGTGTGTATAGTATATGTGTGCAGTGCCTGTGTGTGTGTGTGTGTGTGTGTGTATTATGTGTGTTTGTTTAGTTTATAGTGTGTGTGTTTAAGTGTATGGGTAGTGTATGTGAGTGTGCAGGGCTTGTGTGTGTTTAATATATATCCGCAGTGTTTGTTTAGTTTATAGTGTGTGTTGTTTTAGCGTAGGGTAGTGTATGTGACTGAGTATACATGTGTGTGACTGAGTCTGTGTGTTTGTGTGTATGTGTGCACTGTGCAGCGCTTGTGTAATGTGCGTTGTGTGACTATGTGTAGTGTATGTAAATGAGTGTTTGTGACAGAGGGCCTGATATTCAGAACCTTGCCACTCAGACAAGCTATTCTAAGAAGTCTCATCTGTATGGCGCGGTTGCTATTTAGTGTCATTTATGTGAAACAGAAACTGCTACATTACAATAAAAAGTCTAAAAAAGATCCCAAAAGATTTGGTGTGATTTTTCTCCATGTTGACAAGGTTTTGGATATCAGGTCCAAAGTATGTGTCAGTGTTTAATAGTAAGTATGTAAGTGTGTGTGTAGTGTGACTCAGTGAGTGGGTGTGTAAGAGAGAGTGAATGAGTGTTTAAGAGTGAGTGTGTAAGTGTGTAAGTATGTGTGATTATCAATATATTTTACATTACCAGCTTATTTATTCATTTTAAAGATCTAGTATATTTATCTAAACAAACTGAAATACTTGCTTTATTTATTTATTTATATTACAAGGGGAAAAAATAAGATGCACACATGACTTTCTAGCTTCTTAAACAGCATTTCTTTAAAAGGGTAGAGTCAAGATTGAAATGTGCATGAATGTACTTACGTTTTAAATAGAAGCATTTCTGCATTAAACTTCCTTTAGCAAAAATGCTTCTAGTAAAAGTTACCACTGTTTCAGCAGCATACGCACATATGCTACATATAAATGGAGAATAAGGATACAAACACCATAATAAAAAATTATTATACATACTGTATATGTATATATATATATATTTTCAATAGATTATTTAGAATGTGATTGCGCTCTCGCGATTGTGTTTACTTTCAATTTGTAATATGTTATCTATTTCCAAAGAAAACACAATAACGCTTACAAGCAACAGTTAGCCTGCCAGTTATAATCAAGCTATTTCTGTCATACAAGCCACTGTTGACACCCTGAGAAAGTTTTGGTCTTTGAATGCTAATGCACGAGGCATTCACAGCATATGCCAATAAAATAGTAATAACTTTTACTCGAATGATTTTTCCTAATAAAGTAGATGATTCTACTTAAAGGGACAGTCTACTCCAAAAATGTTATTGTTTAAAAAGATAGATAATCCCTTTATTACCCATTCCCCAGTTTTGAATAACCAACAGAGTTATATTAATATATGTTTTACCTCTGTGATTACCTTGTATCTAAGCCTCTGCAGACTGCCCCCTTACCTCAGTGCTTTTGACAGACAGGTAGTTTAGCCAATCAGTGCAGACTCCTAAATAACTCCACGGGAGTGAGCACAATGTTATCTATATGACACACATGAACTAGTACTGTCTAACTGTGAAAAACTTTCAGAATGCTTTGAGCTGAGAGGCAGTTTTCAACGGTTTAGAAATCAGTTTGAGCCTAGCTAGGTTTAGCTTTTCAAAATTACCACCAAGGGAACAAAGCAAATTTGATGATAAAAGTAAATTGGAAAGTTGTTTAAAATTGCATGCCCTATCTGAATTATGAAAGTTTAATTTTGACTAGACTGTCCCTTTAAAATGTAAATGCACTCACTTTCATTTAAAACTTTTTGAAATCAAACTCCATTTTTAGTGTTTAATAATGCTGTGTTTCCAGACTATTCAATCACGCTGATGACTTATATTAATTTGTTTGGTGGGGTGTGTTATTTTTTAAAAAAAAAAAAGTATTTTAAATGACAGTATGAAATATAACCTATCACATAAAAAGTCACAAGTTTAGTACTGAACGAAATCTCTCACCAACACTTTTCCAATAGTAAACACTTTAATATTTAAATTTGAATTTATGCTTGCCAAAATTAGCTAAATTATTTCTCCCCAAAAAATATCCTTGTGAACAGGATTCCTAGCAGCTTGTCTGTTTTTAATTTCTCTCACTTTTCTTGAGATTAATTTTCACTCTAGGGCTGTCATAAGAGGCCGGGGGGTGGGAAAAAAATCACAGAAAACAAGCAAGAAGTGAGAATATATTATTTTATCATTAGTATGTTTGCCAAATCCTATGAACTTTCTAAAAGGGTCAAAAAAAGTATTCACAACAAATACTTAGCTACTAGGTAGTTTAAAGTTTTATAAACATTCTAGATAAAATCAAAATCAAGTCTAATACCCTGGTAAGTATATATTGTAACTTTTGTAAAAGAAATAAATAAATAAATTATCTTACTGGCTCATTGCAATATCCTAGCTCTGTATTAATATATTAATAGTTACAGTTTAATTAATATACCTTAAAGGGACACTGTAGCCAAAAAAAATCTTTTGTGATTCAGATAGAGCATGCAATTTTAAGAAACTTTCTAATTTACTCCTATTATCAAATTGTCTTCATTTTCTTAGTATGTTTATTTGAAAAGCAAGAATGTAAGTTGAGATGCCGGCCCATTTTAGGTGAACAACCCGGGTTGTCCTTGCTGATTGGACAGCACTTTTAAACAAGTGCTGTCCATGGTTCTGAACCCACAATTTGCTGGCTCCTTAGCTGAGATGCCTTCTTTTCAAATAAAGATTGCAAGAGAATAAAGAAAATTGATAATAGTAGTAAATTAGAAAGTTGCTTACAATTACATACTCTATCTGAATCATGAAAGAAAAAATTTGGGTTCAGTGTCCCTTTAAGAATGAATATATATATATATATATATATATATATATACACATAAATATATTTTATATATATATATATATATATATATATATATACACATAAATATATTTTATATATATATATATATATATATATATATATACACATAAATATATTATATAGATAGATAGATAGATAGATAGATAGATAGATAGATAGATAGATAGATACATACATACATAGGTGTGTGTAAATACAATTTTTAAAACATTTCCAATTTACCTCTATTATCAAATTAGTTTAGTTCTCATATTATTCTTTGTTAAAGGGATAGATAGGTAACGTGCACATCTTGAGCACTACAAGACTGGAAATAGTGCTACCACTTAGTGCTCTTGCTAATGTATACGATTGTTGCAAAACTGCTGCCATATAGTTCTGCAGATATGTGCACACTCCAAAGTTCCTGAGCGTATCTTCATGATTTTCAGCAAAGGATAGCAAGAAAACAAAGAAAATGTAATAATAGAAGTACATTGGAATTTGTTTAAAAATTGTATGTTCTATCAGAACCAAGAAAGAAAAGGGTTTAAGGTTTCTATGTCCCTTTAAATAGTAGCTTTATGGAATTTAACAGTTTTTTTCTTAAATATTCATGTTTTTATCTGTTACACACAAGGCTCTAATATGGATAATGACAAAAGGTAAGTTTCAACTAAACTTATAGCAATGCATTATCTGTGTGTAGAGGGGAAATCCATGTTTTTCGATATTAAAGGGACACTGAACCCAAAATTTTTCTTTCGTGATTCAGATAGAGCATGACATTTTTAGCAACTTTCTAATTTACTCCTATTATCAAATTTTATTAATTTTCTTGGAATCTTTATTTGAAATGCAAGAATGTAAGTTTAGATGCCGGCCCATTTTTGGTGAACAACCTGGTTTGTCCTTGCTGATTGGTGGATAAATTCATCCACCAATAAAAAAGTGCTATCCAGAGTTCTGAACACAAAAAAAGCTTAGATGCCTTCTTTTTCAAATAAAAATAGCAAGAGAACGAAGAAAAATTGATAATAGGAGTAAATTAGAAAGTTGCTTAAAATTGCACGTGCTATCTGAATCACAAAAGAAAAAAATTG
This sequence comes from Bombina bombina, assembly GCF_027579735.1. Classification (NCBI taxonomy): domain Eukaryota; kingdom Metazoa; phylum Chordata; class Amphibia; order Anura; family Bombinatoridae; genus Bombina; species Bombina bombina. The sequence goes on from NC_069499.1 coordinate 83,337,106, forward strand.
GGTTCAATGTCCCTTTAAATGACTTTGAACAGTTCCACTAGCTAGTGGTTCTTAAGATGCTATAATCTAGTTGCTCTAATGCACAATAAAATATATAAGTTGTCAGCTGATCAGTTTTCTAGATTCCAAAGGTGTTTTCACAAGTTCACACCAAATTTACACTATTTCACAGCAGTGACTTCTGTGTGTGTGTCACATAGTGCGTAACTCTCTGTGGATTATTTATGTCTCTTTGGTTATTCTTTCATTTTTATTTTTTTATTATGTTTGGGGGTTTTTTGCTTTAATTTAAAAGAAATTTATCTGTAAATTAAATGAAAACCTTAGATGTCAAATTTGCCAGGTGATCAAATATTCTCAAGTATATGCAATCTCATATCAATATATGTAACAAATAAGCAATTCCAGAAAGATCTTAGCAATTCTATTAACCCTTCATGCACCAGAAATATCTGTAAGAGTTTGTGCTGAGACTCATCTGCCGCAGCTGAGCAGAGGTTAAACTGCAAACATTTCTTAAATTGTGAGCTTATGGAACCTAACTGTACCGTTGAGAGGAAATCTGGCCAGAAAATTCCCAGTGGCTTCCAGACAATAAAACATCTGTTGGTAACATGGCTGATTTGTTACTTCAATTCAGCTGCTAGAGATCGCCACTTGATCAGTTGTGTTCATACCCAGCGGTGCCAATACAAGCAAGAGAAATTGATATAAATGTATTTGGGAGAGAGTAAATCAGTCAGCTACTGAAAAGGACTACTGATAATCCTTCATCAGAATGACTTTAACAAAATACATGAAATGCCCTATGTATTGTGACAATCCTAAAAATAGTACCAGAAGATATATATATATAGAATTCTCAAGTTGTTAGTTGTGATACACAGTATATATATATATTTTGAATAAAGCTATCTTAGCTTTGACATTTTAAATAAACACAAAGATAGAGAAAGAGGGAGAGATGAGATATAGTTAGATTTAGCTTTAGGGCCCAGATTTAGCAAAGGTTCTGGCTGTAGGCTCGCATGAGTGAACCTGAAGCCAAGAGTTAAAGGGACAGTCTAGTCTAGGATTCAGATAGGGCATGTAATTTAAAACAACTTTCCAATGTAATTTTATCAGCAATTTTCCTTTATTCTCTTGGTATTCTTAGTTGAAAGTAAAACCTAGGTAGGCTCATATGATAAGTTCTAAGACCTTGAAGGCTGCCTCTTATCTGAATGTATTTTGACAGTTTTTCACAACTAGAGGGCATTAGTTCATGTGTGCCATATAGATAACATTCTGCTCACATCCGTGGAGTTACCTAGGAGTCAGCACTGATTGGCTAAAATGCATGTCTGTCAAAAGAACTAAAACAAGGGGGCAGCCTGCAGAGGCTTAGATACAAGACAATCACAGAGGTAAAACGTGTATTAATACAACTGCTTTGCTTAAGAAAAACTGGGGAATGGGTAAAAAAGGGATTATCTATCTTTTTAAACAATAACAATTCTGGTGTAGACTGTCCCTTTAAGAAGCAGCAGTCATCAGACCACTGCTTCTTAACCCACTTCACCACATGTTATTTGCCGTATCTCAATGCCCCTGGACTTTTGCGACCAGGGAGATTGACAGCCCCTACTCGCATGAGCAGGGGGCTGCGTTGCACACTATCTGTAATGTGCAATGATAAATACACAGACCCAATGCCAGGCGGAGAGGGGTGAAGATGTAGGCCCCTGTCTGACAGATTTTGTTAATTCTGGCCTTAGGTGTCATAAGACCTAATGCAGAGTATACATTTCCTCTCTGTGGAGAAAACAACTTTCCTTTAATATCTACAGTTTATGGTGCAATATTTTGTTGACACTACTTGAAAACCCTTTTGAAGTAATTGTACATGAGCAATAACAATATTTGTAATTAGGATTGCTAAGTGTCCTGTACTGAACTAAACTGTAAGTTATTTCAATGTGCTATCAAGTAAAATCTACACACAAAAAACTCTAGTTTTTACATCTTTTAATCTGCTGTCTAGAACTCAATAGTTTACAGTACATGTATTGTACCAGAATTATAGACACTGTGCTTGTGCAGTAATGTTATGCGTGCACAGTGTTTTTTTGGCTGGTTTTTCACTATAACCATAATAATAAAAAGAGATCACTACATTATAGTTTGTTGGCAGCCTGATGGTTAATATCATTGCTATGTGTATGGTACTGTCAACCAATAGGAGATACAATCAGTGCATTGTATTTATTAGCAGCCTGGGTAGAATTACTGTTTTTTCTATCACTGGCATTGAAGAGATAAACTCACTGCATTATATTTACTCCTAGCAACCAGGGGTTAAAATAACTTCTTTGTTCATCACTGTAGGCTAAGGAGAAAACATACGGCACTGTGTAAATTGCCAGGGGGTAACATCACTTTTTTTTTTTTGTTACCAGTAGCCAATGGGATAACATCACTATCATAATAATATACATAGTGGGATCTAGAATTTTGCATAGATAACATTTTGGAGTAGAGCTATTATGTAACCCCACCTGTCATGATTCCCTAATTACCTCCTGTTTGCCCAGTACGTTTGTGGAAGAGAGCTAGCAATCCTAACTGCAATAAGGAATTCAGTTGAGGCAGAGATACATCATAAAGGGACAGTCTAGTCAAAATTAAAGGGACAGTCTATTCCAAAACAAACCTTCATGGTTCAGATAGGGCATGTAATTTTAAACAATTTTCCAATTTACTTCTATCACCAATTTTGCTTTGTTCTCTTGGTATTCTAAGTTGAAAGCTAAATCTAGGAGGTTCATATGCTAATTACTAAGCCCTTGAAGGCCGCCTCTTAGCTCAGGGCATTTTGACAGTTTTTCACCACTAGAAGGGTGTTAGTTCATGTGTTTCATATAGATAACACTGTGCTCACTGATTGGCTAAAATGCAAGTCTGTCAAAAGAATTGAAATAATGGTCAGTTTGCAGAGGCTTAGATACAAGATAATCACAGAGGTAAAAAGTATATTAATATAACTGTTTTGGTTATGCAAAACTGGGGAATGGGTAATAAAGGAATTATCTATCTTTTAAAACAATAAATATTCTGGTGTACACTGTCCCTTTAAACGTTCATGATTCAAATAGGGATTGCAATTTTAAACAACTTTCCAATATATTTTATCATCAAATTTGCTTTGTTCTCTAGGTATTCTTTGTTGAAAGCTAAACTTAGGTAGGCTCATATGCTAATTTCTAAGCCCTTGAATGACACCTCTTATTTTAGTGCATTTTGACAATTTTTCACAGCTAGTCAGCGCTAGTTCGTGTGTGCCACTACTATATAGATAACACTGCGCTCACTCCCACAGAGTTATTTATGAGTCAGCAGTGATTGACTAAGATACAAGTCTGTAAAAAGAACTGAGATAAGGGGACAGTCTGCAGAGGCTTAAATACAAGTTGATCACAGAGGTAAAAAGTATATTAATATAACCGTGTTGGTTATGCAAAACTTGGAAATGGGTTACAGAGGGATTATCTATCTTTTTAAAAAATACAAATTTTGGTGTTGACTGTCCCTTTAAGTTCAAATGATCTTCATAAAAACTTAAATGATGGGTCTAATTTCTTACCTTATGCATGTGATTGTCTTAGAAATGGTATGAATTGTTCATATGCATTTTTTATAAAGGTGACAGTGTCTCACCCACTCCATAGAAAGACACTTTAAACTGAGTACTAATTCAGAGACGAGTTTGTAGAGAGAGACCTTGTCTTCCTCTGCTTAAAGGGATATTAAAAAATGTTATATATAATGATGTATTCAAAGCAAAGATTAGTATGAGATAGTGATATTTATGAGGAGCTGAATCAGGAGATGGAGAGAATTTTTTTAGAGCCACTATTGATTGGTATTTTTTTCAGTCTTGGGGGCCGATTTATGAAAGTGCGAGCGGACATGATATGATGTAGCGTATTATGTCCGCCACACATTGATAAATGCCGACAGCATACACTGTCGGCATTTATCATTGCACAAGCAGTTCTTGTGAAAAACCCAATTTTTTTCTTTCGTGATTCAGATAGAGCATGCAATTTTAAGCAACTTTCTAATTTACTCCTAATATCAATTTTTCTTTGTTCTCTTGCTATCTTTATTTGAAAGAGAAGGCATCTAAGCTGAGGAACCAGCCAATTTTTTGTTCACTTGTTGATTGGTGCTGTCCAATCAGCAAGGACAACACAGGTTGTTCACCAAAAATGGGCCGGCATCTAAACTTACATTCTTGCTTTTCAAATAAAGATACCAAGAGAATGGAGAAAATTTGATAACAGGAGTAAATGAAAAAGTTGCTTAAAATTGTATGCTCTATCTGAATCACGAAAGAAAAAATTTGAGTTCAGTTTCCCTTTAACTGTTTCATGAAAATAAAAAGTGTCACAAAATACATCAAAAACACATTACAGTTACACTCATAATAACACCATCTAATAAAAATTATTTAAAAAAAATATTGCACAAAAAAGTTATAAAAGTATATACACATATATATAATCATATACATATATATTTATAAATGTTGCCATCGCTGTGCTACTTACCCTTTTGCTACGCAAGGTTCTGATACCATCTCTGCTGGCTTCAGAACAAGGCTTCCATTGGACCCTATAAAATTGCGCTCTTGTGAGTGCAATGCTTCCTAGCAATGCGAAAGCGAGGTCGTGTTTGCATTGCACCAAACTTGTAATACCAGCGCACATTAGCATGCACTGGTATTACAAAGTGGAGAGCAAATATTGCTTTCTAAAAAGCAATATTTAGTGCTCCACTTGTAATCTGTCCCTTGATTGGCTAACACTGGAAAATGTCAGAAAATAAAAATAGGCCGCTGTTCACTGCTTTAGTTAGTGCAAGAGCAACCTACATGTAATTCAACAGCACGATCAGGCTGTGATAAGACAGTGAACCTGTGACGCACTGTTTGAAAAAGCAGCCACGCTGAAGAAGACGGCTTCACAGTAGCGGTAACTAAGTATACTTTGGGTAAGCATATTATGCGTTTAACATTTAAAAATAAATCATATAGCTATCATCATGATAGTGCAGAATAATGTAACATTTTCCCCAACATTTACCGTCCCTTTAAAAATACAAAAGTTTTTTTTTTTTTTTTTTTTTTTTTGTTTTGTGTTTTTGCTAATAATCCCTTCACTTTTGTGGTATACTGACAAATGAAAAAAATTTAAAAAAATTGTATACTCTGTTTTGGGGTTTGTTTTGAACTATATTATAACTGGGGTCTTTAAACAAAAAAATGTTATGCAAAAAGGTGTCTCAGGTGAAAAATGTTTAAGAAGCTCATTGTTACGTGTTCTCAAATGCTACATTTCAGCATAATAATAATAATAAAAAAAAAAATATTATTATTATTAATATTAATAATAATAATAATAGTATTATTTCATGTAGTTAGATTAAATGGAACTTTACCTACACAAATTGGAAAAAAAAGGAAGAGATTCTATGCTGTAATATATTTAATAAAAAAAAATTCATAATAAAAACATTGAAGTCTATATCCCTTTCATGATTCCAATCTGGTTTGTGGACTTGTGCATAAAAGTACTTTTATAGCTCATTTTCAAGCTAACCATATTTTCATTATTAAACCTTCAGTTACTATTCAGAAAACAGAAGTGCACAGTTTATCTTTAGAGAATAGAATGATCCTCTTTGCATTTCCCTGAGAAGGATTTTCTTCAATACCAAATGTCAGATGACCCCTTCTGGTTTTATAAGGAACACATTTTTTACTGCTAAAGAAAATACATAGCTAAAATGGTAAGAAATTAGAAAGATAGATGATTGATAGATAGATAGATAGATAGATAGATAGATAGATAGATAGATAGATTATTGATATATTATAGATAGATGATAGATAGATAGATAGATAGATAGATAGATAGATAGATAGATAGATAGATAGATAGATAGAAAACAGTATAAAAAAATAATTTTTAGAGAGATATGCCAATTCAATACACAGACAGGAAGTTAGGGTGTATGGAACTCTGAATGCAGGAACAGATACACAGAACAAATTAAAGTCTTTTTGAAAGCTTTACTGGTTGAAAAGTAAAAGATCACAGAAAATCACTAAAGTCTTTTAGCAGTAACAAAGTCCAATAGACTCTGGTGTTTAAATTGAGCAGCAAAAGGTACAGGCACAGCTGGTTTAACTAAGGCTGTCACTGGTATGGTAGACACAGGTTTCTCAGCAGGCACATTATACCCAGCAGGATACCAGATAAGTACAGCAGGTACAGCTTCAGGAAAAAAGTGAGCGTACACCAGTAGCAGGTTATTCTGCTTGACTTATAGGAGCAAGGTGAGCATACACAGGTATCAGGTAAGTATGCTTTAGTTTTCAGGAGCAAGGTGAGCATACACAGGTATCAGGTAAGTATGCTTTAGTTTTCAGGTGCAAGGTGAGCATACACATGTATCAGGTAAGTATGCTTTAGTTTTCAGGAGCAAGGTGAGCATACACAGGTATCAGGTAAGTATGCTTTAGTTTTCAGGAGCAAGGTGAGCATACACAGGTATCAGGTAAGTATGCTTTAGTTTTCAGGAGCAAGGTGAGCATACACAGGTATCAGGTAAGTATGCTTTAGTTTTTAGGAGCAAGGTGAGCATACACATGTATCAGGTAAGTATGCTTTAGTTTTCAGGAGCAAGGTGAGGATACACAGGTATCAGGTAAGTATGCTTTAGTTTTCAGGAACAAGGTGAGCATACACATGTATCAGATAAGTATGCTTTAGTTTTCAGGAGCAAGGTGAGCATACACAGGTATCAGGTAAGTATGCTTTAGTTTTCAGGAGCAAGGTGAGCATACACAGGTATCAGGTAAGTATGCTTTAGTTTTCAGGAGCAAGGTGAGCATACACAGGTATCAGGTAAGTATGCTTTAGTTTTCAGGAGCAAGGTGAGCATACACAGGTATCAGGTAAGTATACTTTAGTTTTCAGGAGTAAGGTGAGCATACACATGTATCAGGTAAGTATGCTTTAGTTTTCAGGAGCAATATGAGCATACACAGGTATCAGGTAAGTTTGCTTTAGTTTTCAGGAGCAAGGTGAGCATACACAGGTATCAGGTAAGTATGCTTTAGTTCTCAGGAGCAAGGTGAGCATACACATGTATCAGGTAAGTATGCTTTAGTTTTCAGGAGCAAGGTGAGCATACACAGGTATCAGGTAAGTATGCTTTAGTTTTCAGGAGCAAGGTGAGCATACACAGGTATCAGGTAAGTATACTTTAGTTTTCAGGAGCAAGGTGAGCATACACAGGTATCAGGTAAGTATATTTTAGTTTTCAGGAGCAAGGTGAGCTTACACATGTATCAGGTAAGTATGCTTTAGTTTTCAGGAGCAAGGTGAGCATACACAGGTATCAGGTAAGTATGCTTTAGTTTTCAGGAGCAAGGTGAGCATACACAGGTATCAGGTAAGTATACTTTAGTTTTCAGGAGCAAGGTGAGCATACACAGGTATCAGGTAAGTATGCTTTAGTTTTCAGGAGTAAGGTGAGCATACACAGGTATCAGGTAAGTATGCTTTAGTTTTCAGGAGCAAGGTGAGCATACACAGGTATCAGGTAAGTATGCTTTAGTTTTCAGGAGCAAGGTGAGCATACACATGTATCAGGTAAGTATGCTTTAGTTTTCAGGAGCAAGGTGAGCATACACATGTATCAGGTAAGTATGCTTTAGTTTTCAGGAGCAAGGTGAGCATACACAGGTATCAGGTAAGTATGCTTTAGTTTTCAGGAGCAAGGTGAGCATACACAGGTATCAGGTAAGTATGCTTTAGTTTTCAGGAGTAAGGTGAGCTTACACATGTATCAGGTAAGTATGCTTTAGTTTTCAGGAGCAAGGTGAGCATACACAGGTATCAGGTAAGTATGCTTTAGTTTTCAGGAGTAAGGTGAGCACACACATGTATCAGGTAAGTATGCTTTAGTTTTCAGGAGCAAGGTGAGCATACACAGGTATCAGGTAAGTATGCTTTAGTTTTCAGGAGTAAGGTAAGCATACACATGTATCAGGTAAGTATGCTTTAGTTTTCAGGAGCAAGGTGAGCATACACATGTATCAGGTAAGTATGCTTTAGTTTTCAGGAGCAAGGTGAGCATACACAGGTATCAGGTAAGTATGCTTTAGTTTTCAGGAGCAAGGTGAGCATACACAGGTATCAGGTAAGTATACTTTAGTTTTCAGGAGCAAGGTGAGCATACACATGTATCAGGTAAGTATGCTTTAGTTTTCAGGAGCAAGGTGAGCATACACATGTATCAGGTAAGAATACTTTAGTTTTCAGGAGCAAGGTGAGCATACACAGGTATCAGGTAAGTATGCTTTAGTTTTCAGGAGCAAGGTGAGCATACACAGGTATCAGGTAAGTATGCTTTAGTTTTCAGGAGTAAGGTGAGCACACACATGTATCAGGTAAGTATGCTTTAGTTTTCAGGAGCAAGGTGAGCATACACAGGTATCAGGTAAGTATGCTTTAGTTTTCAGGAGTAAGGTGAGCATACACATGTATCAGGTAAGTATGCTTTAGTTTTCAGGAGCAAGGTGAGCATACACAGGTATCAGGTAAGTATGCTTTAGTTTTCAGGAGTAAGGTGAGCATACACATGTATCAGGTAAGTATGCTTTAGTTTTCAGGAGTAAGTTGAGCACACACATGTATCAGGTAAGTATGCTTTAGTTTTCAGGAGCAAGGTGAGCATACACAGGTATCAGGTAAGTATGCTTTGATCTCAGGAGTAAGTTGAGCATACGCAGGTATCTGGTAAGTATACTTTAGTTTTCTGGAGCAAGGTGAGCATACACAGGTATCAGGTTTGTATGCTTTGGTGTCAAGAGCATGGTGAGCATACACAGGTATCTGGTAAGTATACTTTAGTTTTCTGGAGCAAGGTGAGCATACTCAGGAACCAGGTAAGTATACTCTGGTCTCAGGAGCAAGGTGAGCAAGGTAAGAGGGCAATAACTCAGCCCAGAGTTATGGTCTTGGTGAGTTTTTATAAGAACTCCTGTACCTGAGTCTTCCAGGTGGGAATTCCTAAAATTGTGCGTGCCTAGAGAGCTGCATCCGCAGCTGAAGACAAGCTGACGTATCGGTGTCCCACGTGGAGAGCGGTACTCCCAGCGTTCACCAAGACCGGGTTCCTCGACCCAGTAAGGTTAAGTACACTTACAGATAGATAGATAGATAGATAGATAGATAGATAGATAGATAGATAGATAGAAGACTCAAATAATTATAATTACAGAGATATAAACAAATACAATACACAGACAGATAGAGAGATAGATGTTAGATGTAGATAGAAGGCTACAAAGCATAGCACCTATCATATAATTTTATTATCTAAAGAGCTTTGGGGATGGATTAGAGGGAGACAATTTTGTAAAAACTGTAAAACAATTTTAATTACAAAGAGAGAAAAATACAGTAGACAAAATAGATAGATAGACATTTAGACAGAGATAGATAGATAGATAGATAGATAGATAGATAGATAGATATATGATAGCTAGATAGATAAATAGATGATAGATATATATTGATAGATGATAGATAGATAGATTATAGATAGATAAATAGATGATTGATGATAGATAGATAGATAGATAGATAGATGATTGATGATAGATAGATGATTGATGATAGATAGATAGATAGATAGATAGATGATAGATAGATAGATAAAGAGATAGATGATAGATAGAATTACAGACAGAAAGACATTTAGACAGATAGATGTGAAAAACATAATTGAAATAATAAATAAAGAAAAAATTCATAGCTTATTAAGATGTTTACATTATTCACATAATTACTATGTAGACTTCTGTTTAATTATTGCAGATAATTACTTTATTCTTATTACTGTTATTTATAGGGTGTTCTAATATACTATAAACCAAAAACCCATGGGGAGAAAAGTGCTATATAAATAATATAATTAATACAATTACAATCTAAAAAGTAATTGTATGGTGCGGTAATGAGATATTAAGTATTTCCCGTATAACAATAAATACATTGCTTTAATTTCCTGTACATTTTTAAGGAGATACTATGGTTTCATAAAGGGACAGAAAACTGAATTCCCTGGTCTAAACAAAAACACATATATAAAACCAACAATTTTTTAAATCCTGAGGAGGAGGAGGAGAAAAGTGAGATTAAAATCCTCCACTTAGCACAAAACGTAGAGAAAATAACCTTAGCATTCTATTGGGAACCAGTATGCATTCCATTGCTGATTGTGGGGTGCATATGTTCCCCATATTTACCATTGCACAAGCGAATGATAGATAGATAAATAGATAGATAGATACCGCCCCTACCAATGTGCAACTAATTGCTTGAGAGAAGGGCTTATCAATTAGCCCGGTCGAGAGGGTTTATGATGCAGGCTCAAATTAATTCCCACAGTATATCTATATCTGTATATATTCATATAGATATATTGGTATAGATATATATTTTACACACAAAAAATCAGTTATCTATAGAAATATCTGTTTAAAGATAAAAAGACCATTTTCTTCTGTTTGAGGAACATAGAAATATAAAGTATTTCTAACCCATCTTGGGCTTTAGCACAGTTACTCTAGCGCAGTTATCGCGCAAATAATAACTAATAGGCATTTCTTCAGAGCGCTGCATAGAAGTCTATGGGGAAAAAGAATTAGCGTGGTTGCGATATATGAAGTTAGTACACCTCAGTCTTTTGCTCATGTGCTTCCTTTTTACTTTCAACTTGTGCTTATGTGGCCATGCTAATTTATTGTTTTGTTGTTTTTGCGAGCGCTGTTACTGCGTCACTTGTAATTTAGTCCATTGCTAGAAAAATGTGCAAGTGTTTGCATTCCTGGTCTCTGCTGTGGCACCGCTGAAATCTTTTAAATGTTTTTTTAAACTATATAATAAGCTATAAGAATGTAACCTGTATGAATGCCACATTTTGTTAGCGACCCTGCAGTGAAGCAGTTAATTAGGGAACCACACCGTGCAGTTAGCAAACACTATACAATGCAGACCACAAGGTATGGTTCCCTGGTTAACAGCTTCACTTCTGGGATAGAGGGGAGAAAAGAAGGAGGCGCCACAATAGTGTGAAATCGTAGATGAATATGACCCCCACACAACGATACAAGATCACTTACTAGATTCAAAGCACTTGAGAAGTGCCACAAGCGCAGGCTGAACTATTCACAAGCTGTCCAGCGAGCTTATCCTCACGATCAACTCCGATCCAGTAGCCAAAGTAAAGATTTCATGAAACCCCACAGGTACTTGGGATTGCAAAAATGCCCAATGATGGTACAAGTATCCTCCTCAGGGCAAATGCACAGCTAATATTATTGTGTCAAAAGCTGATAGCTGATAACAAGTTAAAAGTAAAATAGCTTTTCAAAGCAAAGATAAAAACAAGCGTGATGACAGATAGGTTAAAATATAACATATAAGTTTATTAAAACCTAATACACTACGCGTTTCCCGGTCACAACAACCGTTTCATCAGGTGTATAGAACTAACAATCACTTCTGGGATGCTCACAAGAGAGAACACTGGACGTGGGCATTCTAGAATGTTACCTGGATGTAGTAATATTGGCAGCGTTTCAGTAAGGTTGAAATAAGTTATAATTGTCCTTTCCCTTCACAAAATACCTGCAAACAGCCGTGACTATAATGCACATATTAAACAAGATATAATGTTTCTTGCCAACTTTATCAATATATCATAAATATATGCATCAATAAAGCACATGGTTGCTGGTTATCCTGAATTCGACAGGACAGGCCAGTATTGATCAGGAAAGTCCATAAATTCTGTTATCTATCTAGTAAAATAAACATATTAAAACAGGATACTTAAATATGTATGTTTTTTCATTCCTCAAGTAGCAGATACAGTTATAAAGGGCTTCACTCAATTACAAATATGAAAGCAGCATTTTAAAGTGGGATATAAACTCTGCTCAGTGAGGCGGATTTATGAAAGGTCTTGATCTGATCCGACAGTGGGGATCAGGTCCGCAAGACCTCGCTGAATGCGGAGAGCAATACGCTCTCCGTATTCAGCATTGCACCAGCAGCTCACAAGAGCTGCTGGTGCTACGCCGCCCCCTGCTGACTCGCGGCCAATTGGCTGCCAGCAGAGAGGTGTCAATCAACCCGTTAGTATTCGATTGGGTTGAATTGCGGCGATTCCTGTCCACCTCATCAGAGCAGACGGACAGGGTTATGGAGCAGCCAGAAGCTCGGCCCTTCAAGCTCCATACGCAGTGGCGTCACTAGGGGGGTGCGGGCCGCACCTGGGTGACACCCTCCAGGGGGTGACACCAAAAAAAAAATTTTTAATTTTTTTTTAATTTTATTGAAATTCAAAGAAATACAATGTTGAGATGCATAGATTATTTTATTAGAGGCTGGCATTTGTGAACATTAGTGGGACTGGGGAAGTTGTAGACACACACTTCTTTTGCCCCTTGAGCCAGTGCTGCAATTTCAACAAATAGTTTTCCCGGCTGCTTTTGCTTGTTTGTACTTTGCTCCTCCCCTGCCCAATTTCACTCTGAATGTTGTGGGTGTGCCGTGGGGCTTGCAAAGTTGCGCTGCTAGCCTAAACCTGCCTGCCTATCTGTGCTCACTGCTCAGTGACATGCTCAGTGACATGCGGCCCAGGGCTGTGCACTGACAGACTTGGAACAGAGTCAGAGAGCAGAATTTTCATAGTTTGCGCGCCTAAACCTTTTCTTCAGTGATTTATTTTAGAGTGCTCTGTTTATCTTTCATTTGATGTTCTGCTGAGCCAGGGAGCAGCTCTAGGCATGAGCTTCATAATTAATGCAGTGCAGTTTACATATTTTGTATGTGTGTGTCTGAGTTTTTGTGTGTGTGTCTCTCAGTGTTTTTGTGTGTGTCAGAGTGTGTTTCCAAGTGCTTGTGTGTGCATCTGAGTATGTTTTTAAGTGTGTCTGAGTGTTTGTATGTGTTTTTGTGTGTGTCTGCTTTCGGGGGGGGGGGTGACACCATGACTTACCACACCGGGTGACACCAACCCTAGTGACGCCACTGTCCATACGGAGCTTGATAAATGGGCCTCTATGTGTTACTGACAGATACAATTGTTGCTCTGTTTGTTAATTGAAGAAATATGGTGTTCATATTACTGAAATATGGTGTTCATATTACTGCCTACATTGCGCTACTGACAACCACGGGGTAAAATCACTGCTTAGTGAGTGTAATTAGCAGATTGATGTTTAGTAGACACTGCATACAGTAACTAGGGCAGGATCTCGATTGGAGCTTAAAGTGATGGTAAATCCAGGCATTTAACAAACGCTAGGATTTACCATCACTAAAAATCAAGTGGAGTTTAAAGGGACACTGAACCCAAATTTTATCTTTTATAATTCAGATAGAGCATGCAATTTTAAGCAACTTTCTAATTTCCTCCTATTATCAATTTTTCTTCGTTCTCTTACTATCATTATTTGAAAAAGAAGGCATCTAAGCTTTTTTTTTGGTTTCAGTACTCTGGACAGCACTTTTTTATTGGTGGATGAATTTATCCACCAATCATCAAGGACAACCCAGGTTGTTCACCAAAAATGGGCCGGCATCTAAACTTACATTCTTGCATTTCAAATAAAGATACCAAGAGAATGAAGAAAATTTGATAATAGGAGTAAATTAGAAAGTTGCTTAAAATGTCATGCTCAATCTGAATCACGAAAGAACATTTTTGGGTACAGTGTCCCTTTAAGTGATGAGATGAGTAATGAGATATGCTAAACTCAGCGGCTCTGGCCACCCACGGCACACCGCTCTTCTACCAATGAGGTGCTGCTTGCACCTCTAATCCAATAGCCATGCGTGCATACAGAACACTGTCAGTTGACACACATGGCTATTGGTTCACTGGTGCAAACGTCCCCTTATTGAAGGAGACCAATGTGCCGTGAGCGGCCGGAGCCGCTGAGCTTAGCGCTGTGCAGCAGCACAGAAAGGGTGAGTTTAAAAAAGATTTTTGTGGAGAGGCCACTGTGTGGTCACTTCTACTGCCTAACCTCCCACTTAATCACTGGTCAACCTGTATTTTTATGGAATATAGTGGCAACACTATTTAAGCAAGCTGTCTGAATAAAAATTGGTGGGTAGATTTAGCCACCAATCAGCAAGCTCAACCCAGGTGCTGAACCAAAAATGGGCCGGCTCTTTAGCTTAGATTCCTGCTTTTTCAAATAAAGATAGCAAGAGAATGAAGAAAAATTGATTATAGGAGTAAATTAGAAAGTTGCTTAAAATTGCCTGCGCTATCTGAATCATTAAAGAAAAAAATTGGGTTTAGTGTCCCTTTAAAGGGACAGGAAACCCCAAAATTTTCTTTCATGATTTGGACAGAAAATAAAATTTTAAAAGACTTTCCAATTTATTTCTATGATCAAATTTGCTTCATTATCTTGCTATCCTTTGCTGAAGGAACAGTATTGCATTACTGTCAGCTAGCTAAACACATCTAGTAAGCCAGTCTCAGGAGACAAATGTGTGCAGGCACCAATCAGCAGCTAGCTCCCACTAGTGTAGGATATGTGCGTATTCTTTTTCAACAAGGGATACCAAGAGAATGAAGCACAGACGTGAATAGACGTGACTTTAAAAGTGTCTTAAAATGACATGCTATATCCAAATCATGGAAGTTTAATTTTGACTTTCGCTATCCCATTAAGTTTGTGTATTTGGAAGATATATATTATAGTCAGAGATTGAGAGTTTTGCGCAATACTAGAAAAATTACAAGTTGGTAAGTTTTATATTTCGTCATTTTATAACGTGGCATTTTAGCGAAGACAGTTTAGTTAAACTCAACAAATCTCATCAAATTCTGTCTTACATAGCCTTGCCACATTGTAACACTGTGGAGATTTTAGGCATGCTTAGAGATCTCTCTGGCGCTGAAGTGTTAAAACAATTGCTTGATGGATTTTCCTTCATGCATAGAAAAAAAAAAAAATGTCAGTATGAAAGTTTAAAATAACTTTAATTATAATGGCCTTTTTAATAGTTCAAAAAAAAATTGTTGTATTTATGAGCACTCATGGGGGAGCGAAAAAGCTAAGTGATAAAGTACACCTTTAGTATAATGACAGTAATTCAGGATTTAATAGTGAAATCCATTATATCCCTTTTCAAACTCTGAATCAGTCATAATTGAAATCGCAATTATTACTGTGCTGCTATAATAAAATAGACACCATATTTTTGTATTTACCCAAGTGATAAGGGACTTTTTAACATAAGTGAGGCTGACAATGAAGCAGAAAGTGATTTGGTCACTACAGCACATTTATTTTAATGTCTTGCAAATTATACCAACATGAGAATTGTTTAATGTTTCCTGCGCACTTAGATGTCAGTGCTTATGGATATTTTTACAATGCCAACCAGCACAGTAACAATGTAGTAATTAATATTTTTTTAAAACCTTACACTTAAGAATAACTGAATAGAATAAAACAGAAAGGATAAGTACTTTGGGGTATAAATGTGTAACTGGCCTGAATCTGCTATTAACCTGCTCAGTGCTATCAATTCACTGGTAAACTGGTGTGCCTCTACCAATGAGGATGAAAAAGGGGGCTCTTTAATTCAGGGTTAGATTACAAGTGGTGTGCTAACTCTAGCATGCGAGCAAAAAGTGGTTTATCGCGGCTCTTTGCACTCGTCAGAAGTAGCTTGCGTATTACATGTCAAAAGTAAAATTGTTCCCTTGAGCGCAATTGAATTTAACGTGCCACGGGATAGTTTGATTTTACAGCTTTGGTTAAATATTACACTGCACAAAAAAAGTTGCACAAAACATATTAAAATTTGATTTAAAATTACAGTTGCACTCGTAACAACACTGTTTAATATAAATTATTTTTAAAAAATTGCACATTTTTGTAAATATTTTATTATATATTTTCATGTGACAACACTGAAGAAATAACAGTTTGCTACAATGTAACGTAGTGAGTGTACAACAGTGTATATTTGCTGTCCCCTCAAAATAACTCAATGCACAGCGATTAATGTCTAAACCGTTGGCAACAAATATGAGTACACCCCTAAGTGGAAATGTTCAAATTGGGCCCAAAGTGTCAATATTTTGTGTGGCCACCATTATTTTCCAGCACTGCCTTAACCCTCTTGGGCATGGAGTTAACCAGAGCTTCACAGGTTGCCACTGGAGTCCTCTTCCACTAATCCACGATGACATCACGGAGTTGGTGGATGTTAGAGACCTTGCGCTCAATAAGGTTTAGGTCTGGAGACATGCCTGGCCAGTCCATCACCTTTACCCTCAGCTTCTTTAGCAAGGCAGTGGTCGTCTTGGAGGTGTGTTTTGTGTTGTTATCATGTTGGAATACTGCCCTGCGGCCCAGTCTCTAAAGGGAGGAGGTCACAGTACATGTCGGCATTCATGGTTCCCTTAATGAACTGTAGCTCCCCAGTGCTGGCAGCACTCATGCAGGCCCAGACCATGACACTCCCATCACCATGCTTGACTGTAGGCAAGACACACTTGTTTTTGTACTCCTCACCTGGTTGCCGCCGCACATGCTTGACACCATCTAAACCAAATAAATTTATCGGACCCCAGGACATGGTACCAGTAATCCATGTCCTTAGTCCGCTTGTCTTCAGCAAACTGTTACACACTTTCTTGTGCATCATCTTAAGAAGAGGTTTCTTTCTGGGGCAACAGCCATGCAGACCAATTTCATGCAGTGTGCGGCATATGGACTGAGCACTGACAGGCTGACCCCCAACCACGTCAACCTTTGCAGCAATGCTGGCAGCACTCATACGTCTATTTCCCAAAGACAACCTCTGGATATGACACTGAGCATGTGCACTCAACTTCTTTGGTTGACCATGGCAAGGCCTGTTCTGAGTGGAACCTGTCCTGTGAAACCGCTGTATGCTCTTGCCCACTGTGCTGCAGCTCAGTTTCAGGGTCTTGGCAATCTTCATATAGCCTAGGCCATCTTTATGAAGAGCAACAATATATTTTTTTCAGATCCTCAGAGTTCTAAGCCATGAGGTGCCATGTTGAACTTCCAGGCACTAGTATGAGAGAGTGTGAGAGTGATAACACCACATTTAACACACCTGCTCCCCATTCACACCTGAGACCTTGTAACACTAACGACACTAAAGCCCATCGGGTAAAACACGTAGACCAGGACTTGCTGCCACTCAGTACTGACCGACAACTTTAAGCCGCTTGTTTTTGGCTCCCTTTTGGAACTTTTATTATATTTTCAAGGATATATGAATAAAAATGATATGGGAATATCCTTTACTCATAATTATAGTAGAGAACTCATTACATTTCTAGATCTAGACATTGAAGTAGTTGTGTACAACCACTTAAAAACAAAAACTCACTTTAAGGAGGTAGATGCTAATAATCTAATACATTATAATAGCTACCACTCGAAAAAATGGAAAGATAATGTCCCTAAAGGACAATATCTTAGAATAAAGAGAAACTGCTCCAAAACAATAGATTATCAAGAGCAAATCAAAATTTTAGAACAAAAATTCATAGAACGGGAATATGACCCATTAATAATTCAACAAGCTAAACAGGATGTTGAAAAAAGGGAAAGGGGTAGTTTTTTTACTTACAGATCAAAAGAAAAAAATCAACAAAAAGATCTTTCTATAATTAATGTGCCATTTATTACCAATTTCAATCGGGATAGTAGATTTATAACAAAAATTCTAAAAAGACATTGGCATCTTGTCCAAACAGACCCTATTATAGGCGAAAAAGTAACTGAATACCCAAAAATAATATATAGAAAAGCAAAAAAAGCAAAAAAATCTGCTAGCTCCCAGTGAACTAAAAAATCTTAAAAATAAAATTTATGAAGTAAATATAAAAGGAAAACAGCTAAATGTTTGTTTTCCCTGTTTTGGTTGTAAGGCTTGCAAGTATAGCAGCAAAATAAAAAATGTAAAATCTGAAACAAACTTTATATTTAATATTAAGGATACGATTAGATGCCAAGACAACGGTATAATTTATTGAATCCAATGTTCATGTAAAAAAATCTACATAGGTGAAACGACCAGAACATTACATGAAAGAATTAGAGAACATTTATCCTGTATCAATAGGGGTAATTTAGACCCATATATTTACAGCCATTTCAGAGAAGTACTTAACAATAATCTTAAAGACTTCCGATACTGGGGTATTAAAAAATAAAACTGGACTGGAGAGGAGGAGACTGGGAAAAGAAAATACTAAGAGCAGAGGCAGAAATTATTTACTCATTAGATACCCTCCAAACAGGAGGTCTGAATTCAGAAATTGATATCTCCCCCTTTTTATAAAATATATCTGTTCTATACATATTATTATTACACAATGCACATTAAGTAATTTTCATAATAAATTATCTCTTTGATGTATTATTTCCTTCAGATTTAGTCCCTAACCCTATATTAATTTTAAAGGGCAAATGAAGAACTAAGAGTTGTGTATAAAAGATTCTTCTCTAGTTCTGAAATAATACCTTTTTAATTTACACATTACATTGCAAATTTCTTTTCAAATGTTACTAGATTAGTATTTTTTAAGTCAGAGAGATCGATAAAAACATAAGATTTTTTCAAATGATATTAAAAAGTTTTACTTGTTATGTGAATGTTTTATTTTATTTCTGTTAAAGGGACAGTTTACTCAAAAATGTTCTCCCCTTTAATTTGTTCCCAATGATCCACTTTACCTGCTAGAGTGTATTAAATTGTTTACAAGTAGCTCCTTTACCCTTATATTGGCATTTGAAATTGTTAATTTAGCATGTGGTATCCCCACCTATTCTGAAAGTTTGTGGCCGCGCGTACCAGCTATAGATAAGCTTTGTAAACACAGCCAGCAGAAGAAATTACACTCCCAGTGTGATAAAGCAGAGATAAGGTAATAAAATGTTGATTTTCCATTGTTCTCTCAAAGTACTGGTGATTGTTTTAAGGACAGATATAAGATAAAGAAGCAGGTATATGTGCACAATGTGATACAGTAATAAGATCTGATTATACCTACAAGCTCAACCCATTTTATTAGGTTGTGGCTTCAAAACACAAAATCAGAGCTTTAATATACACAAATAAGCCTTAAAAAGCTAATTTTCATACATTTTTTACTCTGCAGTTGGTAAAAAAGCAATTGTAAACACATTAAGGGAAAAACTATTTTACAGTACACTGTCCCTTTAAGTAACATATATCATACTATATTTGTAATTAAGTAATGTTTTGATATATTCACAAATAATTCCACCTCTCCAGAAAATTCACACAGGTGCAATCTCAACCAATTGACAAAAAGGAAGCTCTTTAAAATTCTGCAAGTGAGCAGTAAAAGTATTTCTTGATAAAGCCCATCGAGTGAAACGCGTAGACCAGGACTTGCTGCCATTCAGTACTGACCGACAACTTTAAGCCACTTATTTTTGGCTCCCTTTTGGAACTTTTATTATATTTTCAAGGATACCGAGTGGGGATTCTCTATTTGTGCTATATACACCTTTTGTCCTAAAGGCGCCTAGGATACTGGAAGAAAAAAAGAAATAGCACAATCTACTATTGAAGCTACCTATAACAACTGGATCAGAATGTGACCTCCGACCTCTAATACACAGAGGGGAGTCAGGTGACGAACAACCACCACCGGAGCCTTGTAAACCAACTGCCCGATAAGAAGGAACAGAAGTAAACAGCTAACAGAAGTTCCCACAGAAGTATTCTTATTTAAGGTATCAGCACAAGATTTATACTCTCCCTCTGGAGGCGGCCAGGATTGCTGCCGAGGGGAACATCTTAAAGGTACTCTTATCATTATCCCTCTGGATGCGGTATACCCGCCGAGAGGATTGTGTACTTTCTTATTCTCTATAAGGGGATTGCAGATTAAACCTAATATTTCACGTGCATAAAGGCACATCATTCTTTGTATTATCCCTCTGGACGCGGTAAACCCACCGAGGGGATTGTGAACATTCCTGTTCTCTGAAATAAGGGAACTGTTGATCAACAGAGGTTGATAATTATTTGTTTTTATACATGTACATTACATACATTTGAATAATCTAAACTGACACTACCTAAATAGGTTCTTTGGTGTCATATTTAAATAGTGCTTCTGTTTATCTGGTGGAATTTTATTGCATTGCAGCATTTTAATTATAAAGTTTCTATATTTGTTTGTAGCACTGTGGAAATAATTTGGTGGATACTCACTGCACTGCAAACGTTCCAACTATAAAGTTACTATATTTGTTTGCAACATTATGCAAATAAGCTGCAAAGAATTTTCACATTTGCTGAATTGTCCATTGTGATCCTATTTTAGATCGGGAGACGTCCCTATTTTTATTAAGAATTTTAAAGTTGTACTGTATAAATTTCATATATTTCATAAAGACATTAAACTGGGTAAAATACCTCTTTTTAATATATTTCAGTATATCCTTGCTTCTTTTAGCGTTGCTAATTCTTTTCTTTTCTGCACATTATTTAGTTTAGTTTGAGGGTTAATCTACATTAGCAGCAGGATACCCACATAGTTCTTAAGCGCTCCTATCACCCACTACTCCTGTTCTGAGTGGAACCTGTCCTGTGAAACGACTGTATGGTCTTGTCCACGGTGCTGCAGCTCAGTTTCAGGGTCTTGGCAATCTTCATATAGCCTAGGCCATCTTTATGAAGAGCAACAATATTTTTTTTCAGATCCTCAGAGAGTTCTTTGCCATGAGGTGCCATGTTGAACTTCCAGGCACTAGTATGAGACAGTGTGAGAGCGATAACACCAAATTTAACACACCTGCTCCCTATTCACACCTGAGATTTTGTAACACTAACGAGTCACATGACACCAGAATGGTAAAATGACTAATTGGGCTCAATTTGGACATTTCCACTTAGTGGTGTACTCACTTTTGTTGCCAACAGTTTATACATTAATGGCTGTGTGTTGAGTTATTTTGATGGGACAGCAAATTTACACTTTTGCACACTCACTACATTACATTGTAGCAAAGTGTTATTTCTTCAGTGTGGTCACATGAAAAGATATAATAAAATATTTACAAAAATGTAAGGGGTGTACTCACTTTTGTGGGATACTGTATATGTATATATATATATAAAGTGCACTGGAGCCCTTTGCAGCCAAGTAGCTAAAAATTTGCAAAATCCTATTTATGCAATATTCATATTTAATAAACTGTTTACCTATGTATGGACTGTAAATATTTCACATTCCAATGTTCTTCACATAGGGGAATATCTTCTAAGTATTTTTAAATAGATATTTCCATAAATATCTGTATATACTGTATGTATGGCACAATATAATTATATAAATATTTTAGGTATAGATAAATATTTTATCAAAAAACATCAGATATATATAGATAAATGTATTTAAAAATAAATAGAACATATTCTGGTATGTGAAGAACATAGGAATGTGAAATATTAATATTTCAAGTCGGGTTAGTGCACTTTGGTTAAACGATCTCGGATTGTGCACAAGTAGGGTGTTCGCCTTTTTTTCCACTTTTTGTTCTGCTGAAGTTTGTGGGGAATTACATTAACAATGTTATGATATTCGTAGTTCGGCTTTTTGTGCACATTGGTTTAGCACTTGTGCAAAAACTTTTTACGTTCAACTTGTAGTACGTGTACTACCCAACAAGCACAAAAACTTACTTCTAGTGGAGTTAATGCACAAGCAGGAGTAATAAATAGCACTCAACTCATAATCTAGCTCTTAATTGTAAAATATCCCATAAAGCAATATAAACAGCTGCCTATGGGTTCCTTTTATTACAAGGTTCCTATTTAAAGGGACATGAAACCCAAATTTTTTTTCTGTCATGATTTAGAAAGAGCATACAATTATAAACAAATTTCTAATTTACTTCTATTATCTATTTTGCTTCATTCTCTTGATATTCTTTGCTGAAAAGCATATCTAGATATGCTTAGTAGCTGCTGATTGGTAGCTGCACATAGATGCCTCCTGTGATTGGCTCACTGTGTGCATCGCTATTTCTTCATTGAAGTATATCTAAAGAATGAAGCAAATTAGGTAATAGAAGTAAATTGGAATGTTGTTTAAAATTATATTCTCTACCTTAATCATGAAAGAAAATGTTTGGGTATAGTGTACCTTTAACCCCTTAACGACCAAGGACGTACGCCATACGTCCTCAAAAAAAATACACTTAACGCCTGAGGACATATGGCGTACGTCCTTGGTCTGGAAAGCAGCTGGAAGCGATCCTGCTCGCTTCCAGCTGCTTTCCGGTTATTGCAGTGATGCCTCAACATCGAGGCATCCTGCAATAACCCCCCTTGGCCATCCGATGCAGAGAGAGCCACTCTATGGCCCTCTCTGCACCGGACATCGATGGCCGGTTTCGTTGGTGGGTGGGAGCCAGTTTGGGAGGCGGGTGGGCGGCCATCGATGGGCCGTATGATGTGGAGGGGGGCGGGAACGCCGGGTGCGTGCGCGTGCACAGGGGGGTGCGCGTGGGCGCTCGCGTGGGTAGGAAGCGGGTGGGAACCGCTACACTACAGAAAAAGTATGTGAAAAAAGTTGCAGTGAGGGGCAAAAAGATCGAAAGTATTTTCGATCTAAGAGATCTGGGGGTGGGGTTGGTCTTTTGGGGGGGCAAGCTACACTACAGAACAATATTTATAACCCCAAATATTTTACTATAAACTGGGTACTGGCAGACAGCTGCCAGTACCAAAGATGGCTACTAATAAGTTAGAGGGGATGGTTAAAGAGCTGTCTGGGGGGTATCAGGGAGGTTGGGGGCTAAGGGGGGATCCTCCAGAGCAGCATATGTAAATATGCCTTTTTAAAAAAAATTTTTATCAAGGATAGCTTTTTTTTTAGTACTGGCAGACTTTCTGCCAGTACTTAACATGGCAGGGACAATTGTGGGGTGGGGGAGGGAAGAGAGCTGTTTGGGAGGGATCAGGGGGTGTAATGTGTCAAGTAGGAGGCTGATCTCTACACTAAAGCTAAAATTAACCCTGCAAGCTCCCTACATGCTACCTAATTAACCCCTTCACTGCTAGCCATAATACACGTGTGATGCGCAGCGGCATTTAGCCGCCTTCTAATTACCAAAAAGCAACGCCAAAGCCATATAAGTCTGCTATTTCTGAAGAAAGGGGATCCCAGAGAAGCATTTACAACCATTTGTGCCATAATTGCACAAGCTGTTTGTAAATGATTTCCGTGAGAAACCTAAAATTGTGAAAAATTTAACTTTTTTTTTTAATTATTCGCATTTGGCGGTGAAATGGTGGCATGAAATATACCAAAATGGGCCTAGATCAATACTTAGGGTTGTCTACTACACTAAAATAAAGCTAAAATTAACCCTACAAGCTCCCTACATGCTCCCTAATTAACCCCTTCATTGCTGGGCATAATACACGTGTGGTGCGCAGTGGCATTTAGCGGCCTTCTAATTACCAAAAAGCAACACCAAATCCATATATGTCTGCTATTTATGAAAAAAGGGGATCACAGAGAAGCATTTACAACCATTTGTGCCATAATTGCACAAGCTGTTTGTAAATAAATTCAGTGAGAAACCTAAAGTTTGTAACAAAATGTGTGAAAAAGTGAACAATTTTTTTTATTTGATCGCATTTGGTGGTGAAATGGTGGCATGAAATATACCAAAATGGGCCTAGATCAATACTTTGGGATGTCTTCTAAAAAAAAATATATACATGTCAAGGGATATTCAGGGATTCCTGGAAGATATCAGTGTTCCAATGTAACTAGCGCTAAGTTTGAAAAAAAGTGGTTTGGAAATAGCAAAGTGCTACTTGTATTTATTGCCCTATAACTTGCAAAAAAAGCAAAGAACATGTAAACATTGGGTATTTCTAAACTCAGGACAAAATTTGGAAACTATTTAGCATGGGTGTTTTTTGGTGGTTGTAGATGTGTAACAGATTTTGGGGGTCAAAGTTAGAAAAAGTGTGTTTTTTTTCCATTTTTTCCTCATATTTTATATTTTTTTATAGTAAATTATAAGATATGATGAAAAGAATGGTATCTTTAGAAAGTCCATTTAATGGCGAGAAAAACGGTATATAATTTGTGTGGGTACAGTACAATGAGTAAGAGGAAAATTACAGCTAAACACAAACACCGCAGAAATGTAAAAATAGCCCTGGTCCCAAATGGTCAGAAAATGGAAAAGTGCTGTGGTCATTAAGGGGTTAACTGACAAAGTGCTGAAAGTTGTTTCTAACCTTACATTATATGGTCTGCAAACTTAGCTGCTCAGTACAGACAATTATTAAAGGAAGATGTTTCTCTTTTTTTATCATGTACATTAAATAGCAGCAGTTAAATGTGTTAAAAATATTTTTGCCTGAAAAAAGTTTATTTAAAAACTATAACAATGGGCAGTTAACTCCTGGGACCCTACTGAACACTGATCTATAGAAACAATTTCTACAGAAAAAGTTTATATTCCCCCACTGTATTAACCACTGTAATATATTTGAAACTTTTTTGGTATCATTTCTCTTTAAGTGAACTTGAGAATTTACAATGGGGCGAACCCGGCCACACCTGTCGGTTGTTTCAAAAATATATTGATATTTGACTTGCAGTTCTGCCCCTGGGCTGCCGCTGTACTGCAAACAACTTGCTGCATTCTGCTGCAAGAACATTTTTTAGATTATCTCCAATTTGGGAACACACTATATAAAAAAAATGTCTTCCTCTCCTGGTAATGATTCTTCTTAAAGGGACATTAAAGTGAGTAACGCTCTTTGCTACATTTATTACATTTTTTTTCTTCTTCTTTTTTTTTTTTAAATGATACAGTTTTGCATAACCAACACAGTTATAATAATATACTTTTTACCTCTGTTATTACCTTGTATCTAAGCCTCTGCAGACTGCCCCCTTATCTAAGTTCTTTTGACAGACTTGCATTTTAGCCAATCAGTGCTGACTCATAAATAACTCCACGAGTGAGCACGATGTCAGCTATATGGCACACATGAAGTAATTATGAAGGTGTTTACAATTGCATGCTCTGTCTGAATTATGAAAGAAAAATTGTAGGATTCATGTCCTTTTAATATGAGGATAAAAAGAACA
Organism: Bombina bombina; assembly: GCF_027579735.1. NCBI lineage: Eukaryota > Metazoa > Chordata > Amphibia > Anura > Bombinatoridae > Bombina > Bombina bombina. The sequence goes on from NC_069499.1 coordinate 83,362,411, forward strand.
TAAAAGGTCAGTTCCAAACTGTGATTCAGCTGTTAACAGTATTGCTGCAATTAATAAGAATGTATTTGCCATTTGTCAAGTCAAAAGTCATTCAAATTTGGCCCACCGGTGCTATGATGTATGATAAATTTACTTACGATACTTCAAAATCACATTCATTTTGAAGTGAAGATATTTAGCCTTTGACAAGTAGTCTACAACTTTTGTATCATAGACTCCGTCCTCATTACAGATTATTTTTTTTTCCCTTTGCAGTTTGCAGCGCATATTGCTGAATTAAGAGACATGAGGCTCGGGGTTCAGGAAAAAATTCAATTGAAATGTCTCCAACTGCTGATATTTATCTCATACATTAAAATTCACAGTCACTTAACTTTTTCAAAGGTTACACTTTGCCTGCCAGATGGCAAACATTAGACGCTTTCAAGAATATCAGAATGGTTTTCTGAGCTACAGACAAGTAAAACTTACATTCTGTTTAAAAGTACCAGTAGTTACTTATCCGGGTGACATGCCAAATTTCAAAAGAATTACCCTAATGTTAATGAGGATCTGATCATTTTCTTAGGGGCATTAATAAAAGGACAAAGATATTTGTTGAACCTCTTTTTTTATCCAGTGACCTCATGGAAGAATATTTCTATAATCTTTTTTAAAAAATGGGGATGAAGCCATTCTGAGTCTTAAATGAATCACACTTTTAACCTTTTCCGCTAAGACACGATTCAACTTACTCCTTGGCATGTGGGATGGGTATTAAGTGGAACATTTTTCAAATAGATTAGATCAGAATGCCAGCTAATCCTACAATGTCGCAAGGAGCCTACATACTTTGTTAAGAGATATGTGTCATGGGTTTGCAAAGCTGCATTATGTATTCTAATCTTACAATGTAAAATTGTAAGTCAAGTTATATGAAAATAATTTTTAAAGGCAATTATTACACCTAACCGAGCAATAGAATATTCTGAGAAATAGGATTAAACATTGCAAAAAGCTTCTGGCTGATTTAGCATGACATCCAAATTAGTAGCAATGGATCACAAATTCAGTTATTACATATGTAGGGACAGGGGACATTCTAAATATCATGTACTGTATTTAAAACATGGAAAAATATAAAAAACAAAATCATAAAACATTTATAAAAAAATTAGCCCTATATCAACATTACAATCGCTTGTGTAGAACAAATGTAATGGAAGCAGTCAAAATAAAACTTATAGGGACTTAAAAACCCCACATGTTTCTTTCATGATTTAGGTAGAAAATACAATATTAAACAACTTTCCAGTTTACTTCTATTATGAAATTTGCTTCATTCTATTGGTCTCATTTGATGAAGGAGCAGCAATGCACTACTGGTTGCTAACTGAACATATGGGTGAGCCAATGGCAATCATATATATATATATATATATATATATATATCAATGAACAAATGGCTGCACTCACTGGTCCTTTCAATCAAAAATATTTATTTCTGATTGAAAGGACCAGTGAGTGCAGCCATTTGTTCATTGATATTATTCACTTTTTGCATGCACCCTGGCACATTGAATTTTTAAGTGAGAGTGCTCTCCTGCTGCTTATATTTATATATATATATATATATATATATATATATATATGCAGTCACCAATTAGCAGCTAGAACATAGGTTCTTTGCTGCTCCTAAACTTTCCTAGATAAACCTTTCAGCAAAGGTTAACAATAGAAGGAAGAAAATTAAACAATAGAAGTAAATTGGAAAGTTGTTTTTTTTTTTAAATTGTATGTTCTGTCTAAATCAAGAATGTCTAATTATGAAATTACAGTCCCTTTAACATATATTCTCTTGAGAATGCACTTCAACGTGCCTGAAACGCTTCAGATGTGTCATCAGGATCTGAGTATGTGCCATGCTCCTCAATGTTTTTAATATTAAAATAACTGTTAAAGTTTATTTTGACTGCATTTATCCCCTTTTTTTGCTACTCAAATAATTGTCAAGCTTAAATAAGTATATAAGTAATATTGCAGAAAGGAGCGGAACTACAGGGGGTGCAGAGTATGCACCGGGCCCCTGAGGGAGCTTCAAAAAAAGAATAATGTTTTTTTCCAATAAAAAACGTTGACCTGCCACTGCCTGCACTGATATCATGTGAGTGTGACGTGATGCTTCACTAGTGTCTCTGTCTCTGACTACAGGGGTTAGTGTTTCTGTTTTACCCATTGGTATTTATGTGTGTGTGTGTGTGTGTGTATGTATCTATGTATGTGACTGTGTGTGGATTTATGCATGTAGTGTGTGTGTGTATGTGTGTATGTATGTATGTGACTGTGTGTGGATTTATGCATGTATGTGTGTGTATGTGTGTATTTATGTATGTGACTGTGTGTGGATTTATGCATGTATGTGTGTGTGTGTGTATGTTTGTGGAACCAGCAAATTACAGACCTTGTTACTACAGCATGGGGGGGGGCGGGGGGTAAACAGTGTCACTATACAGTACCACTCTATATAGTACGGCTGGACCATGTCACAGACTACTGTGGTCACTTTATAAAGTACTGGGTTGGGTAGGGTCAGGCCAGCCATCACACTGGCAGATTACAGACTGTGTCACTAACTCACTATATACAGTACTGGTGGGTTAAACAGTGTCACTATATACAGTAATAGGGGGTCAGACCATCTCACAGAATGTGGGCACAGGGTATCTCCTTTTGCAGACATGTAATCTGATTCACTTTTATTTCTGTGTTAAATGTTAAAAAAATATAAAAAAAAATATATGTATTAAATTCACCGTGTTTGTTTTTGTTTTTTTTTGGGGGGGGGGGCTTCTTAGATTCTTGCACCTGGGCCCTGTAGTTTCTAGTTACACATCTGATTGCAGACTAAGTACTAATAGCAAATGGGATGGCTTGAGAAAATTTTTAAGTAAAATTGGGAATAGTGAGTCAGTTGGACCGTTCCCGAGTCTTTGGATTGTTGAGATAGGAATACAGTTCTCTTAAGCTGAAAACTTGACTTCTTGCTTTCTACTAAGAGGTATGGTGTTATTTTGGTGAAAGTACCTTGAATGACAAAGCAGATAGTAGTATAAACTTTCACAAAAATATCTATAGCCAACTAGAGCTAGTATCAGCCCCAATTTTGTGACTGAAAGAGTGTGATAAAAATAGTAGAAATAGTTGTCAAATTTTTTTAAATTTTGAATTCTAGGTAGGCTCCTCGGGGGAAGAGTATGAGTAGAATCTGGGTGAGGCTTAACAGTTCAGAGTGGGAAATCGATGTCCCTATTCAGGCTATGGGTGTTCCTGGGCAGAGTTTCAGCAATCCCATGTTTCCATTTCATATAAACTAGGGCATGTCTATTGATAAAAAAGCTCTCACATCAACACAATCAAGTAAATTGCATATGAAGTGGGAGCTATTTTTACTTTTTACTGACGCAGCACAGCAAATACAGTTTTAAACCGTAAGGGACAGATTACAAGTGGCACGTTAACAATTACACACAAGTGATAAGGGGTTTATCGTGGCTGTAAACGTAATCACTTGAGCGCAATTGAAGTTAACCAGCGTCAGGTTAGTGCAAACTCAGAGCTCTGGTGAAATGTTTTGCGAAACAAAATAGTCTCACAAAACACAAAAAAAATACAAGTACAGTTACAGTACAGTTATACTCATAATAACACCTTCCAAAAAAAAAATCAAAAAAATGATTGCACAAAAAAGTTATAAAAGCTCAAAGATATGAGGTCTCATGTAAAAGGGCAAAGGGCTTTAACATTGAGATACTTTCATATACATGTCTAAAAATGGAAATGTATGTAAAATAAATATAGCATCTTCTTCAGAGTGAAAAATCAAAATGTATGTAAGAACTTACCTGATAAATTCATTTCTTTCATATGGACAAGAGTCCATAAGCTAGTGACGTATGGGATATACAATCCTACCAGGAGGGGCAAAGTTTCCCAAACCTCAAAATGCCTATAAATACACCCCTCACCACACCCACAATTCAGTTTAACGAATAGCCAAGTAGTAGGGTGATAGAAAAAGGAGTAAAAAACATCAAAAAAGGAACTGGAAATATAATTGTACTTTATACAAAAAAACATAACCACCATAAAAAGGGTGGGTCTCATGGACTCTTGCCAATATGAAAGAAATGTATTTATAAGGTAAGTTCTTACATAAATTATGTTTTCTTTCATGTAATTGGCAAGAGTCCATGAGCTAGTGATGTATGGGATAGTAATACCCAAGATGTGGTACTCAACAGAAGAGTCACTAGAGCTGAAGGGATAAAAATATAAAAAGCCATTTTCCGCTGAAAAAATTAAATCCACATCCAAAAAAATAAGTTTATCTCATAATTGAAAAGAAAAAACTTAAAACATAAGCAGAGGAATCAAACTGAAACAACTGCCTGAAGAACTTTTCTACCAAAAAATGCTTCCGAAGAGGCAAATACATAAAAAACGGTAGAATTTACTAAATGTATGCAAAGAAGACCAATTTGCTGCTTTGCAAATCTGATCAACTGAAGCTTCATTCTTAAAAGCCCACAAAGTGGAAACTGATCTAGTAGAATGAGCTGTGATTCTCTGAGGCGGGGCCTGACCCGACTCCAAATAAGCCTGAAGAATCAAAAGCTTTAACCAGGATGCCAAGGAAATGGCAAAAGCTTTCTGACCTTTCCTAGGACCAGAACAGACAACAAATAGACTAGAAGTCTTCCTGAAATCTTTAGTAGCTTCAACATAATATTTCAAAGCTCTTACAACATCCAGAGAATGTAAGGATCTCTCCAAAGAATTCTTAGGATTAGGACACAAAGAGGGAACAATAATTTCCCTATTAATGTTGTTAGAATTCACAACTTTAAATAAAAATTTAAATGAAGTCCTCAAAACTGCCTTATCCTGATGGAAAAATCAGAAAAGGAGACTCACAAGAAAGAGCAGATAATTCAGAAAATCTTCAATTGGAACCAGATTCTTTGGGGGGAAGGATTGGCTTTCTGTTCCTTATTCTGTTGAAAAGAATGAAAATGATTAGAAGCTTTAGATCTACCCTTAGATCTTTTATCCTGAGGTAAAAAAACTCCCTTCCCCCAGTGACAGTGGAAATAATTGAATCCAACTGAGAACCAAATAAATTGTAACCTTGGAAAGAAAGAGATAGTAATCTCGACTTAGATACCATGTTAGCATTCCAATATTTGAGCCACAAAGCTCTTCTAGCTAAAATAACTAAAGACATAGATTTAATATCAATATTGATGATATCAAAAATAGCATCACAGATAAAATGAATAGCATGTTGAAGCAAGCGAACAATGCTAGACAAAGCAGGATCTGTTTCCTGTTGCACTAAGCTTTCCAACCAAAAAGTTGATGCAGCTGCAACATTAGCCATGGATATAGCAGGCCTAAGAATGTAGCCAGAAAATAAATAAACTTTCCTTAGATAAGATTCAAGTTACCTATCTAAAGGGTCCTTAAAATAAGTACTATCTTCCATAGGAATAGTAGTACATTTGTCAAGAGTAGAAATAGCCCCATCAACTTTGGGGATTTTTTCCCCAAAACTCCAACCTAACTGCTGGCAAAGGATATAACTTTTTAAACCTAGAAGAAGGAATAAAAGAAGTACCAGGCCTAGTCCATTCCTTAGAAATCATATCAGAAATAGCAGCAAAAACTGGAAAAACCTCTGGAGTAACCACAGGAGGTTTAAAAACAGAATTTAAACGTTTACTAGTTTTAGTAACAAGAGGACTAGTTTCCTCAATATCCAAATTAATCAACACCTCTTTTAACAAGGAACAAATATACTGCATCTTAAAGAGATAAGTAAATTTGTCAGTGTCAATATCTGAGGTAGGATCTCCTGAATCAGATAGATCCTCATCAGAGGATGATAATTCAGTATGTTGTTGGTCATTTGAAATTTCATCAACTTTATGAGAAGTTTTAAAAGACCTTTTTCATTTATTAGAAGGTGGAATAGCAGACAAAGCCTTCTGAATCGCATCAGCAATAAAATCTTTTATATTCACAGTGATATCATGTACATTAGATGTTGAAGGAACAACAGGCATTGTACTAGTACTGATGGACACATTGTCTGCATGTAAAAGCTTATCATGACAACTGTTACATACTACAGCTGGAGATATAATCTCTGCTAACTTACAACAGATACACTTAGCTTTGGTAGAACTGTTATCAGGCAGCAGGGTTCCAACAGTAGTTTCTGAGACAGGATCCGATTGAGACATCTTGCAAATGTAAAAGAAAAAAACAACATATAAAGAAAAAAATGCAAACAGCATAGCCCTCTGAGCATAAAAAAAGGGAAGAGGCATATAGGAAGTGGGGCTTAAATGATAAAATTATTTGGCACCAAGTATGACGCACAACACAAAATGAAATTTTTTGGTGCTAACAACATCCGGAAATGACGCAACTCGCATCATGGCAGACACAACCTTGTGCAAGGAAATGACGAATTGCATCACCGAATGTACCTTCGCGCCAAAAAAATTCTCAAGCCTAATTTTGATGATATCAAAAATAGCATCACAGATAAAATGAATAGCATGTTGAAGCAAGCGAACAATGCTAGACAAAGCAGGATCTGTTTCCTGTTGCGCTAAGCTTTCCAACCAAAACGTTGATGCAGCTGCAACATCAGCCATGGATATAGCAGGCCTAAGAATGTAGCCAGAAAATAAATAAGCTTTCCTTAGATAAGATTCAAGTTTCTTATCTAAAAGGTCCTTAAAATAAGTACTATCTTCCATAGGAATAGCATATAGGAAGTGGGGTTTAAATGATAAAATTATTTGGCACCAAGTATGACGCACAATGACGAATTGCGTCACCGAATGTACCTTCTCGGCAAAAAAATTCTCGAGCCTAATTTTGCCCGCAAAAATTAATTAAAAATCAGTGAATTTAAAGAAAAGACTATACCCCAGGTAAGAAAAAATTACTTTCTAAATATGTTTCCCAATTTTTAAACTGATAGTCTGCAAAAGGAAATATACATAAACCTGACTCATGGCAAATATAAGTACAATACATATATTTAAAACTTTATATTAATTCATAAAGTGCCAAACCATAGCTGAGAGTGTCTTAAGTAATGAAGAAACAGTTTCAGTAGAGGTAATGGAATATGAGAGTATATTGTCGATGTGAAAAGGGAGGTAGGAGATGAATCTCTACGACCGATAACAGAGAACCTTTGGAAAGATTTCCCGTGAGGAAAACCATAGAATCAATAGGTGATACTCCCTTCACATCCCTCTGACAAACACTGTACTATGAGAGGAATCGGGCTTCAAAATGCTGAGAAGCGCATATCACAGAAGAAAATCAAGCACAAACTTACTTCACCACCTCCATAGGAGGCAAAGTTTGTAAAAACTGAATTGTGGGTGTGGTGAGGGGTGTATTTATAGGCATTTTGAGGTTTGGATAACTTTGCCCCTCCTGGTAGGATTGTATATCCCATACATCACTAGCTCATGGACTCTTGCCAATTACATGAAAGAAATGATAATCATTGATTTTTTGTTGTTGATTTTTTTTAAAGTTGATATTATTAGACAGTTAATGTTATACATTTTGGTTAATAGTTATAACAGATCATATTTTCAATAAAGAAAAATAAAAACCATTTCAATGTATTTATCCGGGCTTAAAAGTATCCAATAATTTCATAATCTTTAAATTTTTCTATAAATATCAGACACTTACATATATTCAAATATAATAATTTTTATAGATATAAAACACAAAATGCAAGTGTAATTCAAACATAGAAACCGATTTTTTTTTTAAATTATTTGTTTAATACATTTGCTCTGTCATTACTCTTCTAAAATTTTGAAGACTCCTTGTAATTGTGTACATCATTACTTCCCCATCTATCAAATTGAGCAATTATTGTTTCTCGAGATATCAGTCCAATATCTTCTTCAACTACCTCTGTTAAAGTAAACAAATATATAAAAATAGTTGTTAGTACGATTTTACATTCATTTTTATTAATTTTCATATAGTAACGTTTCGAATAGATATTAATGGGACACTAAACATAACATTTTTCTTACATGATTCAGATAGAACATGCAATTTTAAACAAATTTCTAAATTATTTCTATTATAAATTTTTCTTTTTTCTCTTGCTATCTTTATTGGAAAAAGAAGAAATCTAAGCTAAGACTACAGACAATTTTTGTATCAGAACTCTGGACAGCACATGTTTATTGGTGCTGTCCAATCAGCAAGGACAACCATGGTTGTGAACCAAAAAAATGCCGGCTTCTAAAATGTCATTCTTGATTTTAAATTCAAGATATAAAAGAAAATGAAGAAATATTGATAATAGGAGTAAATTAGTAAATTGGTTAAAATTGCATGCTGTATCCGAATCAGGATTGAAAAAAAATGTTGTGTAATTTTCAAATTAAATAAGTAGTTATATTGAACAGTTTGCAGAAAAATCCTAGAAAGGAAGATATTGTAAAATATATATATACAAAAAAAGGGCACAATCATAAATGAATAATACGGAATCAAAACAAAAATCAATAATTTGTACTTACGTGTACCAATATTTCTGGTTGCATGTGAATCTTCTGATTATTCAACATCATCTATGTAAAAACAAAATTAGACGGATTACCATATTTAAAGAAAGATACATAATGAAAATTAGAAAAAATATATTAAAAAAACCCCAAAAAACAACCTTTAAAAAACCCAGAATTGGATTCAGAAGAATGTTCAACCATAATTTGTGGTCTTTTCATTGGAAGACTAAACTCTGGCTCTTTATTATCAATTTCTCCAGCTGCTTCTAAAATAAATATATATAAAAATATTTGAATTTAGATTAAAATGTATAGTACATTAACATGATAACCTATTTTGATGTGTTGAATATTTACAACACTTGAGGACGTTAGTTCATGTGTATTATCCAAATACAATTTAGGTCAAACACTGTTGGTTACATATGAGTAATCAATAAGAAAATGTATAACTAAAATGTGTGACAAAATTAACCATACCTTCTGGATTTTCTTCTACAGTATTTTCTATCTCAACAAGTTTCTTATTTGTGAGTTTTACTATTGGCATAGGTGGTGATCGCGATGTTTAATCACTTTGCACCTCCATATCCTTCAAATATTTCGCATACCTGTTTTCTAATTTTTTTCTCCTGTCTGAGCAAAGAAAAAAACAATCGGCTAGATTACGAGTTGTGCGTTCGGTTAAAAAAGCAGCGTTAAGAGGTCCTAACGCTGCTTTTTAATGCCCACTGATATTACGAGTCTTGAAGGTACAGGCTCACCGCTCACTTTTTTGGCCAGACTTGGAAATACCGCAAATACACTTTAGTAAATTGCGTATCCTCTTTTTTCAATGGGACTCGCATAGCGCCGGTATTACAAGTCTGCCAAAAAGTGAGCGGTAGACCCTCTCCTGTCAAGACTGGTACCGCATTTTAAAGTCAGTAGTTAAGAGTTTTACACTACAAAGCCGTAGCATAAAACTCTTAACCCCTTAATGACCGAGGACGTGCAGGGTACGTCCTCAGAAAAAAGGCAGTTAATGCCTGAGAACGTACCCTGCACGTCCTCGGTGTGGAAAGCAGCTGGAAGCGATCCTGCTCGCTTCCAGCTGCTTTCCGGTTATTGCAGTGATGCCTCGATATGGAGGCATCCTGCAATAACCTTCTACGGCCATCCGATGCAGAGAGAGCCACTCTGTGGCCCTCTCTGCACCGGACATCGATGGCCGGTATCGTTGGTGGGTGGGAGCCGGGGTGGGAGGTGGGTGGCGGCCATCGATGGCCCTGGTCATGTGGAGGGGGGCGGGATCGTGGGCGGGGGAGTCCGGGGGGCGCGCGCACGTGCACGAGGGGGCGGGCGCGTGCACGGGGAGGGAGCGGGTGGGAACCGCTACACTACAGAAAAATGTGTCCCAAAACAAAATAAAAGTGGGACCTAGAATGTAAAAAAAAAAACTTTAGGTGTCATTTATGTGGTGGGGGTTGGTCCGTGGGGGGGGGGGGGGAAGCTACACTACCGAAAAAGATAAAAAAAAAATAAACATTTGTTTGTGTGCAAACTGGGTACTGGCAGACAGCTGCCAGTACCCAAGATGGCCCCCAATAAGGCAGAGGGGGAGGCTTAGAGAGCTGTTTTGGGGGGATCAGGGAGGTTGGGGGCTAAGGGGGGATCCTAAACACAGCATATGTAAATATGCTTTTTTTTTTCTTTAAAAAAAAAACAAAAAAAAACTTATTTCAGTACTGGCAGACTTTCTGCCAGTACTTAAGATGGCGGGGACAATTGTGGGGTGGGGGCGGGAAGGGAGCTGTTTGGGAGGGATCAGGGGGTGGGATGTGTCAGGTGGGAGGCTGATATCTACACTAAAGCTAAAATTAACCCTGCAAGCTCCCTACAAACTACTTAATTAACCCCTTCACTGCTAGCCATAATACACGTGTGATGCGCAGCAGCATTTAGCGACTTTCTAATTACCAAAAAGCAACGCCAAAGTCATATATGTCTGCTATTTCTGAACAAAGGACATCCCAGAGAAGCATTTACAACCATTTGTGCCATAATTGCACAAGCTGTTTGTAAATAATTTCAGTGAGAAACCTAAAATTGTGAAAAAATTAACATTTTTTTTTAATTTGATCGCATTTGGCGGGGAAATGGTGGCATGAAATATACCAAAATGGGCCTAGATCAATACTTGTGGTTGTCTACTACACTACACTAAAGCTAAAATTAACCCTAGAAGCTCCCTACATGCTCCCTAATTAACCCCTTCACTGCTGGGCATAATAAACGTATTGTGCGCAGTGGCATTTAGCAGCCTTCTAATTACCAAAAAGCAAAGCCAAAGCCATATATGTCTGCTATTTCTGAACAAAGGGGATCCCAGAGAAGCATTTACAACCATTTATGCTATAATTGCATAAGTTGTTTGTAAATAATTTCAGTGAGAAACCTAAAGTTTGTGAAAAACTTTGTGAAAAAGTGAACAATTTTTTTTATTTGATCGCATTTGGCGGTGAAATGGTGGCATGAAATATACCAAAATGGGCCTAGATCAATACTTTGGGATGTCTTCTAAAAAAAAATATATACATGTCAATGGATATTCAGGGATTCCTGAAAGATATCAGTGTCCCAATGTAACTAGCACTCATTTTGAAAAAAAGTGGTTTGGAAATAGCAAAGTGCTACTTGTATTTATGGACCTATAACTTGCAAAAAAAGCAAAGAACATGTAAACATTGAGTATTTCTAAACTCAGAACAAAATTTAGAAACTATTTAGCATGGGATTTTTTTGGTGGTTGTAGATGTGTAACAGATTTTGGGGGTCAAAGTTAGAAAAAGTGTGTTTTTTTCCATTTTTTCCTCATATTTTATAAAAAAAATTAGAGTAAATTATAAGATATGATAAAAATAATGGTATCTTTAGAAAGTCCATTTAATGGCGAGAAAAACGGTATATAATATGTATGGGTACAGTAAATGAGTAAGAGGAAAATTACAGCTAAACACAAACACCGCAAAAATGTAAAAATAGCCTTGGTCCCAAACGGACAGAAAATGGAAAAGTGCTGCGGTCATTAAGGGGTTAATTAAAGTGCTAAAAAGTACACTAACACCCATAAACTACCTATTAACCCCTAAACCGAGGCCCTCCAGCATCGCAAACACTAAAAAAAAATTTTTAACCCCTAATCTGCCGAACCGGACATCGCCTCCACTATAATAAATATATTAATCCCTAAATTGCCGCACTCCCGCCTCACAAACATTAGTTAAATATTATTAACCCCTAATCTGCCATCCCTAACATCGCCGACACCTACCTACATTTATTAACCCCTAATCTGCCACCCCCAACGTCTCCGCCACTATACTAAAGTTATTAACCCTTAAATCTAAGTCTAACCCTAACCCCCCCTAATTTAAAGGGACACTGTACCCAGAAATTTTCTTTCATGATTCAGATTGAGCATGAAATTTTAAGCAACTTTCTAATTTACTCCTATTATCAAATTTTCTTCATTCTCTTGGTATCTTTATTTGAAATGCAAGAATGTAAGTTTAGATGCCGGCCTATTTTTGGTGAACAACCTGGGTTGTCCTTGCTGATTGGTGGATAAATTCATCCACCAATATAAAAGTGCTGTCCACAGTACTGAAACCAAAAAAAAGCTTAGATGCTTTCTTTTTCAAATAATGATAGCAAGAGAACGAAGAAAAATTGATAATAGGAGTAAATTAGAAAGTTGCTTAAAATTGCATGCTCTATCTGAATTACAAAATAAAAAATTTGGGTTCAGTGTCTCTTTAAATATAATTTAAATAAATCTAAATAAAAATTACTATAATTAACTAAATAATTCCTATTTAAAACTAAATACTTACCTATAAAATAAACCCTAAGATAGCTACAATATAACTAATAGATACATCGTAGCTAGCTTATGGTTTATTTTTATTTTACAGGCAAGTTTGTATTTATTTTAACTAGGTAGAATAGTTATTAAATAGTTATTAACTATTTAATAACTATCTAGCTAAAATAAATACAAAAGTACCTGTAAAATAAAACCTAACCTAAGTTACAATAACACCTAACACTACACTATAATTAAATGACTTACCTAAATTAAATAAAATTAGCTGAAGTACAAAAGAAACACACTAAATTACAGAAAATAATAAACAAATTACAAGATTTTTAAACTAATTACACCTAATCTAATCCCCCTAACAAAATAAAAAAGCCCCCCAAAATAAAAAAGCCCTACCCTGCACTAAATTACAAATAGCCCTTAAAAGGGCCTTTTGCGGGGCATTGCCCCAAAGTAATTAGCTCTTTTACCTGTAAAAAAAAATTACAAATCCCCCCAAAATTAAAACCCACCACCCACACAACCAACCCTACTCTAAAACCCACCCAATACCCCCTTAAAAAAAACTAACACTAACCCCTTGAAGATCACCTTACCGGGAGAAGTCTTCATCCAACCGGGCCGAAGTCCTCAATGAAGCCGGGAGAAGTCTTCATCCAAGCCTGGCGAAGTGGTCCTCCAGACGGGCAGAAGTCTTCATCCAGACGGCATCTTCTATCTTCATCCATCCGGCGTGGAGCGGGTCCATCTTCAAGACATCCAACATGGAGCATCCTCTTCATCCGACGGCTCTTCTGGAATGAAGGTGCCTTTAAATGACGTCATCCAAGATGGCGTCCCTTCAATTCCGATTGGCTGATAGAATTCTATCAGCCAATCGGAATTAAGGTAGAAAAAATCCTATTGGCTGATGCAATCAGCCAATAGGATTGAGCTTGCATTCTATTGGCTGATTGGAACAGTCAATAGAATGCCAGCTCAATCCTATTGGCTGATTGAATCAGCCAATAGGATTTTTTTCTACCTTAATTCTGATTGGCTGATAGAATTCTATCAGCCAATCGGAATTGAAGGTACACCATCTTGGATGACGTCATTTAAAGGATGCTCCACGTCAGATGTCTTGAAGATGGACCCGCTCCGTGCCGGATGGATGAAGATAGAAGATGCCGTCTGGATGAAGACTTCTGCCCATCTGGAGGACCACTTCTGCCCGGCTTGGATGAAGACTTTTCCTGGCTTCATTGAGGACTTCAGCCCGGTTGGATGAAGACTTCTCCCGGTAAGGTGATCTTCAAGGGGTTAGTGTTAGGTTTTTTTAAGGGGGTATTGGGTGGGTTTTAGAGTAGGGTTGGTTGTGTGGGTGGTGGGTTTTAATGTTGGGGGGGATTTGTAATTGATAACTTTGGGGCAATGCCCCACAAAAAGCCCTTTTAAGGGCTATTTGTAATTTAGTGTAGGGTAGGGCTTTTTTTATTTTGGGGGGGGGGCTTTTTTATTTTGTTAGGAGGATTAGAATAGGTGTAATTAGTTTAAAAATCTTGTAATTTGTTAATTATTTTCTGTAATTTAGTGTTATGGAAATGATTTAATTATAGTGTAGTGTTAGGTGTAATTGTAACTTAGGTTTTATTTTACAGGTACTTTTGTATTTGTTTTATCTAGGTAGTTATTAAATAGTTAATAACTATTTAATAACTATTCTACCTAGTTAAAATAAACACAAACTTGCCTGTAAAATAAAAATAAACCCTAAGCTAGCTACAATGTAACTATTAGTTATCTTGTAGCTATCTTAGGGTTTATTTTATAGGTAAGTATTTAGTTTTAAATAGGAATAATTTAGTTAATGATAGTAATTTTTATTTAGATTTATTTGAATTATATAAAAGTTAGGGGGTGTTAGGGTTAGACATGGGTTTAGGGGTTAATAACTTTAATATAGTGGCGGCGATGTTGGGAGCGGCAGATTAGGGGTTAATAAATTTAGGTAGGTGTCGGCGATGTTAGGGCCAGCAGATTATCGGTTAATAATAATGTTTGCGAGGCGGGAGTACGGCGGTTTAGGGGTTAATATGTTTATTATAGTGGCGGCGACGTTGGGGGCGGCAGATTAGGGGTTAATAAATATAATGTAGGTGTCGGCGATGTTGGGGGCAGCAGATTAGTGGTTCATAAGTATAATGTAGGTGGCGGTGGTGTCCGGAGCGGCAGATTAGGGATTAATAATTATAATGTACGTGTCGGCAATGTCGGGGGCAGCAGATTAGGGGTTAATAAGTGTAAGATTAGGGGTGTTTAGACTCGGGGTACATGTTAGGGTGTTAGGTGTAGACATAAAATGTATTTTCCAATATGAATCAATAGGGCTGCGTTAAGGAGTTTTTCACTGCTTTTTTGCAGGTGTTGGACTTTTTTTCAGCCGGTTACACCAGCTCACCGCTAACATAAGCAGTGCTGGTATTGGAGTGCGGTAATGAGCAAAATTTTGCTCAACGCTCACTTCTTGTCTGGTTTGTATAAACCCGTAATACCAGCG
The DNA here is from genome assembly GCF_027579735.1 of Bombina bombina. NCBI lineage: Eukaryota > Metazoa > Chordata > Amphibia > Anura > Bombinatoridae > Bombina > Bombina bombina. The sequence continues at coordinate 83,377,424 of NC_069499.1, forward strand.
CTGTCTGTAAGTGAGCGGTGAGCATAAACTGCTCGTTAGCACCGCACAGCCTCTAATGCAAAACTCGTAATCTAGGTGAATGAAAACAAATAAAAATAAATAAGGAAAATAAGAGTTAATTTTTAAATATCCTTTAGAGCCATTTCAGTATACCTTCTTGGGGCACAAGAAGGAAAAAGTGTCATGTGGCAATAACGTTATTGCGTAATTGCACAGTGTAGAATTGTATTTTATTTTTCGAGAACAATAATGTTTATAAATATTTTGTCAACTTAGTGGCCACAGTGTTTTCAGATCCTTTAATGGGGCATAATAACATGCGTTCCAGGATACCTTCTTGGGGCACAACAAGATAAAAGTGTCATGTGGCAATAACGTTATTGCGTAATTGCGCAGTGTAGAATTGTAGTTTATTTTTCGAGAACAATAATGTTTATAAATATTTTGTCAACTAAGTGGCCACAGTGTTTTTTGGATCCTTTATTGGGGCATAATAAGAGACGTTCCCGGATACCTTCTTGGTGCACAAGAAGAAAAAAGTGTTAATAACGCTATAGTGTTATTGCTCAGTATATAATTGTAGTATTTTTTTTTTTTTTTTTCGAGAACCACAGCAATCATGTTTATCAATACTTTTATTTTGTCAACTAAGTGGCAACATTGTTTTTCTGATCCTTTTTTGGGGGGGCATAATATAAACATTTCTTGTTAAGGCAAACTAAAAACCCAATTGGGACTAAATATAAAGTGTTTTGTGTAATAGAATGGCAGAATCCAAAGAAAGTGGCAGCAAAAATATTTATTTAGAAAAACAGCACAGTGACAAACAGCAGCAACGTTTTGGGAGAACCTCCCTTACTCAATAATAGAATGGAACATGTACCTTGCCTCATAAACATTTTTTTTTAGGTGCACAGAAAATAAATAATAGTAATAAGATACTTACATGCCTGAAGAAATCTTATTATAGAGCTTTTTAAATCTTTGTCTCTTCTGCTTAAATCTGAAAATCTTTTTTTAGGCAGTCGCGCTGGCTCCTTTTTAAACCGGACAATCTTCGGACCCTACGGGTCATTTCTGACAAGATCAAATTTCTTTGGTCTTGCATGACTCCGTAGACACCCCCAATTCTTTTTGGGAAATATTTCCTCATGAAGGCTGTAATTATAATCAGATCTCCTAAAGTAAATTTTGGCTTCCTGGTTAAAGGCATTTCTTTCATGTAATTGGCAAGAATCCATGAGCTAGTGACGTATGGGATATACAATCCTACCAGGAGGGGCAAAGTTTCCCAAACCTCAACATGCCTATAAATACGCCCCTCACCACACCCACGATTCAGTTTTACAAACTTTGCCTCCTATGGAGGTGGTGAAGTTTGTGCTAAGATTTCTACGTTGATATGCGCATCTCTGCATTTTGAAGCCCGATTCCTCTCAGAGTACAGTGAATGTCAGAGGGATGTGAAGGGAGTATCACCTATTGAATGCAATGGTTTTCCTCACGGGAGATCTATTTTATAGGTTCTCTGTTATCGGTCGTAGAGATTCATCTCCTACCGCCCTTATTCAGATCGACAATATATTCTCATATTCCATTACCTCTACTGATAACTGTTTCAGTACTGGTTTGGCTATCTGCTATATGTGGATGGATGTCTTTCGGTAAGTATGATTTTATTACTTAAGACACTCTCAGCTATGGTTTGGCACTTTATGCATTAATATAAAGTTCTAAATATATTTATTGTACTTATATTTGCCATGAGTCAGGTTTATGTATATTTTCTTTTGCAGACTGTCAGTTTCATATTTGGGAAAAGCATATTTTAGGAAAATATTTTTATTACCTGGGGTATAGTCTTTTTTTAATTGACTGTTTTCTCATTAAATTTCATGGGCAAAATTTGGCTTGCGAGGGCACAAAATGCTAAAGTTTATTGCGTCATTCTTGGCGCGAGAATTTTTTTGTCACGAAGATACGTCCGATGACGCAAATTTGACATTTCCGGCGTCTTAGTTGACACCGAGTTCCTTGCAAGGTTGCGTCTTCAATGATGCGAGTATGTCATTTCCGGATGTTGTTAGCGCCAAAAAAATTTCAATTTGCGCTGTGCGTCATACTTGGAGCCAAATAATTTCATTATTTAAAACCCCATTCCTATATGCCTCTTGCCTTTTCTTCTGTCAGAGGGCTATGCAGTTTGCATTTTCTTCCCATTCCTGAAACTGCCATATAAGGAAATTGATAATTTTGCTTTATATGTTGTTTTTTTCCCTTACATTTGCAAGATGTCTCAATCTGATCCTGTCTCAGAAACCACTGTTGGAACTCTGCTGCCTGATAACAGTTCTACCAAAGCTAAGTGCATTTGTTGTAAATTTGTGGAGATTATATCTCCAGCTGTGGTATGTAATAGTTGTCATGATAATCTTTTACATGCAGAGAATGTGTCCATCAGTAATAGTACAATGCCTGTTGTTCCTTCAACATCTAATGTACAAGATATACCTGTGAATTTAAAAGATTTCTTTGCTGATGCGATTCAGAAGGCTTTGTCTGCCATACTGCCTTCTAATAAACGTAAAAGGTCTTTTAAAACTTCTCATAAAGTTGATGAAATTTCAAATGACCGACAACATAATGAATTATCCTTCTCTGATGAAGATCTATCTGATTCAGAAGATCCTTCCTCAGATATTGACACTGACAAATCTACTTATTTATTTAAAATGGAGTATATTTGTTCCTTGTTAAAAGAGGTGTTGATTACATTGGATATTGAGGAAACTAGTCCTCTTGATATTAAAACTAGTAAACGTTTAAATTCTGTTTATAAACCTCCTGTGGTTACTCCAGAGGTTTTTACAGTTCCTGATGCTATTTCTGATATGATTTCTAAGGAATGAAATAGGCCTGGTACTTCTTTTATTCCTTCTTCAAGGTTTAAAAAATTGTATCCTTTGCCAGCAGTTAGATTGGAGTTTTGGAAAAAGATCCCCAGAGTTGATGGGGCTATTTCTACTCATGCTAAATGTACTACTATTCCTATGGAAGATAGTACTTCTTTTAAAGACCCTTTAGATAGGAAACTTGAATCCTATCTAAGGAAAGCCTATTTATATTCTGGTCATCTTCTCAGGCCTGCAATTTCTTTGGCTGATGTTGCAGCTGCATCAACTTTTTGGTTGGAAAGTTTAGCGCAACAGGAAATGGATCCTGATTTGTCTAGCATTGTTCGCTTGCTTCAACATGCTAATCATTTTATCTGTGATGCTATTTTTGATATCGGCAAAATTGATGTTAAATCTATGTCTTTAGCTATTTTAGCTAGAAGAGCTTTGTGGCTTAAATATTGGAATGCTGACATGGTATCTAAGTCTAGATTACTATCTCTTTCTTTCCAAGGTAATAAGTTATTTGGATCTCAGTTGGATTAGATTATTTCAACTGTCACTGGGGGGAAGGGAGTTTTTTGCCTCAGGATAAAAGACCTAAGGGTAAATCTAAATCTTCTAACCATTTTCGTTCCTTTCAACAAAATAAGGAACAAAAACCTAATCCTTCCCCCAAAGAATATGGTTCCAATTGGAAACCTTCTTCAAGTTGGAATAAGCCATTTAAGAAACCAAAGCCAGACCCTAAATCTGCATGAAGGTGCGGCCCTCATTCCAGTTCAGCTGGTAGGGGGCAGATTAAGATTTTTTCTCTTTCTCCTTCAATTATGTATAGGATCACAATTATATTTGCTGAATTATGGGTCAAGATGTTTTCTGTATATATGTATTTCGAGATTTATGCAAGTTATCTTCTTTATAAATGTACAGCATTTGTGGGGTAAATGTTTCTTTTTTTTTTTTTTCTTCTTCTTTTCCCCTCTTCAATTGTGTTTGGGATTGCAATTGTATTTGCTGTATTGTAGGTCAAGATGTTTTTTTTTGTATATATATATTCTGAGATTTATGCTAGTTATTTTCTTTCAAAATGTACTCAGAACTATATAGTATTTGTGGGGCTCATGTTGTTTTTTTCTCTCCCATTCCTCAATTGTGTATGGGATCACAATCATATGTTGCTGAATTGCGGGTCAAGAAGTTTTATGTATATACAGTGGATATAAAAAGTCTACACACCCCTGTTAAAATGTCAGGTTTCAGAACTTTTTCCATCTTTAATGTGACCTATAAACTGTACAACTCAATTGAAAAACAAACTGACCCAAACCATACATCCAAATCAACAAAGGAATGGCTTCACCAGAAGAAGATTAAAGTTTTGGAATGGCCCAGCCAGAGCCCAGACCTGAATCCGATTGAAAATCTGTGGGGTGATCTGAAGAGGGTTGTTCACAGGAGATGCCCTCACAATCTGACAGATTTGGAGTGTTTTTGCACAGAAGAGTGGGCAAATCTTGCCAAGTCAAAATGTGCCATGCTGATAGACCCAAAAAGACTGAGTGCTGTAATAAAATCAAAAGGTGCTTCAACAAAGTATTAGTTTATGCACACTTATGCAACCATATTATTTTATTTTTTTATTTTTTCTTCCCTCTACCTAAAACATTTCAGTTTGTTTTTCAATTGAGTTGTACAGTTTATAGGTCACATTAAAGGTGGAAAAAGTTCTGAAATTATTTATCTTTGTCTCATTTTTTTACATCACAGAAACCTGATATTTTAACAGGGGTGTATAGACTTTTTATATCCACTTTATGTATTCTGAGATCTATGCAATGTATATGCTTTCAAAATGTATTCAGAAGTATATAGTATTTGTGGGGTATATGTTTTTTTTTTTTCTTCCTATACGAGACATGGTCCACTCTCTCTTCCCTTCCCTTCTTTTCGGCTCTCCTCTTGGATCCAAGCATATAGGCATTTTTAATTAAGGTTAATGACTTCAACGCTTAAAATAGTCTCTTGGAATGTAGGGGGCATAAACTCCCCAATAAAAAGAAAATCTATAATTAAACACCTTGCTAAATCAAAACCAGATATAGCCTTCTTACAGGAGACCCATTTAAAAGCTTCTGAAATTCCTAAACTTCAGACTAACTGGGTGAAGTAATTGCTGCTACTTATAATTCTAGTAAGAGAGGAGTGGCTATCCTTTTCAACAAAACTTTAGAGTACCAAATAATATACTCTGTTAAAGATTCGGAAGGTCGTTTTCAAATTATAGAGATACTCTATAACAAAACGCGATTTGTGCTTTGTAATATATATGGTCCCAATAAAGTTGATTTTTGGAATAAAATGACATTACTTTTGCACAAATATATAGGTCAAACTCTCATAGTGGCAGGAGATTTTAATCTAATTGTGGAACCTTTACTAGACAGAGTCAATAAATCACCTATGTTCACATAGGACAGGAAAGTACGGATTTAGCAGAAGTTTTGCTCACAGCTAGGACTAGTAGATATCTGGCGATCTCAGAACCCAGATCTGAGATTGTATTCTTGCATTCAAAGGGACATCAATCTTTGTCCAGGATCGACCTATTTTTAATTGCAGAGCCTTTGATTGGCCTTTGATTGGTTTAGAATAGAGCACGGATATTGGAGACATAATAATTTCGGACCATGCTATTATCACATTAACACTTAATGCATCACTGTTACTGTAATCAATTTGGGCTTCCAAATTGAGACTTCTATGCTTATTTACAGATAAGACACTTTGCCTTTTAATTAAAACAAAGGTATGGTATGGATTGGTCACTTCAAGATATACAAACTAGGATTAATGTTTATCAATTGGGTCTATACTCTATTTCTTCTTTTTATCTACTCCTTAATCAACTGTCTTCTATAGGCCAAGTAGAATATATAGTTTCTAAATGGATTAAATTCTTTCCAGATATAGATGGCCAGGTAATAACGGATACTTTTAGGTTAATAGAGAAATGCTGGGTTCTAACGCCATGGAGAGAATCGCAGATTAATATAACTTTAATGTCATATTTGACCCCAGCAAGAATATATAATTGGTATAAGATAAATAGTTTGTGTTCTAGATGTAGTTCTCCCATTGCAGATCTTTTCCATTATTTCTGGGCCTGCCCAAAAGTTGGACAGTTCTGGAGTAAAGTAGGATACTGCATTGGATGAATGTCACTCTAAATATAGACTACCATATCCAGCCAATGGAAATATTTTTTTTAGTTAAATTTCAAGGATCTGCACTAAATTTAAAATTAATTAAAGGGACAGTCTACACCAGAATTTTTATTGTTTTAAAAGATAGATAATCCCTTAAATTATTACCCTTTTCCCAGTTTTGCATAACCAACACAGTTATAATAATATACTTTTCACCTCTGTGATTATCTTGTATCTAAGCCTCTGCAAACTGCCCCTTTTATCAGTTCTTTTGACAGACTTGCAGTCTAGCCAATCAGTGCCTGCTCCCAGATAACTTCTCATGCACGAGCACAGTGTTATCTATATGAAATACATGAACTAACACCCTCTAGTGGTGAAAAACTGTTAAAATGCAATCTGAAAGAGGTGGGCTTCAAGGTCTAAGAAATTAGCATATGAACCTCCTAGGTTAAGCTTTCAACTAAGAATACCAAGAGAACAAAGCAAAATTGGTGATAAAAGTAAATTGGAAAATTGTTTAAAATTACATGCTCTATCTAAATCATGAAAGTTAATTTTGGCCTAGACTGTCCCTTTAATACAATTATATTCCTTGGCCGAAATCTAATTTTGATATCATGGAAAGACAAAGTTACACCCAGCTTGAAGAACTCAAGAACACCTTGGTCTCCCAATGTCTTCTAGAACAATGTAATTTACAAAATCCAAATGATACTCGATTAGCACTATTTTTTAAGCACTGGAAAGTGTTTATCCTATCTCATCCAGTTTCTGCCCAAATTACCTTAGTTAAACCATTAATGAAAACTGTAACTGTTCAATCACAATTGCTTGCTGGCCATTTGCCCAGTATATGGCTTAATAACGCTAATGAGACCTTGATGGGCTGACGGAGTGGGGGGGACAGAGAGGGGGTGCTTCGGCCACTACTTTTTTTTTTTTTTCCTTTTTTCTTTTTTTTTCTTTTCCCTTTTTTTCGTTTTCTTTTTTTTTTTTAGGTAAATAGTAAAATCCAATAACAAATTAATTGTAATCTTAAGGTACATGTAATCCTTTAATTTTGTCTTAGGGGTCTTGTGTGACCCTTGGTTCAATTTGAGCATGTTGTATCATGTGAGATCTTTTTGTTGTTATGTGATAAATAAAAGATAGAAAAAAAAAAGATTTTTCAAAGACATTTGGGCAAATTCTGTCCAAAACTAATGGATTTAGAGTATTGTCTCTCAAGGGTACCGAATAGGATTCAGAGTAAGACCTCTTGTGAGAAGATTTTTTCTCTCATGCATCCCAGCAAATCCAGTAAAGGCTCAAGCTTTTCTGAAGTGTGTTTCAGACCTGGAGCTTTCAGGGGTAATCATACCAGTTCCGTTTCAGAAACAGGGTCTGGGGTTTTATTCAAATCTATTCATTATCCCAAAGAAAGAAAATTCATTCAGGCCAGTTCTAGATCTGAACATTTTGAATCGTTTTGTAAGAGTGCCAACTTTCAAAATGGTGACTATAAGGACTATTCTGCCTTTTGTTCAGCAAGGGCATTATATGTCCACGATAGACTTACAGGATGCATATCTTCATATTCCGATTCATCCAGACCACTATCGGTTTTTGAGATTATCTTTTCTAGACAGGCATTACCAGTTTGCCTCTCTTCCATTTGGCCTATCGACAGCTCCAAGATGGGCTGACGGAGTGGGGGGGACAGAGAGGGGGTGGTTCGGCCACTACTTTTTTTTTTTTCCTTTTTTCTTTTTTTTTCTTTTCCCTTTTTTTCGTTTTTCTTTTTTTTTTTTAGGTAAATAGTAAAATCCAATAACAAATGAATTGTAATCTTAAGGTACATGTAATCCTTTAATTTTGTCTGAGGGGTCTTGTGTGACCCTTGGTTCAATTTGAGCATGTTGTATCATGTGAGATCTTTTTGTTGTTATGTGATAAATAAAAGATAGAAAAAAAAAAAGATTTTTCAAAGACATTTGGGCAAATTCTGTCCAAAACTAATGGATTTAGAGTATTGTCTCTCAAGGGTACCGAATAGGATTCAGAGTAAGACCTCCTGTGAGAAGATTTTTTCTCTCATGCATCCCAGCAAATCCGGTAAAGGCTCAAGCTTTTCTGAAGTGTGTTTCAGACCTGGAGCTTTCAGGGGTAATCATACCAGTTCCGTTTCAGAAACAGGGTCTGGGGTTTTATTCAAATCTATTCATTATCCCAAAGAAAGAAAATTCATTCAGGCCAGTTCTGGATCTGAACATTTGGAATCGTTTTGTAAGAGTGCCAACTTTCAAAATGGTGACTATAAGGACTATTCTGCCTTTTGTTCAGCAAGGACATTATATGTCCATGATAGACTTACAGGATGCATATCTTCATATTCCGATTCATCCAGACCACTATCGGTTTCTGAGATTATCTTTTCTAGACAGGCATTACCAGTTTGTCGCTCTTCCATTTGGCCTAGCGACAGCTCCAAGAATTTTTTCAAAGGTTCTCATGCCCTACTCTCTGTAATCAGAGAACAGGGTATTGCAGTGTTTATTTGGACGATATCTTGGTACTAGCTCAGTCTTTACATTCTGCAAAATCTCATACAAATCAACCAGTGTTATATCTTCGAAATTTCATGGTTAGAGAATCAATTTACAAAAAAGTTCTTTGATTCCTTAGACAAGGGTCACCTTTTTAGGTTTCCAGATAGATTCAGTGTCCATGACTCTGTCTCTAACAGACAAGAGACAATTAAAAACATAATTTATGTAAGAATTTACCTGATAAATTCATTTCTTTCATATTGGCAAGAGTCCATGAGCTAGTGACGTATGGGATATACAATCCTACCAGGAGGGGCAAAGTTTCCCAAACCTCAAAATGCCTATAAATACACCTCTCACCACACCCACAATTCAGTTTAACAAATAGCCAAGAAGTAGGGTGATAAAGAAAGGAGCAAAAAAAAGCATAACAAAGGAATTGGAATAATTGTGCTTTATACAAAAAAAATCATAACCACCATAAAAAGGGTGGGCCTCATCGACTCTTGCCAATATGAAAGAAATTAATTTATCAGGTAAATTCTTACATAAATTATGTTTTCTTTCATGTAATTGGCAAGAGTCCATGAGCTAGTGACATATGGGATATCAATACCCAAGATGTGGAACTCCACGCAAGAATCACTAGAGAGGGAGGGATAAAAAAATAAAGACAGCCAATTCCGCTGAAAAAAATTAATCCACAACCCAAATCATAAGTTTTAATCTTATAGAGGAAAATAAAAAAACTGAAAATATAAGCATAAAAATCAAACTGAAACAGCTGCCTGAAGAACTTTTCTACCAAAAACTGCTTCTGAAGAAGAAAAAACATCAAAATGGTAGAATTTAGTAAATGTATGCAAAGAAGACCAAGTTGCTGCTTTGCAAATCTGATCAACTGAAGCTTCATTCTTAAAAGCCCAGGAATTGGAAACTGACCTAGTAGAATGAGCTGTAATCCTCTGAGATGGGGATTCAACCGACTCCAAATAAGCGTGATGAATCAAAATCTTTAACCACGATGCCAAAGAAATGGCAGAAGCCTTCTGACCTTTCCTGGAACCAGAAAAGGTAACAAATAGACTAGAAGTCTTCCTGAAAACTTTAGTAGCTTCAACATAATATTTCAAAGCTCTCACCACATCCAAAGAATATAAAGATCTTTCTAAAGAATTCTTAGGATGAGGACACAAAGAAGGGACAACAATTTCTCTACTAATGTCATTGGAATTCACAACTTTAGGTAAGAATTTAAATGAAGTCTGCAAAACTGCCTTATCCTGATGAAAAATCAGAAAAGGAGACTCACAAGAAAGAGCAGATAAAACTCTTCTAGCAGAAGAGATGACCAAAAGAAACAACACTTTCCAAGAAAGTAATTTAATGTCCAAAGAATGCATAGGCTCAAACGGAGGAGCCTGTAAAGCCTTCAAAACCAAATTGAGACTCCAAGGAGGAGAGATTGATTTAATGACAGGCTTAATACGAACCAAAGCCTGTACAAAACAATGAATATCAGGTAGTTTAGCAATGTTTCTGTGGAATAAAATAGAAAGAGCAGAGATTTGTCCTTTCAAAGAACTTGCAGACAAACATTTATCCAAACCATCATGAAGAAACTGTAAAATTCTAGGAATTCTAAAAGAATGCCAAGATAATTTATGCAACTGGACATCCGAACAAAATCTGCATACCAAAACCTGTGAGCCCATGCTGGAGCCACCAGCAGCACAAACGATTGCTCCATGATGATCTTGGAAATCACTCTTGGAAGGAGAACTAGAGGCGGAAAAATATAGGCAGGTTGATAACTCCAAGGAAGTGTCAATGCATCCACTGCTTCCGCCTGAGGATCCCTGGACCTGGACAGGTACCTGGGAAGTTTCTTGTTTAGAGGAGATGCCATCAGATCTATTTCTGGAAGCCCCCACATCTGAACAATTTGAAAAAACACATCTGGGTGAAGAGACCACTCTCCCGGATGTAAAGTTTGACGACTGAGATAATCCGCTTCCCAATTGTCTATAACTGGGATATGAACCACAGAAATTAGACAGGAGCTGGATTCTGCCCAAACAAGTATCCGGGATACTTCTTTCATAGCCTGAGGACTGCGAGTCCCACCCTGATGATTGACCCACGACTCAGTTGTGACATTGTCTGTCTGAAAACAAATAAATGGCTCTCTCTTTAATAGGGGCCAAAACTGAAGGGCTCTGAGAATCGCACGGAGCTCCAAAATATTGATTGGTAATCTCGCCTCTTGAGATTTCCAAACCCCTTGTGCTGTCAGAGATCCCCAGACAGCTCCCCAACCTGAAAGACTCGCATCTGTTGTGATCACTGTCCAGGTTGGATGAACAAAAGAGGCCCCTTGAAGTATACAATGGTGATCTAACCACCAAGTCAGAGATAGTTGAACATTGGGAATTAAGGATATTAATTGTGATATCTTTGTATAATCCCTGCACCATTGGCTCAGCATACAAAGCTGAAGAGGTCTCATGTGAAAACGAGCAAAGGGGATCGCCTCCGATGATGCAGTCATGAGACCTAAAACCTCCATGCACATAGCTACTGAAGGGAATGACTGAGACTGAAGGTTTCCGACAGGCTGCAACCAATTTCAAACATCTCTTGTCTGTTAGAGACAAAGTCATGGATACTGAATCTATCTGTTAACCTAAAAAGGTTACCCTTGTTTGAGGAATCAAGGAAATTTTTGGTAAATTGATCCTCCAACCATGTTCTTGAAGAAACAACACTAGTTGATTTGTGTGAGATTCTGCAGAACGTAAAGACTGAGCAAGTACCAAGATATCGTCCAAATAAGGAAACAACACAATACCCCGCTCTCTGATTACAGAGAGTAGGGCACCGAGAACCTTTGAAAAGATCCTTGGAGCTGTCGCTAGGCCAAAAGGAAGAGCAACAAATTGGTAATGCTTGTCTAGAAAAGAGAATCTCAGGAAAAGATAGTGATCTGGATGAATCGGAATATGAAGATATGCATCCTGTAAGTCTATTGTGGACATATAATGCCCTTGCTGAAAAAAAGGCAGAATAGTCCTTATAGTCACCATTTTGAATGTTGGTACTCTTACAAAACGATTCAAGACTTTTAGATCCAGAACTGGTCTGAATGAATTTTCTTTCTTTGGGACAATGAACAGATTTGAATAAAACCCCAGACCCTGTTCCTGAAAAAGGAACCGGCATGATTACCCCAGATAACTCCAGGTCTGAAACACACTTCAGGAAAGCCTGTGCTTTCACTGGGTTCACTAAAATGCGTGAGAGAAAGAAACTTCTCACAGGCGGTCTTACTCTGAAACCTATTCTGTACCCCTGAGAGACAATGTCCTGAATCCAATGATTTTGGACTGAATTCATCCAAACATCTTTGAAAATTTTTAATCTTCCCCCTACCAGCTGAGTTGGAATGAGGGCCGCACCTTCATGCAGACTTGGGGGCTGGTTTAGATCTCTTAAATGGCTTGGATTTATTCCAGATTGAGGAAGGCTTCCAATTGGAAACAGATTCCTTAGGGGATGGATTAGGTTTCTGTTCCTTATTTTGTATAAAGGAACGTAAATGGTTAGAAGCTTTAAATTTACCCTTAGATTTTTTATCCTGAGGCAAAAAGCTCCCTTCCCCCCAGTGACAATTGAAATTATAGAATTCAACTGAGAACCAAATAATTTATTACCTTGGAAAGAAAGAGATAGCAAAGTCGATTTATTAGTCATATCAGCATTCCAAGACTTAAGCCATAAAGCTCTTCTAGCTAAAATAGCTAAAGACATATATCTAACATCAATTCTGATGATATAAAAAATGACATCACAAATGAAATTATTAGCATGTTGAATTATTTTAACAATGCTATACACATTATGATCTGATACTTGTTGCACTAAAGTTTCCAACCAAAAAGTTGAAGCAGCTACAACATCAGCCAAATAAATAGCAAGCCTAAGAAGATGACCTGAACATAAATAAGCTTTCCTTAGAAAAGATTCAAGCTTCCTATCTAAAGGATCTTTAAAATAAGTACTATCTCCTGTAGGAATAGTAGTACGCTTGGCAAGAGTAGAGATGGCCCCATCAACTTTGGGGATTTTTACCCAAAACTCTAATCTATCAGTAGGCAAAGGATAAAAAAAATTTAAACCTTGAAGAAGGAGTAAAAGAAGTACCCAGTCTATTCCATTCCTTAGAAATCATATCTGAAATAGCATCAGGAACTGATAAAACCTCTGGAATAACTACATGAGGTTTAAAAACCGAATTTAAACGTTTACTAGTTTTAGTATCAAGAGGACTAGTCTCCTCCATATGTAATGCAATCAACACTTCCTTTAATAAAGAACGAATATACTCAATTTTAAATAAATAAGAGGATTGTCAGTGGCAATATCTGAAGCAGGATCCTCTGAATCAGACAGATCCTCATCAGAGATAGATAAATCAGTATGTTGTCGGTCATTTGAAATTTCATCATCTCTATGAGAAGTTTTAAAAGACCTCTTACGTTTATTAGAAGGCAGAATGGCAGACAAAGCCTTCTGAATGAAATCAGAAACAAATTCTCTTAAATTTACAGGAATATCCTGAACATTAGATGTTGATGGACCAGCAACAGGTAATGAACTACTACTGATGGAAACATTATCGGCATGTAAAAGTTTATCATGATAACTATTACAAACCACAGCCGGAGGAACAGTTACCACAAGTTTACAACAAATGCACTTAGCTTTGGTAGAACCAACATCAGGCAGCAGAATTCTAGTAGCAGATTCTGAGACAGGATCAGATTGAGACATCTTGCAATATGTAAGAGAAAAAATAACATATAAAGCAAAATTATCAATTTCCTTATAAGACAGTTTCAGGAATGGGAAAAAATGCAAAAGCATAGGCCTCTAACATTGAAAAAAAGACCAGAGGCAAAAGGAATGGGGTTTTAAATAATGAAAATATTTGGCGCCAAGTATGATGCACAACAAACAGAAAAAATATTTTTTGGCGCCAAAAACGTCCGGAACTAAACACGAGCGTCATAGATGACACAACCTCGTGAAACACTCGGCACCAACTAAGACGCCAGAATTTTTGCGTCAACAGACATCATTTTCACACCGAAAAAGTCTTGCGCCAAGAATGACGCAATAAATTATAGCATTTTGCACTCTTGCGAGCCTAATACAGCCCGCACTTAGAAAAAAGTCAATCTGAAAACCCCAGGTAAGAATTTTTTTTTTTCTTAAAAAATGCATTTCCCAGATATGAAACTGACAGTCTGCAAAAAGGAAATATACTGATAAACCTGAATCATGGCAAATATAAGTACAAACATATATTTATAACTTTATATATAAAGTGCCAAATCATAGCTGAGAGTGTCTTAAGTAAATGAAACATACTTACCAAAAGATACCCATCCACATATAGCAGATAGTCAAACCAGTACTGAAACGAGAATCAGTAGAGGTAATGGTATATAAGAGTATATCGTCGATCTGAAAAGGGAGGTAGGAGATGAATCTCTACGACCGATAACAGAGAACCTATGACATAGATCCCCGTTAGGATGAACATTGCATTCAATAGGTAATACTCCCTTCACATCCCTCTGACATTCACTGCACTCTGAGAGGAACCAGGCTTCAAAAAATGCTGAGAAGCACATATCAATGTAGAAATCTAGCACAAACTTACTTCACCACCTCCATAGGAGGCATAGTTTGTAAAACTGAATTGTGGGTGTGGTGAGGGGTGTATTTATAGGCATTTTGAGGTTTGGGAAACTTTGCCCCTCCTGGTAGGATTGTATATCCCTTACATCACTAGCTCATGGACCCTTGCCAATTACATGAAAGAAATTGGTTTCAGCTTGTCGGAACCTTCAGTCTCAATCATTCCCTTCAGTAGCTATGTGCATGGAAGTTTTACGTCTCATGACTGCAGCATCGGATGCGATACCCTTTGCTCATTTTCACATGAGACCTCTCCAGCTTTGTATGCTGAACTAATGGTGAAGGGATTATACAACAATATCACAATTAATATCCTTAAATCCCAATGTTCGACTCTCTCTGACTTGGTGGTTAGATCACCATCGTATAGTTCAAGGGGCCTCTTTTGTTCGTCCAACCTGGACTGTGATTACAACAGATGCAAGTCTTTCAGGTTGGGGAGCTGTCTGGGGATCTCTGACAGCACAAGGGGTTTGGAAATCTCAAGAGGCGAGATTACCAATCAATATTTTGGAACTCCCTGCTATTTTCAGGACTCTTCAGGTTTGGCCTCTGTTGAAGAGAGAACCGTTCATTTGTTTTCAGACAGACAATATCACAGCTGTGGCATATGTCAGTCATCAGGGTGGGACTCACAGTCCCCAAGCTATGAAAGAAGTATCTCGGATACTTGTTTGGGCGGAATCCAGCTCCTGTCTAATTTCTGCAGTTCATATCCCAGGTATATATAATTGGGAAGTGAATTATCTCAGCTGTCAGACTTTACATCCGGGGGAGTGGTCGCTCCATCCAGATGTGTTTTCTCAGATTGTTCAGATGTGGGGGTCTTCCAGAAATAGATCTTATGGCTTCCCATCTAAACAAGAATCTACCCAGGTACCTGTCCAGGTCCAGGTATCCTCAGGCAGAAGCAGTGGATGCATTAACAGTTCCTGGAGTAATCGTTTGTGCTGCTGGTGGCTCCAGCATGGCTTCACAGGTTTTGGTATGCAGATCTTGTTCGGATGTCCAGTTGCCAACCTTGGCCACTTCCATTAAGGCCAGACCTTCTATATCAAGGTCCATTTTTCCATCAGGATCTCAAATCATTAAATTTGAAGGTATGGAAATTGAACGCCTAGTGCTTAGTCATAGAGGTTTCTCTGACTCAGTGATTAATACTATGTTACAGGTTTGTAAATCTGTTTCTAGGAAGATTTATTATCGAGTTTGGAAGACTTATATATCATGGTATTCTTCACATAAATCCTCCTGGCATTCTTTTAGAATTCCTAGAATTTTACAGTTTCTTCAGGATTGTTTGGATAAGGGTTTGTCTGCAAGTTCCTTAAAGGGACAAATCTTTGCTCTTTCTGTTTTATTTCACAGAAAGATTGCTAAGCTTCCTGATATTCCCTGTTTTGTACAGGCTTTGGTCCGTATCAAGCCTGTCATTAAATCAATCTCTCCTCCTTGGAGTCTTAATTTGGTTTTGAAGGCTTTCAGGCTCCTCCTTTTGAGCCTATGCATTCTTTGGACGTTAAACTACTTTCTTGGAAAGTGTTGTTCCTTTTGGCCATCTCTTCTGCTAGAAGAGTTTCTGAATTATCTGCTCTTTCTTGTGAATCTCCTTTCCTGATTTTCCATTAGGATAAGGAGGTTTTGCGGACTTCATTTAAATTTTTACCTAAGGTTGTGAATTCTAACAACATTGATAAAGAAATTGTTGTCCCTTCTTTACGTCCTAATCCTAAGAATTCTTTGGAAAGATCCTTACATTCTTTGGATGTGGTAAGAGCTTTGAAATATTATGTTGAAGCTACTAAAGATTTCAGGAAGACTTCTATTTGTTATCTTTTCTGGTTCTAGGAAAGATCAGAAGGCTTCTGCCTTTTCCTTGGCATCTTGGTTAAGGCTTTTGATTCTTCAGGCTTATTTGGAGTCGGGTCAGGCCCCGCCTCAGAGAATTACAGCTCATTCTACTAGATCAGTCTCCACTTCGTGGGCTTTTAAGAATGACGCTTCAGTTGACCAGATTTGCAAAGCAGCAACTTGGTCTTCTTTGCATACATTTACTAAATTCTACCGTTTTTATGTATTTGTATTTGTATGTTCTTCAGGCAGCTGTTTCAGTTTGATTCCTCTGCTTATGTTTTAAGTTTTTTTTCTTTCATTTATGAGAAAAATTTATATTTTTGGTTGTGGATTTAATTTTTTCAGCGGAAAATGGCTGTTTTTATTTTATCCCTCCCTCTCTAGTGACTCTTGTGTGGAGTTCCACATCTTGAGTATTACTATCCCATACGTCACTAGCTCATGGACTCTTGCCAATTACATGAAAGAAAACATAATATATGTAAGAACTTATCTGATAAATTCATTTCTTTAATATTGGCATTAGTCCATGAGACCCACCCTTTTTATGGTGGTTATGATTTTTTATATAAAGCACAATTATTTCCAAATTCCTGTGTTGATTACTCCTTTCTTTATCACCCCACTACTTGGCTATTCGTTAAACTGAATTGTGGGTGTGGTGAGGGGTGTATTTATAGGCATTTTGAGGTTTGGAAAACTTTGCCCCTCCTGGTAGGATTGTATATCCCATACGTCACTAGCTCACGTACGCTTGCCAATATGAAAGAAATGAATTTATCAGGTAAGTTCTTACATAAATTATGTTTTTCTAGTCTGATCCATAAATAGTAAAACATGCGCTTTTATTGGCACATGATTTTTTCTTTACTTTTCTTCCCAATAATTTCAACATTTAACATACTGTTAAACATTTGTGAATACTATTTGTCCTTTGTTTGCCAATATGTTTTCTTTCAGGAATATTTTCTCTATAGTTATTATAAATCTTCACAGACAATACACAAGGATGTGTTTATTACTCAGTTTACTCCTCAGGCCCTTTTGCCCCGAAATCGCATAACAGGCGGACACTACTTCTTTTTAGTTGGTAATATACCTGTCCCGTACCTTTAGAATCCTAATTGCTCCAGTAAACATTACCTATGGCTACTCACCTTAGATCTATCAAATTACTGTCCCATAATGTCAAGGGATTGAATATTCCCCAAAAGCGATCCCAAGCCTTGAGAGATTATCATAGACTAAAATGTGATATTATTCTACTTCAAGAGACTCATTTTAAGAAAGGCAGGGAACCCTTACAGTCCCTTAGGAAATTTGGCCAAGTGTTCCTTTCCTCACATTCTACAAAACATAATGAAGTGGGAATATTAATACGCAATCAGATCCCCTTTCATATCACTAACATCTTCAAAGATAGAGAGGGTAGATTAATTGTCATCACTGGAAGACTTTTTAATAAAGTTGTCACTATCGCCAACATCTACGCCCCTAACTCCTGCCCTTCCCAATGTTTCCTTCAATCCTGCAATATAATTTCTGAACTATCCAGGGGCAGTTTGATTATGGGAGGTGACTTCAACTTAGCATTTGACCCCAACTTAGATTGTTCATCAGGAACATCTTCTATTCCTCAGAAGTCACTGAAAGTGATTAAATCCCACATTTCAAAATTAAATGTTCACGATGCATGGAGAATCCATCACCCCATGGTCAAGGATTATACGTTTTACTCATATCCACATCAATCCTATTCTCGCATCGATTATTTGATGATAGATGTCACTAGCCTTGCCCTGGTCCAATCCACTAGAATTATGCCCATTACATGGTCCGACCATGCATGATCTACTGCTCCCTTAATTGGCCCACTTCTCAGAGGCAGAAACTTATGTGGAGACTTGATGAATCGCTACTGTCCGACCCACTGACTAAGATACAGATACTTAAGAAACTTGAATCCTACTTCTTGACTAACTCCACCCCCGATGTCTCTCCTCTCTGTTTGTGGGAAGTGCATAAGTGCGTTATTAGGGGGGAACTCCTAGCGATTAAAGAGGAGAAAAATAGGCAAAACACACTGGCACTTACAAACCTATTGGAAGAATTAGAAAAATTGCAGGATTCCCACAAAAGATACCCCAAAAGCCTCTCCCTACTTGAACATATAAAACACAAACAAAGTCAGTTGACCCTCCTTTTAGGTCTTGAAACTAAACGCAAAGGTCCTCAAGAGGATTTATCATGTCCATAAAAGATAAAAAGGGTAAGACCTGGTCCACCTCCTCTGATATCGCAAACCAATTTCGATCATATTACAAGGATCTTTATAACCTAGATAGGAACTCTACCCCTCCTTCTTCAGTAGAAATCACTGACTACCTAACTTCATTACACCTCCCCTCCCTGACGACAGAACAAAAATCTGACTTGGAAGCTCCTTTCACTTTAAAAGAACTCCAGAAAGCCATCCTCTCCTTCCCACCGGGCAAGGCTCTGGGCCCAGATGGATTCAGCCACTCATACTATTCTAAATTTATAGATATCCTTGCCCCCCACCTATTGGCACATTTTTCAGATATTGACAATAATAAATCCTTTTCTCCCCAATCCCTTCTAGCCCATATCTCCGTAATTCCGAAACCAAATAAATCTCCTGAGTTTATCCCCAACTACAGACCAATTTCTCTGTTAAATGCAGATGTAAAAATTTTTGCCAAAATGATAGCACTTAGATTGAACCAACATCTCCCATTCCTTATCCATCAGGATCAGGTTGGGTTTTATTCCCTTCAGAGAAGCAAAGGACAATACGGTCCACAATCTCCACCTCCTATGGCACTCTAAAAAACAAGGCCTTCCCGCGATCTGGCTTTTAACCGACGCGGAGAAGGCCTTTGATCGAGTTAGGTGGTCCTTCCTCAGTGCCACCCTACAGGCTATGGGCTTGGGAGAGCTCATGCTCCACAGAATTTTTGCCCTTTACAATAACTCTAGTGCTTGAATCTCCTTAAACGGTATCCTATCCCCACCCTTCCCGATATTGAATGGTACCAGACAGGGATGCCCCCTGTCCCCACTATTGTTTGATTGTCTCTTGGAGACTTTCGCCACTAGGATTAGACTAAACCCGGATATTAAAGGTATAACGGTTGGAGGCGAAACCTATAAATTATCCCTCTTCGCAGATGATGTGCTGTTCTCCCTTACCACTCCTGACAAGTCGATCCCCATCCTCCTGGAGGAACTATCACTTTTTTTTTTTTTTAATATTCTTTTTATTGAAGACAAAGAAAAAGCAATAAGGTTACATGCATATTATCATGAAGCCATATAAACATAAGAATATACAGGAATGTAAAATTATACATAAGCTAGATCTGTAGGAATGTTTATAATACACAAACTTGCCAATGAAATGTATTCAAAATTCTCAAAGTAAGTCAAATATAAACAATAGTTATGGCATATATTTCACAATGTGTAAATAGCGAATGGTCTTCATGTGTCTTCCTTATTATTTTTTTTTATAAGACAGCAAAACAAGTTTTTGTAATATATAAGTAGTGTGATGAAATTGAAAATACTAAACTTAAAACTTGTAACTCAATTTGTAAGTGAAGCTTAACAGTTTCGCTTGACTAGGTAGGAGAAAAAGAGTCAATTTTATGGTAGAATGAAAAGCTGCACATAGAAACATAGAAAATAGATGGGGTAGGTTGCGGTACTGGTTAGAAAGACCGCATAGATAGGCCTCCTTACCTAGGAGGTACATTATAAGATAGTGGTGAGGGGGGGGGGGGGGGTGGTTATTTGAAGTGTGATAAACGCCTTATATTCTAATTAAATATTAGACTTTAGAAGATGCACACATGTATAGGTATACAACCAATACTTATGATGAGGACACTGAATTGAGAGAAACAGTGTGATAGGGCGCTGCATCTTGGTAAGCAGTATATCATTTGCGATAAAACAAGACTTTATGTCAGTGGGGAGGGCTAGTTGGGCATAAATGAAAGCTATATTCCATATTCTAAGACCTAGGAATTCAATATGGAACCAATAGGAAGAGCCATAGAGTACTCGCAATAATTATAGAGGGGAGACATTGTGCAATTAAATGTGAGTGCAGGTCCAGCCTGCTCCAGAAGGTAGGACAACCTAGGTAACTGGGATCAGAACATAGAAAAGGCTATAACTGACAGTATGATTAAAGCACTCCTAAATATATATACTAGTATAAGTAACCGTAAAACCATCTGAGTTTGTCAGGATCATATAACAACTGCAGATATAATATTGGGAACAAAACAACTTAGTGCACAATAAAGAGCTGAAACATTGCTTATGCGCTACGGGCTGTATTGTGTTAAGAAGCTATATCCAAAATATAACATCCCGCCGCCTCGGCCGCTGGCGGCGAGAAGTCACGCACACAAATGGCACCTAGGCACAGTGAGTATACATGCAGTATGAGAGCTTGTAGAATTGGAAAAACTATGCAGTAAAATATCGGAATTCTGCCAGCTCACAGTGGGTGCAAACATTATGAAGCCTGTAGGTATAATATGACACAGTATATAGACATTTTCAACATCCCATAAAACAATCTAGTTAGCATATATAAAGCGTAGTAGAGCTAGTCAGGAGGAAACTTTGATATATAGTATGCCTAATCATGCTGCAATCAAAAGGTGTAACCTCTGCATATTAATTTGAGTAGTCCCAAGTCTGTAATACAAAAGTTCTGCTTATGAGGTGAATAGGAGGATGTAGGCCCACAATGACTTGTGACCATACAGGATATTTAGCAAACATAATAAAAAAATAGAAAGTCATAATATAGTATAAGGTACAACTTTAACTCATGGTGGAGAGCTCAGAAATAATGTGATGTAAATGAATGCGGCATAAATTATATTATGAGCGTGCTATAAGTAATGCTCTGCATGTGTATAAACCAGACAATACTCAAGTTATATATTGCTCCTTGAAGCACTGTAATCTAAATGATAATGTGATCCTATGGAGAAAAGTTGTTTGGAAGAGCTGAAGATGAGAGGCTGCACGAGCAATAATATAAACAGTGTGAACAGAAATCCATATACTCTGCAGCATTGAGTCTTGAAAAACTGAGCTCGCTTCCACTATACTAAAGTATCAATGACTTGTTTCTATAGTCAAGCGTGGGTTTGCTCATATAGTGTAAAATAGTTTCCCTGGAGCAGGTTTGATGCCAATGTTTAGATAATCCAGGTCGCCACCGGGATCCCAACCTCTCAGCAGGAAACGGATTGCACAGACTGTTACTGGAGGCCGCCGTGAAGCTAGCAAGGTAATCGCCAAAGCACAGGGGAGATCATGTGAGTTCTTTGCTATTGCACCGGTAAGTGTACTATGCAGCTCTGAGGGCTTTTCCAGAGCCAGCTGCAAGTTTATTACCAGCTTTGCAGAGTAAATGTTCCGGCTGACCAGATGATGAGGAGCGACACATGCTGAGAGACCCGCTAGCTTAAATTCTGCTTTGTGGGATACACCGAGTACCTCATAGGGGCTCCGGTAAGTTATCCAGTCAGCGAAAGTCTCCCGCAGTTCTCGCGGCTCAATCTGCCCTGAAGTGCTCTGGGATACAGCTGGTGGTGAAGTTTCTCTTGATTTTCTGTAGGGCGCTTGCAAATGTAAGTTTAGTAGCTCCTCAGCAGTGACCGGCGTATCACCAGCACACTGCCTTTCTGTCTCCACGATGTCATATAGCAATGAAAGATGCTCCGATGTTGTCATCCAAGATGGCGACTTTCGCGGGGTAATTGCTCTTTCTGGGCACTTCTCCTCATAGTTAGCCAAAACGCCCGGGGTAGCAGTATGTGTGGCGAGGGGCTTAAAAGCCTCGGCCATTGCATTCAGAAGGGCTTCGTTGTGACGGTTTAAAAGCTCTTTCATCTGATTAAGTAGAAGTGCAGCCATGGTTTCACACAAGTAGCGTGCCAGCAGAAGTTATAAAAACAGGTCCCACATAAAAATGTTTAGCGCTGCTAGGCTATCTCACAGGCAGCAAAAAGATAGCTCTCTTCAGGGATCTCCAAAGTGAGGTGAAAATGTGAAAAATATATAATAAAACCTTTAGAATTGTAGGATGTTTTAGGAGCTCTAAAAGTGTGCGTCTTATCACGGTGGTAGCTGGCTCCTCCCCCCCGAACTATCGCTTTTTAATAGACTAACCAACTTCCTCATTAATCAGTCTAAATCGGAATACATAGGGGTCTCACTGCCACATACTCTTGCCCAACAAATTGATTTACTTTGCCCCTTCCACAGATGCAGAACCTCCCTATGATACCTGGGTATCCACCTCACCGATGATTTGGAGGCTATTTATAACCTAAACTTTGTCCCCCTAAAACTATCTCTTGAGCATGAGAATCTCTTCAAGGCACTCTAGACATCTATCTTGGATTGGTAGAATTAATTCCATAAAAATGACAGCCTTCCCCAGACTCTTATACATGTTACAAGCCCTCCCTGTCCCACTCCCCCCCCCCATTACCTCAAGAACATACAACAATTATTCGATTCCTTTATTTGGAAGGGTAGACACTAAAGGATTAATAAACAGATAATGTTAACTCCCCGAGTACACGGGGGCCCCTAACTTGGATCTCTACAGATTCGCTATATTTATCCAATGAATCCTTGACTGGAGGGTCCATAAGACTCCCCCTTGAGGAACACTTCCATAACGACTTAAACCTACACTCCATATGCTGGTCCCCCCGGTTTGATAACACCGTTAAAAATATAGATAATCCAATCACTAGGGAAACCCTAATTCAGTGGGAGAGGGCAAACGTAATGAACCCATACCTTTCTTCCAGACCTTCCCCACTCACCTCGTTGATACATTACCTGGAATTCCCCCTGACCGAGCTAGGACCCAACACCTCTCATGCTGAGCCCCCCCCCCCCTGACGTAGCCGTGCACCATCTTTCCGAAAAGGAGCATCTATATCCACAGGCAAAACTCCAAGAATTAAATTTGAGATTGCACCATTATATTACATCACATAAACACCATTACAATATGCTCAGACCTATGACTAAGTTGGAAACATTACTGTCATCCCCTATCTCTTTAAACCATATCCTATCCAAATTACATTCAATACTAACTCACCCTCCTCCTGGTAACTTACCGGGACCATTGAGTCTTGGGAGAGGGAACTAGGAGTCATCCTTCTACCTCATACAGCAGCCTCTATTTTTATAAATACCCAAATCATCCTCATCTTCAGCAGCGCTGCTGGAGATGAACTATAAAATTCTCCATAACTGGTACCTCACTCCCAGACGCTTACACAAATTATACCCCACGACAGGAAACCGTTGCTGGCGCTGTGGCCACATGGAAGTGGCATGGGCCACATGTGGTGGTGGTGCAACAGCATAAACTTATATTGGAGAGCCCTTATAGGCGAAATTGAAAATTTTTTCCAGTTATCATTACCATTGGACCCGCTAGTATTCCTTCTAAATAAGCATATTAAGCTCCCCTCTAAAGCTCACAGTATCCTGTTCCGCATACTTACAAATAGTGCTAATTCCCTCATCGCTAAAAACTGGAAATCCCAGGATCCCCCAGATATTGTATTATGGAGACGCAAGGTTACTGACCTTATAGAATTGGAAGAGTATAGATCTTTTCGGCTAGACACCAGAGACCTTTTTATTATTGCCCAAGACATGTGGACCCAATATGTGAAGTCAGCTTGAGAACTACCCTTGCAAGCGTATTATTGAACCATTTAGCTATTATTTTATCCCCCTGTGAAGACAAAGATTTATTTACGGTTATCCATATATGTTATTTTATACTTCTTTTTACTATTTTCAGCTGGTACAATTTAATTTAATTTTATTGTATTTTATTAATATTTTAATTTTCTCATTTATTTATTTATTTATTTATTTCCCTTTTTCTGGCCTAGATGGCCACTCTTTCATGTTCATGTTTTATTTGAGTTTCAAACTGTTCTTATAACCTTTGAGAGCTTGGTTAATACCGTTAAACAGAAATGGTCATTATGTAACATTCATGAGTATTGTATTTTTGATATACTGACTAAACTTTGTATTATGGTTTCCTGAAACTATTTCAATAAAAAAGAACTTGGAATAAAAATGTGTGAATACTATTAATATATTTTTTTCATCATTGTTATTACTATTAAAGATGCTTATGGCTTGTCATAATAATTTTTCATAGAGGGATTCTTTTATTTCAATTAAATATGTATAAAAAATGTCTTTATGTAAGACACGGCACTAAAGAGAAAAGGATGCTCTTCTCCTCCACTGTATATGATTTTTTTTTTTTTTTTTTAATTCTTAGACATATCATAGTTGATTTTAAAGGGACAGTCAACACCAGAATATTTGTTGTTTAAATAGATAGACAATTCCCTTTATTACCCATTCCCCAGTTTTGCATAACCAACACAGTTATATTAATATACTTTTTACCTCTGTGATTAACTTGTATCTAAGCATCTTCTGACAGCCCCCTGATCACATGACATTTTATTTATTATCTATTGACTTTTATTTTAGCCAATTAGTGCAGTGTCTGCCACAAGCCACGGGCGTGATCACAATGTTATCTATATGGTTTATATGAACAAGCTCTCCCCTGTTGTGTAAGCCAAATAAAAAAAGCATTTGATAAGAGGCGGCCTTCAAGTGCTTAGAAATTATCATATGAACCTTCTAGGTTAGCTTTCAACTAAGAATACCAAGAGAACAAAGCAAAATTGGTGATAAAAGTAAATTGAAAAGTTGTTTAAAATTGCATGCCCTATCTGAATCATGAAAGATTTTTTTGGACTTGACTGTCCCTTTAATGTGCAATGATTTACAGCCAACCAATACACTGCTTTAAATAGTATATCAAACAGATTGATGAAAATTTGATAATAAAAGTAAATAGCATTCGTGTACAAAATTATATTTTATATAAAAATGATGAAGGCAAAAAAGAGGGTTTAAAGGGACAGTCTTTTCAAAATTAAACTTTCATGATCGGTGGCCTTATTATTTAATAAGTATTGGAGGGGTCAGTCCCATTTTTTTTGGAGATGTGTAACAATTGCTGATTGAATGGCTAATTGTTCACACCAATCATCACGCGCTATCCAAATTCTTAACAATACTTGTGCATCTAATTAAGATTTGGAGTAAATTCTAAAGAAAATTAAAATTACATGCTCTATCTTGTTATATAACACTCTTATTCATTTCCAATTTTTTTGTAGATTAAAGTGGATCACCAATTAACTTACTAGTATAATATCCATTTAAAATATACCCTATGATGCTTTTGTCAAAACAAATATCAATAAAAAGTAAAGAAATTTATATTGAACCAATTTCTCTTAATGATAATAACTATTACAAAAAACAATGAAATCAATATTGCTAAATTGGATTCTTAAATATAAATTGTAACGTTGCTTTTGGCGAAAAATATGAGAATGTTAATATTCGGGCAGCTTGATAAATCTTGCCCCTTAATGCGTCTATATTCGTTTAACCCTTCATTAATTTGACATCACAAGAAAGCTTTGAAAAAAGGCAATCAAAACCGCATTTAAAGTCTACAAGAATCAACATTTGAAGCGTAAAGTTCAAAAAATATATTCTACATTCAATAAATAAGAAACTATAAATAAATGAGACCAACAATTATGTTGAGTTTTAAAATATCCTGCAGTATTTGTTCAAACATATCATTTGTTGTTCACAACTACCTGCTTTGTGACCTTAGCTTGATGCTAGCTTAGCATTGCTACCTTATCCAAGAAATATAGGTTCCT
Organism: Bombina bombina; assembly: GCF_027579735.1. Lineage (NCBI taxonomy): Eukaryota > Metazoa > Chordata > Amphibia > Anura > Bombinatoridae > Bombina > Bombina bombina. The sequence goes on from NC_069499.1 coordinate 83,403,550, forward strand.
TGAAAGTTACCAAGTAGTTAATTTCTACAAATAAAGGAACCAATAAATACTGATAACATTATTTTTTTTCTCTGAAAATTGTTGTAATACAAAAGTGTAATGCCCCTACCTCCAAAATATGGAAAATATTCCATATAGAAAAAAGTTATTCAAAAATATGCAAATATGCAACTTGAAGTTGGCCTCTATCGACATAATTTCACTTGAAATATATTTTGTCGTGTTTTTATGTAAATATGAACCTTCCTATAAAGGACACCGCATTTGCATACAAATATTATGTCTGTTTATTACATTTCCCAGAGTGCACCATTGAAACTTATGTCTTACTAGTTATCACATACAGAGCGTAACATTTCAAAAGCACAATCGTCTTTACAATAACCGTCACTTTATATGTAGTTATATGATCTATCTAATATGAATTGCTGTTCCAATATGACATAACACTGCTTTTATTCCATTTAAATACTTACAACTTTTCTTATACAACACATGCATATATAATATTACCATCGAAAATGATTGTACTTTTCTTTTCCTTTTTTTTTTCTTAAAATAAGAAGAAAATCTTTTGTTAAGAAAAATGTGTTCTTTCTTTATTTTTTCCCCCTTCTTTTTTGTGGTTTTATTATTAAGCCCTTGAAATTTACTATGTTCTGCTGCTCGAGTAAAATGAAGCAGCTGTATAACACTGTCCCTTTGGGACCCATCCTAAGGACTGTGTTTTGCACTTCGGCCTTTTGGGGTATGCCCTTAATTGGAGCATAGTGTCCCATTAATGACTGGATCTCCTGAGATTCATATGACCATTTTAGCAGAGTTGTTTTGCTTTCTAATGGTGCTATACAACAAAGAACTTTTGTATTCCTTTCCCAATGGCCAGCTATTATGTGTACAGAAGTACTCAATTATCCTGGTGTTTAAAAAAACACAACATCACAGTGACTTGAAAGGCAACTGTATCTTTTTACAAACTGTCCTAGCCTAAATTGGAAAAAGATAGCTTCCTTATGCTTTATGCATGCACAAAATAGCCCATCTCTAGAACTCAAGTGATAAGACAAGCGCATTTCATGAGCATCAGTTTCATTCATATGTCGGCCAGTATCTGTTTCAAAGCATTAGGACACTTGAAATGGAACCTGATTGTATCACTTATTCTGTATGGGTTTTCAATTTAAAATGCTGCAAACTGTCCAGCACCTGACATATGAATAGAATATGTAAGGATAGCAGTAAATATGAAACATCGAATACTGATGAACATTGGCGAGTATTTAAAGGGATAGTAAAGTCAGACTGATACTTTTATGCAGTTTTTAAACAACTTTCCAATTTACTTTTATTTCTAATTTGCTTCATTCTATTGGTATCCTTTGTTGAAAAGCATACATAGGTAGGATCAGAAGCAAATACTGCACTATTGTGAGTGAGCAGCTGATTAGTGGCAACACATATATACCTCTTGCCATTGGCTCTCACCCCAATATTATCAGCTAGCTCCCAGCAGTGCACAGGATACCAAGGGAATGAAGCAAATTTGATTATAGAAATAAATTGGACCAGTTACCTTTTTTAAATGGTATTTTCTGTCTGAATCATGAAAGAAAAAGGTTGATTTTCATGTCCCTTTCATGTTTTACAGATGGTTTATAAATGCATTAGAAGTGCATTTGATTGAATTAGTTAGCCTGCGCAAATGACTTGCCTTTTATCGAGAGAATCTGGATTTTAAGCTGGGTAATCATGTAAAACCTACATGAGACATGAATTTTCACAGATTCACAGAACAGAGATGCAAAAATATGTAACCAATTAGAGAGGAGAATTCCCTGCACAAAATAATTAATTATTACTGATAATCATTGTGAGTTTGATTGCATTGGATTTGATATTCCTAAGCATCTCCCTTGATGGCATGTAAATGTAACCCCTTTCTTTTATTATGTGTTCTGCAACATAAATGAGCAATAAAAAGGCCCTACTATGTTACTGTTGCTTAAATAAAAGGATGTGTTTAACCCCATCAATGGGTTAAACACATAGTTAAATTCAGCTCTGGAGCATCAATACATTACTGATCCAGAGCGGGACATGGTTATTGGAAGCTAGGTACATTTGCCTTCCACGATTGGCTCAGTGGCTCTGAAGCTGACATTAATTTTGTGCTTAAAGGGATAGTAAACACCAAAAATGTTATTGCTTAAAAAGATAGATAAGCCCATTATTTACCATTCCCCAGTTTGTGATTACCTTGTAAGTTTCTGCAGACTGCCTCCTTATCTCATATCTTTTAACAGACTTGCATTTCAGGCAATTAGTGCTGACTCTTAAATAACTTCATGTGCGTGAGCACAATGTTATTTATATGAAAGACATGAACTAACGCCCTCTAGCTTTGAAAAACTGTCAAATGGATTTAGATCAGAGGTGGCCATCAAGGCCTTAGAAATTAGCATATGAGTCTCAGCCTACCTAGGTTTACCCTTCAACTAAGAATACCAAGAAACAAAAGCAAATTTGATGATAAAAGTAAATAGAAAGTTGTTTAAAATGACATGCCCTACCTAAATCATGAAAGTTTAATTTGGACTTTACTATTCTTTTAACCCCTAATGACCACAGCACTTTTCCATTTTCTGACCGTTTGGGACCAAGGCTATTTTTACATTTCTGCAGTGTTTGTGTTTAGCTGTAATTTTCCTCTTACTCATTTACTGTACCCACACATATTATATACCGTTTGTCCCGCCATTAAATGGACTTTCTGAAGATACCATTATTTTCATCATATAATATAATTTACTATAAAAAAATGATAAAATATGATGAAAAAATGAAAAAAAACTTTGACCCCCAAAATCTGTTACAACCACCAAAAAACAACCATGCTAAATAGTTTCTAAATTTTGTCCTGAGTTTAGAAATACCCAATGTTTACATGTTCTTTTCTTTGTTTGCAAGTTATAGGGCAATAAGTACAAGTAGCACTTTGCTATTTCCAAACCACTTTTTTTCAAAATTAGCGATAGTTACATTGGAACACTGATATCTGTCAGGAATCCCTGAATATTCCTTGACAACCCAAAGTATTGATCTAGGCCCATTTTGGTATATTTCATGCCGCCATTTCACCGCCAAATGTGATCAAATAAAAAAAAATCGTTCACTTTTTCACAAACTTTAGGTTTCGCACTGAAATTATTTACAAACAATTTATGCAATTATGACACAAATGGTTGTAAATGCTTCTCTGGGATCCCCTTTGTTCAGAAATTGCAGACTTATATGGATTTGGCGTTGCTTTTTGGTAATTAGAAGGCCGCTAAATGCCGCTGTGCACCACAAGTGTATTATGCCCAGGAGTGAAGGGGTTAATTAGGGAGCTTGTAGGGTTAATTTTAGCTTTAGTCTAGTGTAGTAGACAACCCCAAGTATTGATCTAGGCCCATTTTGGTATATTTCATGACACCATTTCACCGCCAAATGCGATCAAAAAAAAAAAATGTTACATTTTTCACAATTTTAGGTTTCTCACTAAAAATTATTTACAAACAGCTTGTGCAATTGTAGCACAAATGGTTGTAAAAGCTTCTCTGGGATCCCCTTTGTTCAGAAATAGCAGACATATATGGCTTTGGCATTACTTTTTGGTAATTAGAAGGCCGCTAAATACCGCTGCGCACCACACATGTACAGTTGTGCTCATAAGTTTACATACCCAGGCAGAATTTATGATTTCTTGGCCATTTTTCAGAGAATATGAATGATAACACAAAAACTTTTATTTCACTCATGGTTAGTGTTTGGCTGAAGCCATTAATTATCAATCAACTGTGTTTACTCTTTTTAAATCATAATAACAGAAACTACACAAATGACCCTTTTTTTTAACCATTTATTTAAACAGGAACAAGATCTTTTCTTCAAAGAAAGAACACTACGGGAAGAAATTAGAATCAATGCAAAATATAAAGGACAATTTGGTAAATCAGACAAATGTTTGGCTAGATTAGATAAGGCAAGGAAAAAAAAATAATATAATTGAAGCTATTAAGGATGGCCTGGAAAGGACACACAGATCCCAAAAACATAAAAGAAACATTTCACAAATATTTTCAAAATATTTATGCTGCTAAAGAGATTAACTCTGAGAATAAAAATAACTTTTGGAATAAAGTTAAAACTCTTAGAATTTCTACAGCCTTTTTAGATTTTTTTAAACGCCCCTATAACTCTAGAAGAAGTAGCTGCGACAATAGACTCTGTCAGGAATAATAAAGCCCCTGGACCTGACCAACTCCCATCAGAGTTCTATATGATTCTGAGGAATTATATCATAAGCATCTTGGTTAAATTATTTAATTAATATTTTATAGGGGGGAAGGAAATATCCAGATATTTCTCTGCGTCGGCTTTCACATTAATACTTAAGAAAGATAAGGATCCCCTAGAACCAGCATCATATAGACACATTTCACTTTTAAATGTAGATTACAAATTACTCACTGCCATAATGGCAAAAAGGCTCAAATCTGGCCTAGAACAAATAATATATGAGGATAAAACAGGATTTATGCCTGGGAGGTCATCTATCAAAAATATATGTTGAGTCATTACTATACTAGAATATTTCTGGAATAAATTACAAGAAAGTAAAACCCAAACAAAACAAGACTATGCTTTGTTAACGGACAACGCCAAGAAAGCCTTTGACTCAGTAACTTGGGATCATCTATATAACCCTCACTCGACAAATTTGGCTTTAGCGGAAATTTTGTTTCACTGATTAAGTCCATATATAATTCACCAATATCATCTACTCTAGTTAATGGTAGTTCAACTTTCTGGTTTCATATATATAAAGGAACAAGACAGGGATGTCCTCTTTCCCCCCTATTATTTAATATTGCTATAGAGCCTCTTGCAATTCTACTAAGGGAAATGATACAGGGTATAGATCTGGGGGAACAACGCATAGTGCTTTTGCTCTATGCGGACAACTTACTATTTTTCCTAAAAAATACTAAAAGAAACATCCCTATTGTCTTATATATATTCAAACTCTTTAGCTCTTTCTCAGGATAAAAACTCAATTTGAGTAAGTCGGAAGTTCTTGGATACATCAAAATAAAGAGACCCCCAGACAGCTCCCCAACCTGAAAGACTTGCATCTGTTGAAATCACAGTCCAGGAAGGGCGAACAAAAGAGGCCCCTTGAATAATCCAATTATGGTCTAACCACCAAGACAGAGAGCGTTGAATGCTGGGATTTAAGTATATCAACTGTGATATCTGAGTATAATCCCTGCACCATTGATTCAGCATGCAAAGCTGCAGAGGTCTCATATGAAAACGAGCAAAGAGGATTGTGTCCTGATGCTGCAGTCAGAAGACCTAAAATTTCCATGCACATAGCCACTGAAGGGAATGATCGAGACTGAAGGTTTAGACAAGCTAAAACTAATTTTATTCACCTCTTGTCTGTTAAAGACAGAGTCATGGACACTGAATCTATCTGGAAACATTAAAAGGTGACCTTAGTTTGAGGAATCAAGAAACTCTTTTGTAAATTGATCCTTCAACCTTTTGAAGAAACGACTTTGGTTGTTTCGTGTGAGATTCTGCTAATGAAAAGACTGAGCTAGTACCAAGATATCGTCCAAATAAGGAAACACTGCAATACCATGCTCTCTGATTACAGATAGAAGGGCACAGAGAACCTTTGAAAAGATTCTTGGAGCTGTCACTAGGCCAAATGGAAGAGCGACAAACTGGTAATGCTTGTCTAGAAAAGAGAATCTTAGGCCTCGATTTAGAGTTTGGCGTTAGCCGTGAAAACCAGCGTTAGAGGCTCCTAACGCTGGTTTTAGGCTACCTCCGCTATTTGGAGTCATTAAAAAAAGGGTCTAACGCTCACTTTTCAGCCGCGACTTTTCCATACCGCAGATCCCCTTACGTAAATTGCGTATCCTATCTTTTCAATGGGATTTTTCTAACTCCGGTATTTAGAGTCGTGTCTGAAGTGAGCGTTAGACATCTAACGACAAAACTCCAGCCGCAGGAAAAAAGTCAGTAGTTAAGAGCTTTCTGGGCTAACGCCGGTTCATAAAGCTCTTAACTACTGTACTCTAAAGTACACTAACACCCATAAACTACCTATGTACCCCTAAACCGAGGTCCCCCCCACATCGCCGCCACTCGATTAAATTTTTTTAACCAATAATCTGCCGATCGCCACCTACGTTATACTTATGTACCCCTAATCTGCTGCCCCTAACACCGCCGACCCCTATATTATATTTATTAACCCCTAACCTGCCCCCCACAACGTCGCAGCCAGCTACCTCCAATAATTAACCCCTAATCTGCTACCGCAAAGCGCCGCCACCTACGTTATACTTATGTACCCCTAATCTGCTGCCCCTAACACCGCTGACCCCTATATTATATTTATTAACCCCTAATCTGCGCCCCTCAACGTCGCTTCCACCTGCCTACACTTATTAACCCCTAATCTGCCGAGCGGACCGCACCGCTATTATTATAAAGTTATTAACCCCTAATCCGCCTCACTAACCCTATAATAAATAGTATTAACCCCTAATCTGCCCTCCCTAACATCGCTGACACCTAACTTCAATTATTAACCCCTTATCTGCCGACTGGAGCTCACCGCTATTCTAATAAATGTATTAACCCTTAAAGCTAAGTCTAACCCTAACACTAACACCCCCCTAAATTAAATATAATTTTAATCTAATGAAATTAATTAACTCTTATTAAATAAATTATTCCTATTTAAAGCTAAATACTTACCTGTAAAATAAATCCTAATATAGCTACAATATAAATTATAATTATATTATAGCTATTTTAGGATTAATATTTATTTTACAGGTAACTTTGTATTTATTTTAACCAGGTACAATAGCTATTAAATAGTTAAGAACTATTTAATAGCTAAAATAGTTAAAATAATTACAAAATTACCTGTAAAATAAATCCTAACCTAAGTTACAATTAAACCTAACACTACACTATCAATAAATTAATTAAATAAAATACCTATAATTATCTACAATTAAACCTAACACTACACTATCAATAAATAAATTAAATACAATACCTACAAATAACTACAATGAAATAAACTATCTAAAGTACAAAAAATAAAAAAGAAACTAAGTTACAAAAAATAAAAAAATATTTACTAACATAAGAAAAATATTACAACAATTTTAAACTAATTACACCTACTCTAAGTCCCCTAATAAAATAACAAAGCCCCCCAAAATAAAAAAAATGCCCCTACCCTATTCTAAATTACTAAAGTTCAAAGCTCTTTTACCTTACCAGCCCTGAACAGGGCCCTTTGCGGGGCATGCCCCAAGAAGTTCAGCTCTTTTGCCTGTAAAAAAAAACATACAATACCCCCCCCCCAACATTACAACCCACCACCCACATACCCCTAATCTAACCCAAACCCCCCTTAAATAAACCTAACACTAAGCCCCTGAAGATCTTCCTACCTTATCTTCACCATACCAGGTTCACCGATCGATCCAGAAGAGCTCCTCCGATGTCCTTATCCAAGCCCAAGCGGGTGGCTGAAGAGGTCCATGATCCGGCTGAAGTCTTCATCCAAGCGGGGCAGAAGAGGTCTTCCATCCGATTGAAGTCTTCATCCAAGCGGGATCTTCTATAGTCATCCATCCGGAGCGGAGCGGCAGGATCCTGAAAACCTCCGAAGCGGAACATCCATCCTGGCCGACGACTGAACGACGAATGATGGTTCCTTTAAATGACGTCATCCAAGATGGCGTCCCTCGAATTCCGATTGGCTGATAGGATTCTATCAGCCAATCGGAATTAAGGTAGGAATATTCTGATTGGCTGATTCCATCAGCCAATCAGAATCAAGTTCAATCCGATTGGCTGATCCAATCAGCCAATCGGATTGAACTTGATTCTGATTGGCTGATGGAATCAGCCAATCAGAATATTCCTACCTTAATTCCGATTGGCTGATAGAATCCTATCAGCCAATCGGAATTTGAGGGACCAGTTTCAGATCCAAAACTGGTATGAAAGAATTCTCTTTCTTTGAGACAATGAATAGATTTAATTAAAACCCCAAACCCTGTTCCTGTAGAGGAACCGGAATAATCACCCCTGAAAGCTCTAGATCTGAAACACATTTCAGAAAAGCCTGAGCTTTCACAGGATTTGTTGGAATATGAGAAAGAAAGAATCTTCTCACAGGAGGCCTTATTCTTAATCCTATTCGATACCCTTGAGAGACAATATTCTGAATCCACTGATTCTGAACAGAACCTGACCAAATTTCCTGAAACAATTTCAATCTGCCCCACACCAGCTGAACTGGATTGAGGGCCACACCTTCATGCAGTCTTGGGGGCTGGATTTGTTTTTTTATAAGGCTTAGTTTTATTCCAATTTGAGGATGGTTTCCAATTGGAATCAGAGGCCTTAGGGGAAGGAGTAGACTTTTGTTCCTTATTCTGAAAAACGGTAAAATTTACCCTTAGATTTTTTATCTTGAGGTAAGAAAACTCCCTTCCCACCAGTTACAGTGGAAATAATAGAATCTAATTGAGAACCAAATAAATTCTTACCCTGGAAAGACAGAGATAGTAATCTAGATTTAGACACCATGTCAGCATTCCAAGATTTAAGCCATACAGCTCTTCTGGCTAAAATAGCTAAAGACATAGATTTAAAATCAATCTTAATAATGTCAAATATAGCATCACAAATGAAATGATTAGCATGTTGAAGCAAAAGAGTAATGCTGGACAAATCATGATCTTCTAACAGCCGTGCAAAACTAGCCAACCAAAAAGTTGAAGCAGCAGCCACATCAGCCATTGAAATAGCAGGTCTAAGAATATAGCTAGAATGTAAACGTGCTATTCTAAGATAAGATTAAATCTTCCTATCCAAAGGATCCTTAAAATAAGTACTATCTTCCATAGGAATAGTAGTACGTTTTCAAGAGTGTTAGCGCAATTAGTTAAACAGAAGTAGTGTAACAATATTATACACAAGCGACTTATACAGTGTATCAATTTAGATGTAAGCTACGTAGATAATAGTATATAACATTTTGTATGTATGTATCAACACTGCTCAAATATACAATTTGTGCAATAACTGCTTTGGCAAGGTCAAAAGCATTTAACACAAGTTGTGTAACAACATTTTATACAAGCAACTTATGTAGAGTATCAATTTGGATGTAAACTATCTAGTAACAGTATATATAATTTTGTGGATCAATAACACGGGGGATACTAGTACACGCATTGGGGAAAAGTGCCAATAACAAATCTAACTTAAAATATACAATACCAGCATGGACGCTAATCAATACTAACCGATACAATATTGTAAACGCGAATAGTGGATAACACCAAACATCTCTATTATGCTAAAAGCATTTATGTGAACTTTGATGCAATACTAGGAGCAGTGGTGAATCACAATACTAGCGTAATTAATTAACACAAGTTATGTAACAACATTATAATACAAGCAACTTATGCAGAGTATCAATTTGGATGTAAACTTTTTGATAATAGTATATAATATTTTGTGGATTCATTAACATTGGGGGACACTAGTACACGCATTGGGGCAAAGCACCAATAGCAAATCTAACGTAAAATATATAATACTAGCATGGACGCCAACCACATAACACACATAAGTAACCAATTCATGTATAAATACGTCAAGTTATAACTGAAGGTTACATCAAATATACATAGAATTGGGGAAAGTATGATATAAATCCAGTACTGCCCAAAAATAGATATCACTCAGAGGAGACTGAGATAGAGGTTCTACAGTTCTTTCTAGCTCACAAACAAAGAGGCAATCCTGTATATAGAAGAAGGTTTTACAAACACTACAGTGTCACTTGATACATTAACAATAAGAGAAGGCCAAATAGCCTATAATAAGCCAGGGACACGCAGATATTCATACATCAAATTGCTCATGATATGGATGTTAATTTGTTGTGTTCACCCATCTTTAAAAAGTTTAAATAAAAGTTATATTTTAAACATTTTCTGCCTCTACAATTAGTCTGGGCAAAGAGTGCTAACAAAGTATTTCTCTTCAGGGAATTTTGTTCCCAAATCATGATCTTCTACCTGCCGTGCTAAACTATCCAACCAAAAAGTTGAAGCAGCAGCCACATCAGCCATTGAAATAGCAGGTCTAAGAATATAGCCAGAATGTAAATATGCTCTTCTAAGATATGATTCAATCTTCCTATTCAAAGGATCCTTAAAAGAAGTACTATCTTCCATAGTAATAGTGGTACGTTTGGCAAGAGTGGAAATAGCCCCATCAACCTTAGGAACTTTTTCCCAAAACTCTAAATCAGTCACAGGTAAAGGATATGACTTCTTAAACCTAGATGAAGGATTGAAAGAAGAACCAGACAGACCATTCCTTAGTAATCATATCAGAAACAGCATCTGGAACAGGAAAAACCTCAGGAGCAACCTTAGGAGGTTTAAAAACAGTATTGAAACATTTACTGGCTTTATTATCAAGAGGACTAGACTCTTCAATACCCAAAATAACCAGAACTTCCTTCAATAAAGAACAAATATAATTGATCTTAAAGAGATAGGAAGATTTATCAAATTTAGAATCTGAATCAGGATCTTCTGAACCAGAAGAATCCTCATCAGCAGAGGATATTTCAGTATACTGTCGGTCAATGCAAATTTCATCAGATTTATGGGAAGTTTTAAAAGACCTTTTATGTTTATTTAATGGCGGAATAGCAGGCATAGCCTTATCTATAGCTGCAGCAATATAATTCTTAACATCTGCAGGAATATCAGGTACTATAGACGTTGAAGGAACAACAGACGGTGTATTAGTACTAATAGAAACATTATCGGCATGCAAAAGCAAATCATGAGAGATGCCACATAATAATAATAACATCTGTTAATTTACAACAGACACACTTAGCTTTGGTAGAACTGTGTTCAGACAGCATGGTTTCTACTGCAAAATCAGAGGCAGGATCAGATTGAGACATCTTGCAAAATGTAAAAAGAAAAAAACAACATTTAAACAAAATATCCAATTTCCTCATATAGCAGTTTCAGGAATGGGAAAAAATGCTTATGCAAAAGTAGAATTGAAAAAAATAAGCATCATAGTTCTTAACATGGAGAGAACCAGAAGCAAAAAGGAAGAGGGGTTATATACAAAAAAGATTTCTGGCGCCAAGTATGACGCAAAACACAGAGAGGAAAAAAAATGTATATATATTTTGGCACCAAAGTTACATCAGGAAATGACGCAAGTCACGTCATAACAAGCGCGACTCCATGCCTAAACAACGTGCGTCAACAAAGACGCAGGAAATTACAAAACTTACATCACCTTAGACGCACTTTCCTGCCAAAAAAATGTTCCACGCCAAAAATGACGCCATAAAAAACTGCATTTTGTGCCCCCACGAGCCTAGTTTGCCCCACAAAAATTTCCCAAATAAAAATTCTATACTAAAACAAAGTCTGCAGAAAAGGAAAAAATACATAGACCCGACTCTTGGCAAATATAAGCAAATACATATATTTAAAACTTTATAACATAAAGCGCCAAACATAGCTAAGAGTGTCTTAAAATAATGATACATAATTACCAGAAGACACCCATCCACATATAGCAGACAGCCAAACCAGTACTGAAAAATATCAGCAGAGGTAATGGTATAGGAGTATAACGTCGATCTGAAAAGGGAGGCAAGGAATGAATCCCTACGACCGATAACAGAGAGCCTTTAAAAGGATTTCCCATAAGTGAAACCACTTAATCAACAGGCAATACTCCCTTCACATCCCTCTGACAAACACTGTACTCTGAAAGGAATTGGGCTTCAAAATGCTTAGAAGCGCCTTTCACAGATGAAAATCAAGCACAACTTTCTTCACTACCTCCACAGGGAGGCAAAGTTTGTAAAACTGAAGTATGTGTGTTGTGGGCGGTGTATTTATAGGCATTTTTGAGGTTTGGGAAACTTTGCCCCCTCCTGGTAGGAATTTATATCCCATATGTCACTAACTCTTGCCACTTAAATGAAAGAAAAAAAAAAAATATATATATATATATATATATATATATATATACATACACACAGTATATATATATATATATATATATATATATATATATATATATATATATATATATATATATATATATATATATTCCAGATATAGCCAGAGTAAAATCTATTCTTCTGTCCTTAGGCACAAAAAAACACAGATGCTTATGTTCCCGTGTGCCAAGGACATCACTACCAGCTCTCATTTCCAATACAAACATAACTTTTGCTTAAAAGTGCTAAAACTAAACAGCGCAGTTTCTGTAAATTAAGAGATGGTAAAAAAGGAGTTGCAAAGTTGTATTGCATTAATAGCCAGATACCCCCCCTCCCCCGGGTGTAATAACAATAGATGCATTAGTTACATAACAATTTTCTCTCCAGAGGAATTCAGTGAACTTTAGCACACAGGTATGAATTTAAATATTTAGCATCAGCTGATATACAATAGTAATTATCATATAACTTGATGGTATTCCATATTGCAACCTTGGATGCACATTCTAGTTGACCCTGAGTGGTTTTAAACAAAATCAATGGTCAGATGAGTAGCTGACTGAGTAATCTCATCAGCATTAGATGAATATAGACTAGTGTTTCTAAACTCCAGGTGCCCTACAAGGACATATATAAGGATATTATATTTAATGTCTTTGTTCAATAAAAAAGAGGAGTTGTAAAATGGATGTTACAATACTGAATAAACAAATATTTTCTTATGAGGCTTAAATATTGTCCTTATCAGTCAGTGACACTTCTAGTTATCAGTTGTGAACAAACAAATGTCCTGTTAGATTAATTTTACTTAAAGGGCCATGATACCCAAATGTTGAAACACTTGAAAGTGATGCAGCATAGCTGTTAAAAGCTGACTAGAAAAATTTAACCTGAACATCTCTATGTAAAAAAAGAAAGATATTTTACCTCAAAATGTCCTAAGTATTCACACCCTATTGTAAAGGACTTTAAGCAGCAAATCAGTATGTCTGTCCCGGGACAGGCAGGGGACTGAGCCTCATGCACACTCATGTTATTTCCCTATTCAGTTTAAGAAAGTTTACTATGAAATCTCATGAGAGTTAAAGGGACACTGAACACAATTTTTTTCTTTTGTGATTCAGATAGAGCATGCTATTTTAAGAATCGTTCTAATTTACTCATATTATCAAATTTTCTTCATTCTCTTGGTATCTTTATTTGAAATGCAAGAATGTAAGTTTAAATGCCTTCCCATTTTTGATGAACAACCTGGGTTGTTCTTGCTGATTGGTGAATAAATTCATCCACTAATGAAAAAGTGCTGCCCAGAGCCCTGAACTAATAAAAAAGCTTAGATGCCTTCTTTTTCAAATAAAGATAACAAGAGAACAAAGAAAAAATGATAATAGGAGTAAATTAGAAAGTTGCTTAAAATTGCATGCTCTATATGAATCATGAAAGAAAAATTTGGGTTTAGTGTCCCTTTAAGTATGATGAAGAAAAAAATAAATATCTGTAATGTATGATAAAACAAAATTATAAAGAACACAAAAAGTTAAATGTTGGTATGTTAAAAACATAATTTATGTAAGAACTTACCTGATAAATTCATTTCTTTCATATTAGCAAGAGTCCATGAGCTAGTGACGTATGGGATATACATTCCTACCAGGAGGGGCAAAGTTTCCCATCA